>NC_029775.3:80412764-80452463 GCF_000817695.3 Arachis duranensis | reverse complement strand
ACATTAAACCTTTCTCAACAGAAAAGGCAACATACTTGAAATGTTGAATCAAATCATTAATTGTTAGCAAGTATTTTTGAAAATGAAAAGAAATTGATTTTGAAAAGATATTATTGAAAAGATATGATTTGAAAAAGATTTGATTTTGAAAAATTATGAAAACTTGAAAAAAAATTTGAATTAAAAACAAAATCTTCCCTCTTGTGCCATCCTGGTATTAAACGCCCAGAATGGTATACATTCTGGCATTTAACGCCCAAAATGCTACCCTTTCGGGCGTTAAACGCCCAGCCAGGTACCCTGGCTGGCGTTTAAACGCCAGTTTTCCTTCCTCACTGGGCGTTTTGAACGCCCAGCTTTTTCTGTGTAATTCCTCTGCTGTATGTTCTGAATCTTCAATTCTCTGTATTATTGACTTGAAAAGACACAAATTAAAAATATTTTTGGATTTTTAATGATAAGGACAATTCAAAATGCAACTAAAATCAAATAACAATGCATGCAAGACACCAAACTTAGCAGTTTGTATACTACTGACACTAATGAGAATGCATATGAGACACATGAAACACTCAAGTCCAGAGAAATTAAAGATCAGAGTAATGAAATCATCAAGAACATCTTGAAGATCACTTAAGACACATGCATGAATTCGAAAAATGCAAGAAGAATAGAAACATGCAATTGACACCAAACTTAAAATGAGACACTAGACTCAACAAGAAACAAAAAATATTTTTGGTTTTAAGATTTTATAATTTTTTTGGATTTTTTTTTGAAAATTGAGTGAAAAAGAAAATAAGGATATCAAAATTCTTAATGAGAATTCCAGGAATCATGCAATGTTAGTCTAAAGCTTTAGTCGAAAGAAATTAGACATGGCCGGCCAAGCTTCAGCAGAACATGGCATTCAAGAGCTAAATTGATGAGGATCAATCAGCTTTGTGCATTCAAGAGCTAAATTGATGAAGATCAATCAGCTTTGGTGATGATAAGAACATCACCTTGAAACACTAGAATTCATTCTTAAGAACTCTGAAGAAAAATACCTAATCTAAGCAACAAGATGAACCGTCAGTTGTCCAAACACGAACAATCCCCGGCAACGGCGCCAAAAACTTGGTGCATGAAATTGTGATCATCAATGGCGCCATCAGCATGGTACGCTCAATTGCAATCTCAACTCTTTATCACAACTTCGCACAACTAACCAGCAAGTGCACTGGGTTGTCCAAGTAATAAACCTTACGCGAGTAAGGGTCGATCCCACGGAGATTGTTGGTATGAAGCAAGCTATGGTCATCTTGTAAATCTCAGTCAGGAAGATTCAAATGGTTATGGAGGATTAATAACTAAAAGATAAATAAGACATAAAATAAAGATAGAGATACTTATGTAATTCATTGGTGAGAGCTTCAGATAAGCGTATGGAGATGCTTTGTCCCTTCCATCTCTCTGCTTTCCTACTGTCTTCATCCAATCCTTCTTACTCCTTTCCATGGCAAGCTGTATGTTGGGCATCACCGTTGTCAGTGGCTACAGTCCCGTCCTCTCAGTGAAAATGTTCAACGCACTCTGTCACAGCACGGCTAATCATCTGTCGGTTCTCAATCAGGTTGGAATAGAATCCAGTGATTCTTTTGCGTCTGTCACTAACGCCCAGCCTTCAGGAGTCTGAAGCTCGTCACAGTCATTCAATCCTTGAATCCTACTCAGAATACCATAGACAAGGTTTAGACCTTCCAGATTCTCTTGAATGCCGCCATCAATTCTAGCTTATACCACGAAGACTCTGATTAAGGAATCCAAGAGATAAACATTCAAGCCTTGTTTGCTTGTAAAACGGAAGTGGTTGTCAGACACGCGTTCATAAGTCAGAATGATGATGAGCGTCACATAATCATCACATTCATCAAGTTCTTGAGTGCGAATGAATATCTTGGAATAAGAATAAGCCGAATTGAATAGAAGAAAAATATTAATTGCATTAATACTCGAGGTACAGCAGAGCTCCACACCTTAATCTATGGTGTGTAGAAACTCCACCGTTGAAAATATATAAGAACAAGGTCTAGGCATGGCTGAGAGGCCAGCCCCCCAAAGATCTAAGAACCAGACGTCCAAAGATGATCAAAAGATCTAAAATGATCCAAAGATGAAAATACAATAGCAAAAGGTCCTATTTGTAGAGAACTAGTAGCTTAGGGTTTACATTCTTGGAGTTAAACGCCAGCTTTTGTGCCAGTTTGGGCGTTTAACTCCCATTCTTGTGCCAGTTCTGGCGTTTTACGCCAGAATTCTTGAGCTGACTTGGAACGCCTGTTTGGGCCATCAAATATCGGGCAAAGTATGGACTATTATCCGTTTCTGGAAAGCCCAGGATGTCTACTTTCCAACGCAATTGAGAGCGCGCCAAATGGGCTTCTGTAGCTCCAGAAAATTCACTTTGAGTGTAGGGAGGTCAGAATTCAACAGCATCTGCAGTCCTTTTCAGCCTCTGAATAAGATTTTTGCTCAGGTCCCTCAATTTCAGCCAGAAAATACCTGAAATAACAGAAAAATACACAAACTCATAGTAAAGTCCAGAAAAGTGAATTTTAACTAAAAACTAATAAAAATGTAATAAAAACTAACTAAAACATACTAAAAACATACTAAAAATAATGCTAAAAAGCGTATAAATTATCCGCTCATCAGGCACCCTACATGGTAGTGGGCCGTGAATTTGCTCGAGTATAGGCCTTCACCCTAACCCGAGGACAAGAAGTAGAGTTTTGGGCTGAAGATGACTTGGCTCAGGAATAGGGTGACCCACATTCCACTATGGGCTGATGTAGGTACTCTCCGCCAATATGTCAGATGTTATTTACTTATATTGATAGGGGAATACTTGTTTACAAACAAGTCAGCTAGCCTTGTTCCCCTCAGATGGCTGCAACTTCTGGAGGACTTTGATAGTTGCAAACGGTTGTTATGGGGTTCTGCGTTGCTGTTGCACACCAATTATTCATTGTGCAGCGCTGTCTGGCGTGATATGATAAACATTGTCAGGTGCGTGCCGTTAGTCATGTCATGAGAAGTATGCCATGCTGCGGTGTAATATGCTGCCTCTGGTTTGTCAAAAAAATGACCATGACTCGGTAGACCCGGATTCCATAGTGCAAAGGCGATAGGAAGAATATTGTTGTTTCCATCTTGGGGAATAACAATTAGCAGCATACCCCTGTATTGTACAAATGCATCCCGTCGACCAAAATAAACGGCTTGCAGTGCTTAAACGCTTCGATACATGAGAAGGAAGGCCCAAAACACCTCATCAAGATAGCTAAAATCTATATTAATCACATTTCCATTGTTGTGTAGAACTGTAACACAATCATGTATGGTACCAGGAAGGCAGTGGAACAAAGATTGTAACAGAATGAAAATCTTGTTGTACAACTCTTCTTAATCGCCATAAATATGAGCAATCGCCTTCTGCTTTGCCATACACACCTTTCGATTTCATGGCTTGAAATGATAACTTTGTTGCACTACACTTTGCATCACTGGGATGGATACAGATGAATTAGAATGTATAATTAGTATGATAACAGTGCAAATCAAACTACTATCCAACTAAGCATGATCTTGCGACATAGTTGGCGCCAAACAACTATGTGTCCCTCCAAACCTCCGCACCTCCCTGCAAGAGAACTCATAAATTTAAACATCTAAGATATACCTTAATGTACATTAATTTAATTCTATAAACTGTTAGATACAATATTTACCAGTAGTTTATATTTTATCGAAGTGCTACACGAAGACTCCATGGATACCCAGAAGAAGATTGCTAGCATCGAGAATGGTATTTCATCCTATCCGACTCCAAGACCCTATACTCGACATTTCTTCAAATGCTGCAATTCTTCACTATTAAGAGAACAACATCTCTATTCCTAAACCTTTGGCCCACTCAAAATTCTGTCCTTCCATCTGTATTGTAATACCTACTGTCGCCAAGATTGAAAGGGTCCTCTAGTTGCATCGCATCCAAATTAAGAATGTGATAATGACTTAGAAATTCTAATAATTGTGGAACAGGCAACGAGCGAGGAAGAAGAAATCAAACACCTCCGCTAGCTGGAGTATCTGGCACATACTCCCCATACGACTCACTATCGTTAGACAACCCGGTGTCAACAACATAATCTGAATAAAACTCGCTTAATCCGCGGATCGGCGAAGTGAATCGGCCTTGTCGGAACCAGGACTGTATGGGGTATTGATGAAGACGGCCCAAAACCACCAAACACGTCACAAACCTCTGCATACAACTCCATCACATGTTGCGGCATTAGTCTACCATGCACATCAAACATTATACTGACATGCTTATCAACTTCAACCCAAAACGTCCTATTAATAAAACCTCCACTAGGTAGCATTGATAGGAATCTATATGTTACTCGGTCAACCTCCTCCGAACTTATTGCCCCCATGCTGTTCAAGATGACATTCTTAAGCGCATCTAGAGAATCAACCTTGGAAAGTACGCAACATGACAGGTAAATTTCACTCAAATATTAGTCCCTCATTATTATTTCTAATGATCTCGTTGGGATAAACTACTACTACTACTACAAAAAAAATTGATTACTAGCAATTTTTGGAGAAAAATGAGAGGAAGAATAGTTAGAATTAAGGTGGAAGAATAGATAGAATTAAGATGGATGTAATGTGATGAATAGTTGAGCCAAAAAGTTACTTATATATGTGTTTTTTGTTATGTATCTAGGTACAGAGACCCTTATTTATTTAAGCACATATCCCAGATACAATGCCACCATACTGATTATGCCTGTTGTAAACCCCAGGAAATTAAATAATTATTAGCTAATAAATTAATTATTATTCAAAGAAATTAGAAAATCAAATTTTTTATAATCTAGAGAATTAGAAATATTTAAAATATGAATTTCGACACTAATTTTAAAGATTTTGGTCTAAAATCGAACCAACAGACCAAATCGATTGGACCAAATCCAAACCGGGTCCAAGGCCTAACATATATAACATATAACTCAGCCATCTTCCCCTTCAAACACATGAGACACGCTAAGGAAGAAAAGCTTTACTTCAAACCCTAACTTCGCCTCCAACTAAATTTTCAATTCCATATATCTCTCAATTCGGAGCTCCAATTTCGACACCATTTGTGGCCACGCGACTGTCTTGCCGAGGTCTTCAAAACCATCCAAATAAAGTGGTGAGCTCTACTAGTTGGTGATCATTGGGTTTCTTCCAAAACCATCGCGAGAGCAATAGAGTTTCATGTTGAATTGGAGTTCTATTGGTGGTTTAGAATGAAATTCTGGTGGTTGAGCTTGTGGAGTTGATATTTGGAGACTTGGAGCTTGTGGAGGAGAAATTACACCAACATTTAAACAAATAATATGCTAAAGATCATCTATTGAAGCTGACCAAACCACATTTTAAAAATTAATTCTGTCCTTATAATGAGCTAGCCAATCTGTAACGACCCAATTTCTGGTAGGTCCAGATCACTACCAGTCATCAGGTGTCACCTCTCAATAATCCTATAAAACCCTAGACTCTGTAATGTTTAATACATATGAGCCTGTCGCACTAGTGTAATCATATATGTTAGCCAGATTTTTTTAATTACTTAAGTTTAAATTAATTCAGACGTCAATGTGTACGTATAATATAAGGTATAATCTAAAATAATTAACAAAATAAAGTCAGTTCAAGTAGCATAAAATTCATGGAATAAAAACAAAATAAAATTCACATATGTATATATAATCCAATGTTAGGTTGTTATGGACTCGAAGGACTTGTTAATACATATATATACATATATACAAATTTACAACTGATAACATCCCAAATACTTGGTTCATGTATAAAACCTCTAAGCTGGTATCTAGACTAACAAAAAAAGAAAATATCAAGTCTTATCCCTCAGAAATGCTACAAAAGTGAGGGAAAGCAAAGTCTAAGGAACAAAGACCATCTATCTTACATTCCTTCCACCGACGAGGCACAAGTCTACAAAAATCATCTCAGGACTAGTCTCGATCATCTCCTGTAGGATCCAGAAATACATGCTCCTCTGGTACCTCTCTGAATATAACTCCAGTGATAGCAATCAAGTCAAAATCCTCCATCTGTGGGAAAAAGAAAAAAGGAAGGGGTGAGAACCTATATAGTTCCCAGTAAGGTGTAGTGCAGAAAATCTATCCCTTTCGTAAGATCTAGAGTTCTGATTCTAATGTAATGACTATCTTGGTAAGTCTCTTAGCTATTTTTGTATCACAGGTTCTGTCATAATTCTATCTTGGCATCTTCTTTTGGGGTTAATGCCACTCCTTAGCTATTCTCTATGACTGTTATTCCTAATTTTACTATCTTATTCTAAGCTTTGGAAAAATTTACATCATATAATTTTAAAAATATAGACAAGAATCAGAGAATAAAAAATTAGCAAGAAGCAGATAGCACATAGCAAAAAGAATAAACAGTAAACAATCACAATCAAATGCGCAAACAATTTATGATGCATGCTTGTCCCTAGTGCGGATCATGAGCTCACGCGTCGGTTGACCATCCACTTCCCGATGTTACCCGAGAATAAACTCAGATATGACTTCTCAGTTTAGTTAGTAATGCAACTCTATTGGTATGCACCTGTCTGAGAAATATAACAGTTGGTTTCTCAACTCAGGCAGTAAAATAATTTCCAAAGCAAGTGCTTGGTCGAGTAAAGGACTATTGCTCACTATGGTAGGGCGTCCGTACCCCACACGCTTCTCCTTCTCACTAGATATTCTGCTCTACTTCCGTCGGAGCAAGCCTCACCCCTTCTCACCAGACAATCCAAATATTATAATTTATTCAATTCTGGTCCTCTCTAGAATCTTCAAGTTTAGCCAATTCATCCATCCTGACCAATGGCTATTCTCCCAACCGGTACGTTTTTCTTGACTGGGGGTTTCTGCCTAGCCAATAAAATATGTCCCATACCATATAGGTTATTGGTTTGGGAACTCTCCCTTATTGAGTACTTGATTAGTGAGATTATCTGTCCACCGATGTTACTTTAGTGGGACTTACACAACATCTTGGGGCTTTTTTTCATTTTCTTCGAAAGCACTTAACTTTGTAGTTTTTAAAACCTTACCAAGGTTTGCTCTCTCAGAAGTCTTTAATAACCAAAACATTCTTCTTTCTAAGAGGCTGTGGCTCTAAGTCATACAACCTACCAACCCTAATGTTGATTTTTTTTGTCGTGCTCTCTTTTCACAATACTAATATTATGTATTCTCTCCCATGAGAGAATTTATCTCTACCTTTCTCTCAAGTATATTAATATTTTTATTGAGTTCACATCCAACTACTTCGAATACTACTTTTTATACTATCAATGATAGAACTACCCTTAGAGTTGTGTCTCTAACAGTAGAGTTGAAGGTATCAAAGTAATCCACTCTAGCTACTTAGTTGAATCCCTTAAGCCTTAGTGCGCAATCAACTCTCTTTTGTATCTATCAGTGTTTCCATGAGCATTAAATTTCACGCTGAGTATCCATGTACAAATATTTGTTCAGTTTTAGTGTGTTGACTGATAAACCATTATTTTATAACTTATATTGTGTTTAATTGAGTGGTTTTATCAAGTCTTTACCCACTTATTCATATGATTAGCATGTATTTACAATTCCTTCCCAAAATTGTTCCATGGTTGAAAACTTGCTTCCTAGAGATCTTTTAATTACGTATTTAATTCTCCTTTATACCATTCGATGCCGTGATCCGTGTGTTAAGTATTTCAGGCTTCATAGGGCAAGAATGGCTTAAAGAATGGATAGGAAGCTTGCAAGAATGGAAGGAACACAAGAAACTAAGGAGAGGACCAGCGAACAACGACGCACACGCATGGCTGACGCGTGCGTGCGAAATGAAGAAAATCACAGCGACACATGTGCGTGCTTGACGCGTACGCGTGGATTGAAGTTCACGCAAATGACGCGAGTGCGTGCCTGACGCGCACGTGTGGAGGGAAAATCGTCAAACGACGCGTACGCGTGACCAACGCGTACGCGTGACAAGCGCGATCTACAGAATTAACAGAAATCACTGGGGGAAATTTCGGGCTACGTCTTGACCCAGTTTTCGGCGCAAAAACACAGAATAAAGCCAGGGAACATGCAGAGACTCAAGATAGACAGATACAACTTGTCATATACATAATTTTAGGTTTAGATGTAGTTTCTAGAGAGAGAGAGGCTCTCTCCTCTCTCTTAGGTTTTAGGATTTAGGATTTCTTTTAGGATTAGGATTTATACTTCTCAATTTCCAGGTTCAATGTTCCTTTTATTTGTTTTCCCAATTTAATTTATGAACTTTTCCATGTTAGATTTGATTTCTTTTATTAATGCAATTTGAGGTATTTCAGATATATGATTTTTATTTAGCTTTCTATATTCTGGGCTTTGGTTGAGTAATTAGAGATTCTTGAGTTATCAAACTCTTTTGTTGATTGATAATTAGAAGTTGCTAATTGACTTGAATTCCACTAGCTCTATTCTTTCTTTGGGAATTGACTAGGACTTGAGGATTCATATTGATTTATCCACTTGACTTACCTTCATAGTTAGAGGTTGACTAAGTGGGAGCAACGAGCAATTCTAATCACAATTGATAAGGATAACTAGGATAGGACTTCTAATTTTCATACCTTGCCAAGAGATTTTCTAATTATTAATTTATTTTTCTCACCATTTAAAAAAACTTGTCCATTATTTCAAAAACCCAAGAATATACCTTTTTTCATAACCAATAATAAACACACCTCCCTGTAATTCCTTGAGAAGACGACCCGAGGTTTAAATACTTCGGTTATAAATTTTATTGGGTTTTGTTACTTGTGACAACCAAACTTTTGTACGAAAGGATTTCTGTTGGTTTAGAAACTATACTTACAACGCGATTATATTTTCAATTTTCTTTACCGATAAAAATCCATTCGTCAAAATGGCACCGTTGCTAGGGAATTGCAAATGTGTGCCTTATTATTGGTTATTGTAAATATTTTCTTTCTCTTGTTTATTTATTTTTATTTTTGTTTTTAATTTTTATTAGCTACTATGAATTCTCACCCCTCTGGTTTCAAGTTTGGTTCTAATGTTGTTGTAAGGAATGGAAGCTATAATGAGAACAGGCATCAAGGTTGGAAGAATCAAAGATGGGAGGAGCCACAAGGATTTGATCAACCCTCTTGACAACAACCCCCTCCAATGCGATATCACCAACAACCATTCTACAATGCATGCCAATACAATAGTTATGGCGGACCCTTTTGTGACAACCAACCTCCACCAAATTACTATGGTCAAGAGCCATTCCAGGGAGCGTACCAAGATGATGAATATGGTGGACCCCCTTGTAGTTACCAACAAGCCCCACCATATTCTTATGACCCCCTCCTCAACATAGGTTTGAACCACCAAACTCACAAGCCCCCTACTACCAAACAAACTCACATAATCCTAACCCTTATCCACCATATCAATCACCTTATGAGCCATATGAGACATACATAGACCCACCCCAATTCCAACCCAGTTATTCCCAAGGACCACCACCTCCATATACACCACATCCATATCCATCAATCCAAGAGCCTTATGATCCTACTTATGATATCCAAGTAGAACAAGAGTTAAGGGATCGTCTCAAGGAAAGAATGGATCAATTTCAAGCAACCCTGCATCAATTGGACCGAACGGTAAACCGAATAGCACCCGAAGCTTTCATGGATAAAGAATCTCAAATTGAGAATAAGGAATTGAAGTGTGATGTGCAACAAATGAAAAAGATAGTGACTGATGAACCACCGTCTTATCATGAACCTTTCCTCCCAAGTAATGAGCCCTCATATCTACCTCAACCTTTAATGCATGACACTCTTGGTGTTCTTCTTCAAGGGCAAAGAGAGTTGAAACAGGGAGTACTAGAATTCGCGACTACCTTGACCAAGGTAGTAAATCAATTAGCTTCCCAACATCTGAGCACTCAAAGTACTCCCATGGCTACATGTGGAGAATCAAAAGAAAAGCGTAGCATGAAGGAGGCACTAGAAACTTCAGTGGACAATGAGGAACATGGCTTTGTATTGGAACAAGTGGAAGAATCCATAATAGTTGAAGAGGAAGAAGTGGTTGAAGATTTAGGAGATGTTAAACCTCTATGGGAATCTAGAATTGTAGAGTACTCCTCCAATAAGATTGAAATTAATGTCAAGAAGGCCAGTACACAACCTCCATGGCATATTCCTTATGAAGACTTGGATTGGATAGATCAAGAAGTAAGTTCCCTTGGTAATAAAGATCATGCATCAAGTCCTCCTAGTGATAAATCAACATCCGCAAATGAACTCCTTGAATATGAAGACTCTTCTTTGATTGAGTCTGAGAATAATGTGGAAGCAAAAATCCTTAGAAAAGGGCGGACGGGAGTTGAGTACGCTTTGTCAAGAACGTTGGAGACTTCTCCACCTAGGTTGTCGTCTACTCCTTCACTTGAGTGGGTAAAACTTATCTCTGTTCATCTTCCTATCCCACTTGAGTACGGTATTATTGAAACAAATGGCGAACTCAGGAAGCTTTGTGGCATAAAGCGTAAAAGGAGACTGTTTAGTGGTTGGAGTTGCAAATCAAGGCTCATCAAAGTTGATGTTTCAAGGGCTAGATGTAAGGGCTCAACTGGTGATAATTTGGTTAGCTCTAAAAGAAGAGTTTGGTACTCCGTAGAGAATTCAGATTGCGTACCACCCGGATGGAATCATCATGTTCCACTTGAAGACGGGTGCAGAAACATGATTTGGGATCCAGGCATACTGATGACTTGTATCATTTACCCTTCTTTCTTGCATAAAGAAGGCCATAAAAGAGCACAAATCTCATTTGATCAGTGCAATTCATGCATTATTTGATGAATATTATGGTACATTACTTTGAGATGAGTTGTGCTGAATTTCAGGTGAAAAAGGCATCAAAAATGGGAAGAAGACAAACAAGAAGCTGGGCGTGTGAAACTGGCGTACCACTTGGGAGCAAACGCCACAAAAATGCACTGGCGTGGCACGCCAGGAGCTAAGCGTGGCACGCCAGTACTAAATTCCAGAAGGGAGATCCAAGCATGCATCTGGGTGTGGCACGCCAGGAACTGGGCGTGGCACGCCAAGGACTGGGCGTGGCACGCCAAGGACTGGGCGTGGCACGCTAGTACAAAATTCCAGAAAGCAAAATGGAGGACACAAAAGGGGCGTGGCATGCAAGGTTGGGCGTGGCACGCCTGACCCATCAACTACTATGGGCGTTCCGCTTGAGCAAAGGGGCGTGGCATGCCAACTCACCATCTCAAGAAGAACCTCCACTATGGCGTACCACTTGGTGTCGAAGGCGTGGCACGCCAGCTCCAAAAAGTCACTTTGGCGTGCCACTTGAAGACCCAGGCATGGCACGCCAAGCTTGAAGAGTGCATAAATACATGGGCGTGCCACTTGAGCAGCATGGCGTGGCACGCTGGTACAATGATCCAGAGAAGGGGCTGAAGGCAATTGAAGACTGGGCGTGCCACTTGAAGTCGAAGGCGTGGCACGCCAACCTCTCAACCTCACTTAGGCGTGCCACTTGAGCAACCAGGCGTGGCACACCAATGCACAAGATAACATGAGCAAGGACTGGGCGTGCCACTTGGTGTCGAAGGTATGGCACGCCAATCCGAGCATGTCACTATGGCGTGCCACTTGAAGGCCGAGGCGTGGCACGCCAACTACTGGAACAAGACAAGCGTGGCACGCCAACCTTTAGGCATGGAACACTGGCATAAGTTTCCAGAGAGGATGGAAGAGGCCAATTACATGGGGTGTGCCACTTGGTATCGAAGGCGTTACAAGCCATTCACTATTCTTCACCTAGGCATGCCACTTGAGCAACCAGACGTGGCACGCCAGTGTCATTCAGAGGGCAAAGAAGCATTGGGGTGTGTGATAAACCACTATTTTATGATAAATATTGTACTTAAATTGAATGATTTATCAACTCTTCACCTACTTATTCATATGAATTTGCATAATTTTACAATTCCTTCCTTATGCTTTAAAATAATCAAATTTAATTATCCTTTATTACCATTCGATGCCGTGATTTGTGTGTTGAGTACTTTCAGGTTTTATAGGGCAGGAATGATTTAAAGGATGGAAAAGAAACATACAAAAATGGAAGAAAAGCATAAATTGGAGTTTTGAAGAAACTGGCAGTGACGCGTCCGCATGGACGACGCGAACGCGTGGTTTGCACGAAAGAGAATCGACGCGAGCGCATGGATGAGGCGAACGCGTGACTTGCGAAATACAACTGACGCGGGCGCATGATTGACGCCACCGCATAGAAGAGCAACACATCAGATGACGCGACCGCGTGACCCACGCGGACGCGTGACGTGCGCGATCTGCGGAATTTGCAGATCTCATTTCCAGCGATTTTTGGGCCCCTTTTGGCCCAGATCCAAATCCAAGAGGCACAGATTAGAGGTTATGAAGTGGGAAAATGCATCCATACGGGGGATCGCCAGTTATTATTCACTCTTCATAGTTTAGATGTAGTTTTTAGAGAGAGGTTCTCTCTTCTCTCTTAGGAATTAGGATTAGGATTAGAATTTATCTTATTGGGATTATTTCTTCATCACAGGTTCAATATTCCTTTTACTTTATATTTCTCTTTTACTTTCAGATACTTTAATGATTGTATTACTTATGTTGCCTATTTGGCTTATGAACCATTCATGTTAGGATTTTCCTTATTTAATATAATTTGAGGTATTTCAGACTCATGATTGTTTTCTTTTATTTATATAAATAATTTGGATTTTCCCCATTTTGGCTTTGGTTAGGTAATTGGTAACACTTGAGTTGTCAAACTCAGCAGTGATTGAAATGGGCAGATTCTAAATGATCTAGATCGCTCTAAAGCTAGTCCTCCCACAGGGATTGACTGGGACTTGAGGATCAAGCTAATTAGTCCACTTGACCTTCCTTTGTTTAATAAAGGATAACTAAGTGGGATTAAAACCCAATTCTCATCACACCTGATAAGGGTAACTAGGATAGGAATTCCAATTCTAATACCTTGCCAAGAGTTTATCTTATTATTACTATTTTATTTTTCTTATCATTTAACATACTTGTTCCTTACTTCAAGACCCCCAATTTACAAGACTCATAACCAATAATAAGAACATACCTCCCTGCAATTCATTGAGAAGACGACTCGAGGTTTAAATACTTCAGTTTATAAAGTTTATTGGGTCTGTTACTTGTGACAACCAAAACGTTTGTAAGAAAGGACTCTTGTTGGTTTAGAAGCTATACTTGCAACGGGAATTTATTTTGAATTCTAGACCACGCAAAAGTTCTCTCTTCAAAATGGCGCCGTTGCCGGAGAATTGCAAACATGTGCCTTATCATTGGTTATTGTAAATATTTTTCTTTTACTTGTTTATTTATTTTTGTTTTTCCTTCTCATTTCTGATAGCTACTATGAATTCTCACCCCTCTCGCTTTGAGTTTGGTTCTAATTTTATTGAAAGGAATGGAAGCTATAATAGGATTATGCATCAAGGTCTAAGCAATCAAAGATGGATGGAGCCAAGAGGATCTTATCACCCCTTTAGGCAATAACACCTTCCAAGATATCATGGACAAAGACCATTCTATAATGCATACCAAGCTGATAGATATGGTGGACCGCCTTGTAGCTACCAACAAGCCCCACCCTGTGCTCAGAGACCACCCTTTCAACATAACCTCAACCCACCATACTCACAAGCTTCTTTTCATCATTCGCCACTATATGATCCTTATCCACCCCAACGCCAATCTAATTACTCCCAAGAACCACCAATTCCCTATGCACCATGTCCATATCCATCAAGCCAAGCATCACAGGTTCGCTTCGAAGAATTAGTAGACCAATTTAATGCAACCCTTCATCAACTAGAGCAAGCAATAAACAATTATCTTCTAGACATTCAGACACTCAACAGACTCCCATGGCTTCATGTGGAGAATCTAATGAAGAATGTAGCGTGAAGAAGCCACAAGAAGCTCCAGTGGACAGTATAGAGCATAACTTCGTACTAGAACAAGTAGAGGAAGATGTCATTCTAAAAGAAGAAGAGTTGGTTGAAGATTTAGGAGATGCTGAACCTCCACGGGGACCCAGAGTTATGGAAGACTCCGTCAAGGATGTTATAATTGACGCTAATGAGGATTTTGCACAGCCTCCAATGCAGCTATCTTATGAAGAACTGGACGGAATTACCCAAGACGCAAGTTTCCTTGATGATGATAATCACAAGTCAAGTTCTCTTAGTAATGAACTTTCATCCACAAGTGAATTCTTTGAGATAGAAGAATCTTCCCCAAGTGAATACGAAGATGATGCAGAGGTCGACTTTCCTCAACCTCCCAATTATGACTCGAGTGATGAGGAAGATATCGAAGACTTTGATCAAGACATGGTTGAATTTGAAGAAGTTTGCAAAGAAGTGGAGGAATTCACTGAAGACCACAAGGGAGTAGAGCTTGTAGAACCACTAGAAACACCTACCCCAAGGCCATTACCACCCAATACAAACTTCAAGTGGGTAAAATCCTTGACTTTTATCTTTAATTTTCCACTTGAATATGGTTTGCTTGATACAGATGGCCAGCTTAGAGCTCTCTGCGGCTTTAAGAGCAAAAGGCAAATGACTCGCACTCAGCGCGGGTATGCAAGATTCAACGAAGTTTCACACTTCAAATTGAGGTGCAAGGATTGGTGTCAAGCTCAATTGAAAGGATCTCGGAAGCTGTTTGGTCACTGCAGTGAGAATTCAGATTACTTATCACCCGGCTGGAAACATGCAGATCAAGACAAAGATGGGTGTAAAAGTAGAGTTTGGGATCCTGGAATCTATCTTGACATTCAACACCCCGGGAGCCTGGAAACCTGTTTGAAACTGCTCAAAGGTTATACGTATCTTGTTTGGGACCCCGGAGGATGCTGGCATTCCAAACACTGGTGGCGATTTCTGGACGAATTCAAGCACAAGCCACCATAGCAGGAAGCTCATCAAATGTCCAACTTAAGGACTTTAACTAAAAGTGCTAGGTGGGAGACAACCCACCATGGTATGATCGTTCCTTCTTCATTCTACTCTGTTTTTGAATTTTGTTTGAACCAGAATTTTTGCATGACGTTCATTGCATTTTGCATTCTGCATACTGCATAAAAAAAGAGAGAGAAGCACGCGACGCGACAGCGTCGTTGACGCGTCCGCGTCACAAGTGCATTAAAAGAAAAAGGAAACTGAACAGAGAGTCACGCTAAAGCAAGGCTGTAGGTGTGCCTTCGGCACAAATTGTTCCACGCGACCGCGTGCCCCACGCGATCTTGTCAGTTGAGAAAAATGCCTCCCACGTGTCCGCGTCACTCACGCAAACACGTGATCTGGATATCGGCGTAAAGATCCAACGCCCAGAAAGTTGGGCTAGAATCGTGCGGCTGGCGTGTGTTTAGCACAAAACAACTCACGCATATGCGTCCCTGACGCGAACGCGTCACTTGCACAACACCCATCCCACGCGAAAGCGTGAGCGACGTGATCGCATCGCATGGATTTTATGACCCCCTAAACCAAACAGAGAGTTGCGCTGAAACGACGCTGGAAGTGTGCGTCTAACACAAATTCCAGCGACGTGTTTGCGTGCTTCATGCGTCTGCGTCACCTATCTTTTACCCAACCCATGTGATTGCGTCAACCACGCATCCGCGTCAACCACATTTCACCCTATTCATGCGATCGCATCCTCTACGCGTTCGCGTGGATTCGCGATCACTAACCCCAAGTCACGCGAACCATATTCCATCGCGCCCCCAAACCCCAACCCTTCCTCTCCTCTGCAACTCATCCCTCTCCCTCAACCACCCCCAGCCACCACCTACAACCACCCCAGACCACCGCGACCTCTGCCACGCCACCCCCTTCTTCCTTCCATCTCTTTCTCCTCTCTCGCGCCGCCGCATCACCACCTCTCTGCCCTCATCCCTGTTCTATCGTTCTCATTGCACTTTACGCACCAGGTTTCGCCATTCTGTGATTCTTCCTTGCAATTCTTTAAGTTCGTTTTCCAATTTTTGTTCCGAATAGGATAGATAGAGATGCATGTTTGTAGTGGATTATAGGTGGTTAGGTAGCTAGGATGTGGTTAGTGGAATTAGGCCTGATAATTGCACGGTACTTGTTACTTGTTTTATCTGTTCTGTAATTTTAATCTGACTGTGATGTTAATACTATTCATATGCTGTTCTTTTAATGTTTCATGCTGCTGTTAAACTATCCTTCACTATTCCCACTGTCTGTGACTCTTTGCAACAATTATTATTCTCATATGAACTGTTTTTTTATTGCTGTTTATTTTCCGGGAACATCCAATTTTAGCCCGGATGTTGCCCAATTTTCTATAAATTGTTTCCTTTTTTCCATTCAAGTATTGGTTTTGGCAATTCTTAATTTTGCACTACTCCACGAATACCAAACCAATTATTGAATGCACGGGCCAGCATTCTTATTACTTTTGATTTCCTGGTTAATAAATTGGATTATTGATGTTTTGATTTTACTTTTTACTACTTCTATATCTATATGCATCATCATCAATACCCTGTTATTGCTGCTTGAATATGAGTTGACTGTTGCTTCAAATTGTGAAATTCTTGTTACTTAGAAACCAATCATCATGCCACTTACTCTGACTTCCTTTTTACTAACTCACTGATTTTCGCTTTCTAACCTCTTTTTCAATTTTTCCCACTTTTAACTTTCTACCTTCCCCCTTTGCCTTTTCACTACTTCTTTCAATTAATTTCACTCATGGCATGATTATTGTTTTTCCTAATTAACAAGCCTTCCACTTCTAACACATTTTGGAATGTGATATCTCATCTCAGCTTTTCAACTCCAAAACAATCCAAAATATATATTTACTTAACTCATTTCATTTTTCTACTGCTCCTTTGACACTTCGTGCTTATGTTGTTATTTGCCTACTTGTTTTCATGCTTTTATTATATCTTAGATTTCTGTTTCTTTTTTTTTAGGATGTCTGACCCTCAGCGAAAGGGAAAAGGAAAGGCAACAACTGGCAAACAGAAAAGAGGTGAATCCTCTATGTCTTTCCTGGAGCTTCTGCATGATGACTCCTGGCGGGAAAAACACTTTACCATGGAGGAGAAGGCCGACCAACTCCTCCCGGCCAATGATCCAATTACGTTTGCAAACCGATACTATGAGCTGAAGTTTCCAGTGTTTGCTACCTCCAGAAATCTGTACCTGGAGAGGACTTTGAAAATTCCAGAAGAACTACAACAGTACACCTCTGATCAGATCAAACAAAAAGGCTGGTTCTTCTTGGAGAGAAACTTGACTGAGGTAAATGCTTCCTGGGTAAGAGAGTTTTACTACAATTATTTCAAGACTTCCCTGGATGAAGTGCACCTCAGAGGGAAACAGATACTGGTCACTGAAGAGGCCATTGAGGATATTCTGCGCCTTCAGCCTAAGTTAGATTAGCCTGACAGTTACCAAAAGGCTGAAGAAGACATGTGCTTTCTGAGATTTGACTGGGATGCTGTCAAAGAGAGGATAGCCCTTGACCTTACTGTCCCATGGGTCACGGGTAAGAACACCACCATTCCTAAAGGAATCAAGCAGATATACTTGAATGATAAGGCTCGGCTCTGGCACCAGATCCTGAGTAACTTTATTATGCCGAGCACTCATGAGACAAAGCTGCCTGCTACTATGATCACCCTCCTCTGGTGTGTGATGGAGGGTAAGGACCTATACCTGCCACAATTCATCCGACACTATATGGCCAGGGTCCATATCAGAGGCACCCTCCCCTTTCCCTATCTGGTCACCCAGCTAGGCCGTCGAGCTGACGTGCCTTGGGAGGATGCTAATGAGAAGCCACCTGCTGCGGACTGCAAGAAGATCATTCCTCACAGAAGAAACTTTCTGGCTTTAGGCTACAGACCTCCATTCCTTACTGCTTCTGATGAGACAGCCACACCTTCAGCTGCCCCCTCTTCTTCTACTACTGCACCTGCCCCGTCCACTGCACCTCCAGCTGCTCCTGAGCCTATTTACCATTTGGTGCATCAACTCCCTGCCCGCTTGGACTGCATGGAGCGTCGCAACAAGCGACGCTATGAGCACCTCAAGTTGATGATCCGGTCCGGCGGCGACCTCCCCTCCGAGTCTGACACCCCTTCTGACACATCTGAGGCAGAGGCGAGTGCTCATGAGGAGGAGACACCCACCCAGGCTAAGCAGGCAAGCCCGGAGCAGGCTGCGCCACATCCTGAGGAGCCACACCAGATACAGGCCGCTAATCCCGAGATTCCTGTCTAGTCAGAGCCTCTTTTGCAGCAGACAGAACCTCCTACCTTCATCCAGTCTGCAGATCCTCAGACTACCATCGAGACACCAGCAGCCCATCCTTCCGAAGATGACACTTCTTCACACCCAGCTTGAGTGAGCATCGAGGACGATGCTTTATTTTAAGTGTGGGGAGGTCGCCATCTCTGGCATCTATTTCTTTTGGTGAACCACTATAGACTCTTATCTTATTTTGTCCATTTTCTGTATTTTATTTGCACATTTTTCTCCTTTTGTTTTTGTCATACTTTTGCATTCTACACTTTGGGCTGTATATATCTTGGATATTTTAGCTTAATTTGCACCTTCATTTACTAGTTATATATTAAGTGGATTAATTAGTGTAGTTTACCCTTTTAGCATATGATAAGTTTGGTTTAAAATTGAAAATAAAAAGGAAGTAAGCTAGAGACTTTAACAGAATCAAAAGAATCCACACCCCTTGTATATGTAGCATTACATGTTAGTTAGTTAACAACATTTCTTCAAGGAGAAACACCAAAACTTTAAAGTCACCCAAATAAATTTTACATTGAGAATAATGGAAACTCTAAATGTCTACTTGCATGACATACTTAATTGATATATGATTTATGAGTTTGAGAACACACAGCCTGTGAGTTTTGGGCTTAATTGTATGGGTACATTTAAACCATAAATTTTGTTCCTGTGTGCTTCGCCCTTCTTTTTATTCTGGTGTTCTTTTCTTTGTTTTAATCTATATGTCCAATTATAGAATATAGATACATACTAAGAAAGTGATTGATGTCATCATTTGAATTTTTCCTCACTTATCCCAAATTAGCCTACCTTTTACATCACCCTTGTTAGCCCCCTCGAGCTTGTTAATCCCCTCTTTTTCTGTAAACCACATTACTAGCCTTAAGCAGAAAAACAAAATAAAAATCCCAAGTTGAATCCTTGGTTAGCTTAAGATAGATATTGTGTATTATTTAAGTGTGGAGAATTTTATGGAAACATAGGATGATAGAAAAGAGTAGGAATTTAAATCGAATAAATTATTTAAAAATTTTGGGAAGCATGCTCATGTGAAATCAAAACAATTAAAAGTCACCATGTGCATATATAAAAAAAATTATTTATTTTCAATAAGGGGATACAAAAATTCCCCAAACACAAAATAAGAAGAATCAATGCACATGGGACAAAGTTAAATTTAATGCATGAGTTTGTAATACAAAGTGGAAAAATTTGGGCAAGTAGGTTAAGAAACTTTGATTTATATAAAAGTATGTATGTTAGGTGAGATCTTAGACTAATCAAGGATTCACTTATTAGCTCACTTAGCCTTATACATATACACCTACCTCTACCTTGGCCCCATTACAACCTTGGAAAAGACCTCATGATTTTTTGTATGTCTGTATTCTATAATTGTTGATTGGTTAGATGAAGAACAAAGTTATAGAAAGTAAGGATAAAAGAAGATTAAAGTGATTAACCCAATAAATACTGAGTGACTAGAGAGTAAATACAAAATCTAATGAGGGTTCAATAGCTCATCACCATATATCTCTGCCTCAACTGTTAATTGTCTTGCAAGTTTGGAAAATATTTTTATCTATCTCAATTGTAAAAGTGCTTTAACATTGTCTAAGGTTGGCTATGCATATATAATTCCTTGAGAATGTGAATTGATTTAACTACATGTAAGTTTTATATACAAGTGAATAATAACTAGATTTGCATGACTCATTTAGGTAGATGCATCTAGGATAGATTGCATTGCATGAGATTCCACCACTTTACCTTACTCTTTATCTTGGATTTAGCATGAGGACATGCTATTGTTTAAGTGTGGGGAGGTTGATAAACCACTATTTTATGATAAATATTGTACTTAAATTGAATGATTTATCAACTCTTCACCTACTTATTCATATGAATTTGCATGATTTTACAATTCCTTCCTTAGGATATGAGATATGAGAAAATATGTTTCTTATGCTTTAAAATAATCAAATTTAATTATCCTTTATTACCATTCAATGTCGTGATTTGTGTGTTGAGAACTTTCAGGTTTTATAGTGCAGGGATGATTTAAAGGATCGAAAGGAAACATACAAAAATGGAAGAAAAGCACAAATTGGAGTTTTGAAGAAACTGGAAGTGACGCGTCCGCATGGACAACGTGAACGCATGGTTTACACAAAAGAGAATCGATGCGAGCGCATGGATGAGGCGAACGCGTGACTTGTGATATACAACTGACGCGGGCGCATGACTGACGCGACTGCGTGGAAGAGCAACACTCCAGATGACGCGACCGCGTGACCCACGCAGACGCGTGACGTGCGCGATCTGCAAAATTTGCATATCTCATTTCCAGTGATTTTTGGGTCCCTTTTGGCCCAGATCCAAATCCAAAAGGCACAGATTAGAGGTTATGAAGTCGGGGAATGCATCCATACGGGGGATCGCCAGTTATTATTCACTCTTCATAGTTTAGATGTAGTTTTTAGAGAGAGAGGTTCTCTCCTCTCTCTTAGGAATCAGGATTAGGATTACAATTTATCTTATTGGGATTATTTCTTCATCACAGGTTCAATATTCCTTTTACTTTATATTTCTCTTTTACTTTCAGATATTTTAATGCTTGTATTACTTTTGTTGCCTACTTGGCTTATGAACCATTCATGTTAGGATTTTCCTTATTTGATATAATTTGAGGTATTTCAGACTCATGATTGTTTTCTTTTATTTATATAAATAATTTGGATTTTCGCCCTTTTGGCTTTGGTTAGGTAATTGGTAACACTTGAGTTGTCAAACTCAGCAGTGATTGAAATGGGCAGATTCTAATTGATCTAGATCACTTTAAAGCTAGTCCTCCCACAGGGATTGACTAGGACTTGAGGATCAAGCTAATTAGTCCACTTGACCTTCCTTTGTTTAATAAAGGATAACTAAGTGGGATTAAAACCCAATTCTCATCACACCTGAAAAGGGTAACTAGGATAGGAATTCCAATTCTAATACCTTGCCAAAAGTTTATCTTATTATTACTATTTTATTTTTCTTATCATTTAACATACTTGTTCCTTACTTCAAGACCCCCAATTTACAAGACTCATAACCAATAATAAGAACATACCTCCCTGCAATTCCTTGAGAAGACGACCCGAGGTTTAAATACTTCGGTTTATAAATTTTATTGGGTCTGTTACTTGTGACAACCAAAACGTTTGTAAGAAAGGACTCTTGTTGGTTTAGAAGCTATACTTGCAACGGAAATTTATTTTGAATTCTAGACCACGCAAAATTTCTCTCTTCAGCGTGCCACTTGAGTTCGTGGCGTGGCACGCCGAATAGAGGAACCATTCACTCACAAAGGGGCGTGGCACGCCAGACCCTGGGCGTGCCACGCTAGTGCAACTTTCTAAAGGAGCTTAGCCAAGTAGACAACAAGGGCGTGGCACACCAGACCCTGGGCATGCCACACTAGTTCAAGTTTCCATAGGCAAAGGAAAGTGGAAAAAAGCAAAGGGCGTGCCACTTGATCTCGAAGGCGTGGCACGCCAACACAAGACTTCCACTATGGCGTGTCAATTGAGTTCGAAGGCGTGGCACGCCAAGGTTGATAAAAGGATGAGCGTGCCACTTGAAGGATTGAGCGTGGCACGCCAAGCTAGTTTGAAAGGCACGTGACACGCCGGTAAAGCGCCAGCCACACGCCAGCTAAGAAGTCACGCTTGTTGAGTGTTTTCTTTCCCTCCAAAATGTAATTTTCCCTTTTTCACTTTTATAATTCTTTTATTTCTACTAGGAGTAGTATAAATACCCCTAAGGAGTACTGAAGGGGGTTAAGCAGTTAGTTCTAGATCCACTTTTACACTCCACTTTTGAGTACTTTTCAAGCTATGAGTAGCTAACTTCCCTCTCATTGAGAGAGAGAGCTCTGTTATACTTGATGGATTGATAATAGTGAAATTCTTCTTCTCTTCATCTTCTCTTGATTTGCTAGAAGGAATTTCATACTTAATGCTTAGTGTTCAATTATCTTGGGAAAGAGATTGAATGCAATTAGGTTTCTTGGGAACCTTGGGAAAGGAAACATGAAACCATGCTTGAAATCCCTTCTCACACTTGAGTAGAATTTGGGTTTTGGTGATGGGATACGTGACATATAATCCCCCCTCTACCTGGACCTATGAGGGTGTGTGGTATAATCAGGGATCAAGCATATCTCTCTTTATGAGCAATTAGACTAAGGAATTGGCTATTGATCAAGATCTGAGAGATTGAGTCACCAAGGGATTGGGGCTCAATCAATCATGATTGCCAAGAGGTCAATGAGTTGCATGATTGAAGAAGATATAAGCTAGATTTGATCCAAAGAGACAACATCTCCCAATCTCAATGAATTTTCCCATTCTTATCTATCCATTTCTTTACAGCTTAATTTTACATTCATCAATTCCCCACTCCCATTTACATTCAAGTCATTTATGATTCAGCACTTTACATTCTGCAATATCCATTTCTGCACTTTATTGCTTTTCTTTATATTCTAGTGATGAGCGGATAATTTATACGCTTTTTGGCATTATTTTTAGGTAGTTTTTAGTAGGATCTAGCTACTTTTAGGGATGTTTTCTTTAGTTTTTATGCAAAATTTATATTTCTGGACTTTACTATGAGTTTGTGTGTTTTTCTGTGATTTTAGGTATTTTCTGGCTGAAATTGAGGGACCTGAGCAAAAATCTGATTCAGGCTGACAAAGGACTGCTGATGCTGTTGGATTCAGACCTTCCTACACTCGAAATAGATTTTCTGGAGCTGCAGAACTTCAAATGGCGCGCGCTCAACTGCGTTGAAAAGTAGACATCTAGAGCTTTCTAGCAATATATGATAGTTCATACTTTATTCGATTTTAGACGACACAAACTGCGTTCAATGCCAGTTTCATGCTGCATTCTGGAGTAAAACGCCAGAAACACGTCACAAACCAGAGTTAAACGCCAAAATCTCGTTACAACTTGGCGTTTAACCCCAAGGGAAGCCTGTGCACGTGTAAAGCTCAAGCTTAGCCCAAGCACACACCAAAGTGGGCCTCGGAAGTGGATTTCTGCACTAAGACTTATTTCTGTAAACCCTAGTAGCTAGTCTAGTATAAATAGAACTTTTTACTATTGTATTTACGTCTTGGTTATTCCGGTTCCCTCTCTGGGGCCGAAGCCAATGAACACTATTTTCACTTATGTATTTTCAACGGTGGAGTTTCTACACACCATAGATTAAGGTGTGGAGCTCTGCTGTACCTCGAGTTTTAATGCAAAGTACTACTGTTTTCTATTCAATTCACGCTTATTCTTGTTCTAAGATATCACTCGTACTTCAACCTGATAGATGTGATGATCCGTGACACTCATCATCATCCATCCTTATGAACGCGTTCCTGACAACCACTTCCGTTCTACAAGCGAAAGCTAGGGTGAATATCTCTTGGATTCCTTAACCAGAATCTTCGTGGTATAAGCTAGAATCCATTGGCAGCATTCTTGAGAATCCGGAAAGTCTAAACTTTGTCTGTGGTATTCCGAGTAGGATCCAGGGATTGAACACTACAAGAAAAACACACATTCAGGTACACTTGAAAAGTGTAGCCAAAAGTGAAAAAAATGATGCCTTAGGCTACGGCTACGCTTTTTGGGCTACGGCTACGCTTTTTGGGGTGATTCCTATTCAGCCGTTGCCTATTCTCAAAGGCTACGCTTTTCAGCACCAAGGGCTACGCTTTTGGCATTTGGGAATAGGCTACGCTTTTCAAGTGATGCTGTCCAGTTTTAATTTTCTATGTGTATATAATATTCTAATAATTTTTTATACAACATAATATTTAATAATATTATTACATATATAATTTTACATTTTTAATTAAATGAGTTAAATATTATAAAATAAAATTAAACACATAATTGTACTAAATAATTTTTTTAAATAATAAAAATCATCTTTGCACTCTATATACGAAAAGAACTTAACAAACAAAAAATCATTAATCTTCTAATCTCGGCATAATGACTAAAAAATATTCTGAAGCACCCACAAATTCTTCTCAAACACATCTTTTTCATGCTGATCTTCATCACCATCAAGAAAACTCTTGGCCTTAACAATTATATCAGTGTTCATTCCCTTGTTCATTCCCAGCAAGAACTAATTTCCAAGCAGTTACTGCCCTGCTTACAGCTGCAGATTATCATAATTCAAAAAGAGAAGCATGTAAGGATTTTGCATATTGATTCACCACCATACGCAATCAATACAAGATTATGTTGAAGGAAATGACCGGCTACTTACAAATATTCTTTTGACCATTCTCGCGACACATGAAGAAAACAAAATCATAGAACCGAATGAATTCTGAAAAGTCTGCCTGGCAAGAGCAACAAATGAAGCACATGTTCCAATTGCAAGTATCAAATTAAAGATTAAAAATACAAGTAAACAAACTTGTTGTTTTTCTATTATTCTCATTAAAGCTGAATGCTAAATTCACAAAATCATGCCAATCAGCTTAATTTCAAGTGCAAAAGGGAAAAATGGTGTTGTCTCAAAGAGTAAAGTCAGAATCATCAACCTAAATTGTAAAATTAAAAATGAATTGAGATAGAACTAATGATATTAATACTATATAATATGATTTGATTCCTCGTCCTGTAGTTCAGCTTAGAGTGTGCCAGAACTAATCTCATCAAAGTAAAAAATAAAATAAATAGAGGTATCAGGTTAAGATATTACAACAATTGAGTTTAAATTAAACCCGTTTCACGCTTTACAAGGTTCTACTTTACCAGATTCTTGATTATATTCCACCACGGTTTAGCAATTTAGCATAGGTTAATGTGCCCTCTTGTTAATTAAAATTTTTAATCTAATGTTAGTAACATGGAAAAAGTAGTTTCTAATAATAATAAGGTTCTAAGTGCAAAACAGAACAGAACAAAAACAGAACAGAGTGTAGCATTATGATTATGATTATTATAATTATAGAAGAGCATATATACTATGGAAAATTGAAATTGTGGCCTTGGTAGTTGTTATGCAGAGGGAGATTTTTATTTTGTTGGCAATATAATACAGGAATAAAGGCTGCACATAAATTATTTAAGTTGAAAAATGAAATGAACCATATTCTATGGTTGAAATGACCAGATCAACTTTGGTATCACATGCTTTGAGTGATGTGATCCATTATGAAATAAAATTGGAACCAATTGATGACTAAACATTAAAGAAAGCTTAGTGAGGTGTAAAGTAATAATATTAGCAATATAATGTAAGTGATGATTCCCTTGTTGATCATAAGGTGAGGTTATATATAAGGGGTTGGAAGAAAGCAAGATTGAAGCAATTTGGTTAGAAAAAGTTTGAATAGATAAAGAGGTACTACGTACCTGGTTGCAGCAACCTCGAAGCTAGTTCAAACTAGTGGGAGGTTGTGTGCAGAGAAAGTGCACATCAATGGCTCGTGGAAGAATTCAGTTGAAGAGAATAGAGAACCCGGTTCACAGGCAAGTTACCTTCTGCAAGCGCCGAGCTGGGCTTCTCAAGAAGGCTAAGGAGCTCTCTGTCCTTTGCGACGCTGAAATTGGCCTTGTCATTTTCTCCGCTCATGGCAAGCTCTATGAACTCGCCACTAAAGGGTATTACTGTTACTGCTTTTACATTGCGGTTACGGAACAATCTGTTGATAGTTGAGATCTGTTAGACAATTTGATAGATTTGATTAAATTATTATTTAATAATTTTCAACTATCAACTTTATATGAAAATAATTGCACGTGAGTTTTTACTATGTATTATTGTCTATTTAGAAGTATGTGTGTGTACAACCATAAGATTCTTGCATGCATGCATATATTAATAGGTGAAAACTCAAGTGCAGTCGACTTCACGTGAAGTTGATAGCTGAAATTGTTAGATGGTTTGAAGTCGACTTCACGTAATGTTGACTGTACCTGTATTAATATTATGGTTTGTACATTTAACTTGTGTGATAATAATAACAATAATAATAATAATAATGTGTACGTACATGTTTATATGTGGAAAAATAAGAACCATGCAAGGAGTGATAGAGAGGTACATGAAGTTTACTGGGGCGGCTCAGCCTGAAGAACCACCAACTGAACCGCATCATCATCCTCTTGTATGTCTCATCTCTCTCTCTTTCTCTTTTATGTTAATTAAGTAGCTACTAAGTGTCATGTTATTATTGCTAGCTGCATAGACCAAAGGAGAATTAAGGAAATTAATTAAATTTTTATAATTGGCATCGAGTTAATTGGCTTCTTATAGTGCATAATTTGCATCATATCATATTTTAATGTAATTACTACACACAACATTATATAAAATACAGTATGATGTATCTGAGAACAAATAAACAACTTACCTAGCCTTTGCCATATCTTCCTCAAGGCATCTCACACACTCTGCAGCTTTTTCCAAGGACTTCTTAGCCACTTCCTTTGATAATGAAAACAATATATATTACAAACCTTCAATACAGAAAACTCAGGAATAAAAACTTAAACTTAATTAAGTTTTAGTCGTTGAGATGATAAAAAAAATTATATAAAGTGGGACATTGATTTATATATTGTATACAAGGATAACTAGAGAAGCAGAAGGCTAAACTCTCCTTGCAGAACTAACAAAAGCTAATATCGTGAACTATAAATAGTTAAATTGGCTTGTTCACATTTCAACTTTCAAGCTCAAAGGGTTTATGCATGAGAGGACATCATATATGTTCTTAATGAACATTTGGGAGAGTGGGTTCAAAATAGAAATATGGAATTGAAACATTGTTTCCGAGAGTCAAAACATCTACTTTACCTGTGAACTATCAATTAAAGCAGCAAGGTCATTTCTACCAACATCTTTGACAACTGAAAGATATGCAAAGAGCATTCAATTAACAATACTTAGGATACCATTCAATTAACTTTGGCTCTTATCCACACTACACTCTTACTTTCAAAATATTCACTTGACAATTGGAAGTTTTCTGTGTTACCATTTCATACAAAATTACCGCTTCACTTAAAGTGTTTTATTGACAACATCACCCTTTATTAGAAAGGAAATTTGAAAAAGAAAAAAAAAAGTTAACATAGGGCCTTTTCTACACCACTTGACAACCTCAAAGTTGCGCATTGCAAATTCAAAAGTTTTGGGTGTAAAGTGCATGTGAGCTTAAAGTTCAGAGAGGTTAAATTACTTTTTTCACTAAAAATTAAAAAAAAAATTTACTATTCTAGGAATACCCGAGAAATGGGTATATCAGTACAAATACAATATCGATATAACAACCATTTTACATTCTTTGTGCCAACATTCTCAAAGCAATATAAACACATGAAAGGAAGATTATACAGGACTTACTGCTAAGTTTGAACAAACATAGTCTGTAAGTGCAAAATCATAAAGCAAATGCAAAATAAAAAAGAAAACTCTTAACATAGTAAGAAGCAAAAATTACAAAAGATTGTAGAACTCCAAAAATCAGAACAACAAACCCTCAAAAAAACCGCAAAACCAAAAAATTCATACAGACCAGAAAAAAGTGTGGCTGAATAGGTATTTTTCTTGTAGTGATTAAAATAAATTTTAGGGGCTAAATCATGATATGACAAAGTTAACAGCTTCTTAATACTAACACAAAACAATTGATTAGAAATTCAAAGCCACTAAACTTGTCCTATTACCTTGTTCCCGTGGCTTCCAGCAGTATCAGTTTCATCACTCCCTCAAAAACCAATTTGAACCACCAAAGCAATTCCTAATTTTCTGGCTTCTATCTGCATTAGCTCTACAAATTCATAGCACACACAAACCATAAATGGTGTTAGAAATAATAAACTTTGCTTGATGAGGCGACGATTCGAACACTTGAGGCCAATAATCTTCTCAAACAAAAAAGAAAACCCTAACGAAGCAAGAAGCAGAAACTCATAAAATTAGGAAGCCCCAAAAATAGAACCCCCAAAACCTTCAAGAATTCACAGAAGAAAAATCCATGACAGAGAACAAGTGAGATAGAGGGTGAGACAAAGAGAGAACGAATGAGATAAAAAGTGAGATGACGAGCGAGGTGGTCTGCGATTGCTTCTCAGCTACCAGGAAGCTAAAACCATTCATGCAGTAAAACCCCCAATTCCTATCAGTGTCATATCCAAAAGCTACAACCCCTAATTAAAAACCCTAAAATTGGAACCCAAAACCTCCCAAATTTCACAGAACAAACTGAAAATCGATACGTACCTTCTCAGGTGAGCGGCGATGACGATGCTGAGCGACGACGACGATGCTGAGCAACGACAGTGAGCACATGTGACGATCATGCTGAGCGACGACGGTGAGTGCACGGAATGGCGATGCGAGGCAATGGTCAGCTCACGCAACGACGATGGTCTGCGCAGCAGAGCCCTAGCCGGCGTCATCCTCTTCTTCCTTCCCCTCTCCTCTCTTCTTCTCTTCTTCTTCTCGTTCTCCCCTTTTCTGATTTTTCCCTCTTTTGTGTGTGTGTGAGTGAGGATGAGAGTGTGAGCTTGTGAGTGGTGAGCTGGTGACTGGTGAGTGGTGATTGGGTGGCGACGGTCAATAATGACGGTTAGAAGGCGAAGGTGATGAGTGTCGTAGGTGATATATGTTGAAGGTGAGAATGGCGAAGGTGAGGGTTCCTCGAATTGAAGGTGCTGTGTGCGTGTGTGCTTTTGGAGGGAATTGAAAGAGTAATAAAAATTTCATTAAGTGTTAGGATTTGGTCCACATACATTAGGCATCACTTTTAAAATGCACCTAAAACTTAATAAATAGGCTACCTTTTAAAAATGTCTCCTTTGATACGAAAAGTGAACCTATAGATATCAATCTATGGCTACGCTTTATAAGTGATTTCTATAATACCTAAGGCTACGCTTTTTAAATGATGTCGCATTTGTGTATCCTTTTCTCTTATAAAAAGGCAACACGGAGAAAAGCGTAGCCTATTCAATGTAGCTTAAAAAAAGTGTGGCTGAATGGGTATTTTTCTTGTAGTGGAATGACTGTGACGAGCTTCAAACTCACGATTGTTGGGCGTAGTGATAGACGCAAAAGAATCAATGGATTCTATTCCGACATGATCGAGAACCGACAGATGATTAAACGTGCTGTGACAAAGCATTTGGACCATTTTCACTGAGAGGATGGGAAGTAGCCATTGACAACGGTGACGCCCTACATACAGCTTACCATTGAAAGGAGTAAGAATGATTGGATGAAAGCAGTAGGAAAGCAGAGATTCAGAAGGAACACAGTATCTTCATGCGCTAATCTGAAATTCCCACCAATGAATTACATAAGTATTTCTATCTTTATTTTATGCTTTATTTATCATTATATTCGAAAACCATTATAACTTTTATAATCTACCTAACTGAGATTTACAAGATGACCATATGTTGCTTCAAGCCGACAATCTCCGTGGGATCGACCCTTACTCACGTAAGGTATTACTTGGACGACCCAGTGCACTTGCTGGTTAGTTGTACGGAGTTGTGACAAAGTGTGATTCACGTTTGAGAGCACCAAGTCTTTGGCGCCATTGTTGATGATCAAAATTTCGTGCACCAAGTTTTTGGCGCCGTTGCCGGGGATTGTTCGAGTTTGGACAATTGACGGTTCCTCTTGTTGCTCAAATTAGGTAATTTTCTTTTCAAAAAGTTTTCAAAAATCTTTCAAAATTTTTTTCTCTTTTTCGTTTTTCCAAAAATTAATTTTCAAAAAAAAATCCAAAAAAATTAATAAAATCATAAAAATAAAAAATATTTTGTGTTTCTTGTTTGAGTCTTGAGTCAAATTTTAAGTTTGGTGTCAATTGCATGTTTTTAAAATTTATGCAATTTTTTTCGAAAATTTCATGCATGTGTTCTTCATGATCTTCAAGTTGTTCTTGACAAGTCTTCTTGTTTGATCTTCATATTTTCTTGTTTTGTGTCTTTTGTTGTTTTTCATATGCATTTTTGCATTCATAGTATCTAAGCATTGAAAATTTCTAAGTTTGGTGTCTTGCATGTTTTTCTTTTCTTGAAAATTTTTCAAAAATAAGTCTTGATGTTCATCTTGATCTTCAAAGTGTTCTTGGTGTTCATCTTGACATTCATAGTGTTCTTGCATGCATCATGTGTTTTGATTCATAATTTTCATGTTGTGAGTCATTTTTGTGTTTTTCTCTCTCATCATTAAAAATTCAAAACAATCAAAAAATATCTTTTCCTTATTTCTCTCATAAATTTCGAAAATTTGATTTGACTTAGTCAAAAATTTTTAAAACTTAGCTATTTCTTATAAGTCACGTCAAATTTTCAATTTTAAAAATCTTATCTTTTCAAAACTTTTTCAAAAATCAAATCTTTTTCATTTTTCTTTTGTATTTTCGAAATTTTTTAAAAAAAAAATTGATTTCAAAAATCTTTTTCTTAATTTTGTTTCATAATTTTCGAAACTTTACTAATAATTAATGTGATTGATTCAAAAATTTGAAGTTTGTTACTTTCTTGTTAAGAAAGGTTCAATCTTTAAATTCTAGAATCATATCTTTTAGTTTCTTGTTAGTCAAGTAATCAATTTTAATTTTAAAAATATCTTTTTAATCATATCTTTTTCAAATCATATCTTTTTCAAAATTTTATTTCAAAATATCTTTTCTAACTTCTTATCTTTTCAAAATTGATTTTCAAATCTTTTTCAACAAACTAATTGACTTTTTGTTTGTTTCTTATCTTTTTCAAAACCACCAAACTAATTTTCTCACTCTAATTTTCGAAAATTTCTCACCCTTTTTCAAAATCCTTTCTAATTAACTAATTGTTTTAAATTTTATTTTAATTTTATTTCTTCTCTTAATTTTCGAAAATCACTAACCATTTTTTTTAAAAAAAATTTTCGAAATTCTCTCCCTCTCATCTCTTTCTATTTATTTATTTATTTACTAACACTTCTCTTTATCTTAAAATTTGAACCCTCTCTTCCTTTGTGTTCGAATTTTTCTCTTCTCCTTCTTCTATTCTTTTCTTGTTCCACTCACATAAAGGAATCTCTATACTGTGACATAGAGGATTCTTCTTCCTTTTCTGTTCTCTTCTTTTTCATATGAGCAGGAGCAAGGACAAGGACATTCTTGTTGAAGCAGATCCTGAACCTGAAAGGACTCTGAAGAAGAAGCTAAGAGAAGCTAAAGCACAACAATCCAGAGAAAATCTTACAAAGAATCTCGAAAAAGAAAGAGACATGGCCAAACCCAATAACAATGGTGGAGGCGCAAGGAGGATGCTTGGTGATTATACTACACCTACTTCCAACTTTTATGGAAGAAGCATCTCAAGCCCTACCATTGGAGCAAACAATTTTGAGCTGAAGCCTCAACTAGTTGCTATAATGCAACAGAACTGCAAGTTTCATGGACTTCCATCAGAAGATCCCTACCAGTTCTTAACTGAGTTCTTGCAGATCTGTGATACTGTTAAGACTAATGGAGTAGATCTTGAAGTCTACAGGCTCATGCTTTTCCCTTTGGCTGTAAGAGACAGAGCTAGAACATGGTTGGACTCACAACCTAAAGATAGCCTGGACTCTTGGGATAAGCTAGTCACAGCCTTCTTGGCTAAGTTTTTTCCTCCTCAAAAGCTGAGCAAGCTTAGAGTGGATGTTCAGACCTTCAAGCAAAAAGATGGAGAATCCCTCTATGAAGCTTGGGAAAGATACAAGCAGTTGACCAAAAAGTGTCCTGCTGACATGCTTTCAGAGTGGACCATTTTGGATATATTCTATTATGGTCTATCTGAGTTCTCTAAGATGTCACTAGACCATTCTGCGGGTGGATCCATTCACCTAAAGAAAATGCCTGTAGAAGCTCAAGAACTCATTGACATGGTTGCAAATAACCAATTCATGTACACTTCTGAGAGGAATCCTGTGAGTAATGGGACGCCTCAGAGGAAGGGAGTTCTTGAAATTGATGCTCTGAATGCCATATTGGCTCAGAACAAAATGTTGACTCAGCAAGTCAACATGATTTCTCAGAGTCTGAATGGATTGCAAAATGCATCCAATAGTACTAAAGATGCATCTTCTGAAGAAGAAGCTTATGATCCTGAGAACCCTGCAATAGTAGAGATGAATTACATGGGTGAAGCCTATGGAAACACCTATAATCCCTCATGGAGAAATCATCCAAATTTCTCATGGAAGGATCAACAAAAGCCCTAACAAGGCTTTAATAATGGTGGAAGAAACAGGCTAGCAATAGCAAGCCTTTTCCATCATCTTCTCAGCAATAGACAGAGAATTCTGAGCAGAGCCTCTCTAGCTTAGCAAACATAGTCTCTGATCTATCTAAGGCCATTCTAAGTTTTATGACTGAAACAAGGTCCTCCATTAGAAATTTGGAGGCACAAGTGGGCCAGTTGAGTAAGAAAATCACTGAAACTCCTCCTAGTACTCTCCCAAGCAACACAGAAGAGAATCCAAAAAGAGAGTGCAAGGCCTTTGATATTATCAGAATGGCCGAATCCAAAGAGGAAGGGGAGGATGTGAATCCCAATGAGGAAGACCTCATGGGACGTCTCCCAGACAGAAAGGAGTTTTCTATTGAGGACCTAAAGGAATCTGAGGCTCATATAGAGACCATAGAGATTCCATTAAACTTCCTACTACCATTCATGAGCTCTGAGAACTATTCTTCCTCTGAAGAGGATGAAGATGTAACTGGAGAGCAAGTTGCTCAATATCTAGGAGCCATCATGAAGCTGAATGCCAAGTTGTTTGGTAATGAGACTTGGGAAGATGAATCTCCCTTGCTCATTAGTGAACTAAATACAAGTGTTCAGCAAACTTTACCTCAAAAGAAATAAGATCCTGGTAAATTCTTAATACCCTGTACCATAGGCACCATGACCTTTGAGAAGGCTCTGTGTGACCTGGGGTCAGGTATAAATCTTATGCCACTCTCTGTAATGGAGAAACTGGGGATATTTGAGGTACAGGCTGCCACAATCTCATTAGAGATGGCAGAAAAATCATTAAAATAAGCTTATGGATTGGTAGAGGACGTGTTAGTGAATGTTAAAGGCCTTTACATCCCTGCTGATTTCATAATCTTAGACACTGGGAAGGATGAGAATGAATCCATCATTCTTGGAAGACCCTTCCTAGCCACAGTAGGAGCTGTGATTGATGTTGACAGAGGAGAGCTAGTCCTTCAATTGAATAGGGACTACCTTGTGTTTAAAGCTCAAGGATCTTCCTCTGCAACCATGGAGATGAAGCATGAAAAGCTTCTCTCAATACAGAGTCAAACAAAGCCCCCACAGTCAAACTCTAAGTTTGGTGTTGAACCCCCACATTTAACCTCTAAGTTTGGTGTTGGGAGGTCCCAACAATGCTCTGAACATCTGTGAAGCTCCATGAGAGCTCACTGTCAAGCTATTGACATTAAAGAAGCGCTTATTGGGAGGCAACCCAATTTTTATATTTTTATTGTTCTTTTATGTTTTATTAGGTTCATGATCATGTGGAGTCACAAAACAATTGCTAAAATTAAAAACAGAATAAAAAATAGCAGAAGAAATAGCACACCTTGGAGAAAGAGCTTACTGGCGTTTAAACGCCAGTAAGGAGTATCTGGCTAGCGTTCAATGCCAGAACAGAGCATGAATCTGGCGTTGAATGCCAGAAACAAGCAGCAATTTGTCGTTTAAACACCAAGAATGCAACCTGAGGAAAGCTGGCATTTAACGCCAGCAACAAGCATCAGGCTGGCATTAAACGCCAGAAACATGCTACATTTGGGCGTTTAATGCCAGAAACAAGCTTCAGTCTGGCGTTAAATGCCAAGATTGCATGCAGATGGCGTTTTACATGCCTAATTGGTGTAGGGATGAGAAATCCTTGACACCTCAAAATCTGTGGACCCCACAGGATCACCTCAGGATCTGTGGACCCCACAGGATCCTCACCTACCTCAGCTCACCTTCTCTCTTCTTCACCACTCACATCCATCCACTCTTCCCTATAAACCTCACCTACCTTCAAATTCAAAATCAATTTCCCACCCAAACCCACCCAAAATGACCGAACCTACTACCCTCTCCCTCCACTATATAAACCCCTCCATCTTTCTTCTTTTTCGCACAACACAAACTCTCTCTTCTCCCCCTTGGCCGAAAGCCACACATCTCTCCTTCTCCTCCATATCTTCTTCTTCTTCTATTCTTTCTTTTCTTTGCTCGAGGACGAGCAAAATTCTAAGTTTGGTGAGGTAAAAGCATGGCTTTTTTGTTTTTTTATTACCATTTATGGCACCTGAGGCCGAAGAAACCTCTTGAAAGAGGAAAGGGAAGATAAAAGCTTCCACCTCCTTGATATGTTTGTTGAGTGATTTTAGGTTCATAAGGCAAGACTTGAATGGAAGAAGTGAGGAGAAAAGCATGCAAAGTGGGAGAACTCATGAAGAAATGAAGGAACCGTAAAGCTGTCAAGCCTGACCTCTTCGCAGCCAATCGACCATAAATTAAGCTACAGAGGACCAAATGAGGCGGTTTTAGTTGCGTTAGAAAGCTAACATCTGGGGTTTCGAAATGACATAAATTTTGCCATATGTTGTTTCGTGTATAGGGGTGCGCACGCATAATGTGCACAGACGCACCGATTGAGCACGTGACCCACTAAAGAGCAACTCGTGGCCAGCGATTTCTAGCTCATTTTGGACCCAATCCAACTCATTTCTGATGCTATTGAACCCAAGGATTGAGGGGAAAATGAACCAAGTAGCCACATTTTAGTTTTCATCATGTTTTAGGGTAGAATTCTAGAGAGAGAAGCTTTTTCTTCTCTCTAGAATTTAGGGTAGTTTAGGTTTAATTTTCTTACATCCAACTTTCAATTCTTGTTTTGATTTAGTTTTCCTTCTTAATTTCTTGTATTACATCTTTGCTCTTTTAGTTTTACTTGTTTATTTCCTTCATTTTGTTACTTTTATGCTTATGAACTCTTGTTGGATCTTAATTTTCTTTAATGCAAATTTATGTTTCCATGTCTCTTTTATGTGATCTTGATTGTTATTATTGATTTCTTGTTTATGATAGTTATGGGTTCTTTCAATTCATGCATTTGATGATGTTTACTTTTCTTGCACACTAGGTGTTTGATAAAATGTTTCCTCTAGTTTTTGAGTAGTTTTCTGTACTCTTGGCCTAGGTGGAGTAATTAGTGATGCTTGAGTTATCTAATTCCTTTGATTGATTGACTATTGGAAGTTACTAATTGATTTGGATACCACTAACACTAGTCTTTCCCTTGGGAGTTGGCTAGGACTTGTGGAATCAAGTTAATTCATCCACTTGACTTTCCTCCATGGTTAGAGGTTAACTAAGTGGTAGCAATGGACAATTTGTAATCACAATTAAGGAGGATAACTAGGATAGGACTTCTAGTTCTCATATCTAGCCAAGATCTTTGTTAGTTGTTAGTTTATTTTCATTACTATTTACATTCCATGTCTATTATCCCAAAAACCCCAAAATACCTCATAACCAATAAGCATACACTTCATTGCAACTCCTTGTGAGACGACCCGGAGTCCAAATACTCTGGTTAATTCTTATTTGGGGTTTGTTCTTTGTGACAACCAAAATTTTTGCATGAAAGGATTATTGATTGGTTTGGAAACTATACTTTACAACGAGACTCCATTAGATGAATTCTAAACCGTCAAGAATCCGATCATCAAAATGGTGCCGTTGCCGGGGAGTTGCAATGGTGTTATATTGTTGGCTATTGTGAATATGTGAATATGTTAATTTTTATTTTTCTTTGCTATTATGAATTCTCACCACTTTGGCTATGAGTTTGGTTCGAATTATGTTGTAGGAAATGGGAGCTACCATGACAATATGCATCAAGGATTTGGGTACAACCAAAGATGGGAGGAGCCTCAAAGGATTGATCACCCTTCTTGGCAACAACAACCTTCGGTTTCTTATGGGTATAACTCTCATCCTAATGCATATCAATCTAATGGATGTGGTGACCCTTATTGTGATTGTCAACAACCACCACCACATGCCTATGAACCACCCCCTCAACATGATTTTGAACCACCTTACTCACAATCCCCTTTTCAATAAACACCTCCATATGACCCCAACCCATATTCACCATACCGACCAGCTTGTGAACCATATGAACCATATGAAGAACCACCCCAATTTAACCCCCAATACCCTCAAAAACCACCACCTCCATACTATTACCAAGATGAACCACCTCCCATGTATGAGAACTCTCAACCACAAGATGAATCACCTCCCATATTTGAAAAAATCATGGCTCAGTTTGCTAACATTACCGCTATCTTGGACTCATGGGACTCATGCAACAAGCAAAGCATCTCCATAGATGAATGTGAGAAATCAACAGAAGAAAGGAGCATGAAGGAGATTTTAGAATCTCAACATGAGGACAAGGAGATGGGGTATGTCTTACAACAAGCGGAGAGTGAAGAAATTGTTAATGAAGAAGAAGTGGTTGAAGACTTAGGAGATGCGGAACCTCCATGGGAAGCTAAAATCATAGAAAATTCCTCCAAGAAGAAATTTAATGTTGAGGAGGAAAGTGCACAACCTCCAAAACAATTATTAAATGAAGACTTGGAAGGAATGGAGCAAGAGTTGAGTTCCCTTGGTGATGAAGACCATGCATCCAACCTTCTTGGTGGTAAATCCTTTGAATTTGAAGAACCTTCTCCTAATGAGATGGAAAGAAATGTGGAGGTAGATTTCTCTCAACCTCCCATTTATGATTCGGGTGATGGAGAAGAGTTGGATGAAAATGATGAACAAAGGATTGAAATTAAAGAATTTTATGAAGAGGTGGAGGTAATCAAGGAAGAGCACAAGGGAATGGATCTCACATTGGCTAAGTGTGGGGAGGTCCCCCTTCCTAAGTCACCATCCAACACAAAATTCAAGTGGGTAAAATTCTTATCTCTAAGCTTCACTTTCTCACTTGAATATGATTTGATTGAAAATGATGGTCAACTTAGAGCTCTTTATGGAGTTAAGAGTAGGAGAGAGTTGTGTAGTGGTTAGAAACATCACTCTAAGTTCATGATGGTTGCATGCTCAAAGTCAAATAGCAATGGTTGGTGTAGAACCAAATTGCAAGGGTCTAGGAGAATGTTTGGATGCTTGATTGAGAATTCACAAGCCTTGTCACCCAAATTTAACTATGGTAGTCAACGAGAAAATAGGTGTAAGAACAAGGTTTGGGACTGGTGCACGAAATTGTGATCTCTAACTTTCACAACTTGAACAATCCCCGATAATGGTTCCAAAAACTTGGTGCTCAATACCATGGTCTAAACATAATTTCACAACTTCGCACAACTAACCAGCAAGTGCACTGGGTCGTCCAAGTAATAAACCTTACACGAGTAAGGGTCGATCCCAAGGAGATTGTTGGTATGAAGCAAGCTATGGTCATCTTGTAAATCTCAGTCAGGCAGATTCAAATGGTTATGAATGATATATGAATAAAGCATAAAATAAAGATAGTGATACTTATGTAATTCATTGGTGAGAATTTCAGATAAGCGAATGGAGATGCTTTGTCCCTTCCGTCTCTCTGCTTTCCTACTGTCTTCATCCAATCCTTCTTACTCCTTTCCATGGCAAGCTGTATGTTGGGCATCACCGTTGTCAGTGGCTACAATCTCGTCCTCTCAGTGAAAATGTTCAACGCACCCTGTCACGGCACGGCTAATCATCTGTCGGTTCTCAATCAGTTGGAATAGAATCCATTGATTCTTTTGCGTCTGTCACTAACACCCAGCCTTCAGGAGTTTGAAGCTCGTCACAGTCATTCAATCATTGAATCCTACTCAAAATACCACAGACAAGGTTTAGACCTTCCGGATTCTCTTGAATGCTGCCATCAATTCTAGCTTATACCACGAAGATTCTGATTAAAGAATCCAAGAGATAAACATTCAAGCCTTGTTTGCTTGTAGAACGGAGTGGTTGTTAGGCACGCGTTCATAAGTGAGAATGATGATGAGCGTCACATAATCATCACATTCATCATGTTCTTGGGTGCGAATGAATATCTTAGAATAAGAACAAGCTGAATTGAATAGAAGAACAATAGTAATTGCATTAATACTCGAGGTACAGCAAAGCTCCACACCTTAATCTATGGTGTGTAGAAACACCACCGTTGAAAATACATAAGAACAAGGTCTAGGCATGGCCGTGAGACCAGCCCCCAGAACGTGATCAAAGGATTCAAAGATCCAAAGATGAAAATACAATAGCAAAAAGGTCCTATTTGTAGAGAACTAGTAGCCTAGGATTTACAGAAATGAGTAAATGACATAAAAATCCACTTCCGGGCCCACTTGGTGTGTGCTTGGGCTGAGCATTGAATCTTTCATGTGTAGAGACTTTTCTTGGAGTTAAAGGCCAGCTTTTGTGCCAGTTTGGGCGTTTAACTCCCATTCTTGTGCCAGTTCCGGCGTTTAACGCCGGGCAGTTTTGAGCTGATTTGGAACGCCGGTTTGGGCAATCAAATCTTGGGCAAAGTATGGACTATTATATATCGCTTCTGTAGCTCCAGGAAATCTACTTCGAGTGTAGGGAGGTCAGAATCCAACAGCATCTGCAGTCCTTTTCAGTCTCTGAATCATATTTTTGCTCAGGTCCCTCAATTCCAGCCAGAAAATACCTGAAATCATAGAAAAACACACAAACTCATAGTAAAGTCCAGAAAAGTGAATTTTAACTAAAAACTAATAAAAATATAATAAAAACTAACTAAAACATACTAGAAACATACTAAAAACAACACCAAAAAGCGTATAAATTATCCGCTCATCACAACACCAATCTTAAATTGTTGCTTGTCCCCAAGCAACTGAAAATCAAATAAAATAAAGAGAAGAGAATATGCAATGAATTCCAAAAACATCTATGAAGATCAGTATTAATTAGATGAGCGGGGCTTTTAGCTTTTTGCCTCTGAACAGTTTTGGCATCTCACTCTATCCTTTGAAATTCAGAATGATTGGCTTCT
>NC_029775.3:80386429-80412670 GCF_000817695.3 Arachis duranensis | reverse complement strand
CAGCTACTTTATGAGTCTTGGCCGTGGCCCAAAGCACTCTGTCTTCCAGTATTACCACCGGATACATACATGCCACAGACACATAATTGGGTGAACCTTTTCAGATTGTGACTCAGCTTTGCTATAGTCCCCAATTAGAGGTGTCCAGGGTTCTTAAGCACACTCTTTTTGCCTTGGATCACAACTTCATTAATTTTTTTTCTTTTTCTTTTTTTTCATTTTTCTCTTTCTCTTTTTTTTTTTTGTATTCACTGCTTTTTCTTGCTTCAAGAATCAATTTGATGATTTTTCAGATCCTCAATAACATTTCTCCTTTTCCATCGTTCTTATCCTCAGTAACATGTCTCCTTTTTCATCATTCTCTTAAGAGCCAACATTCATGAACCACAAATTTAAAAGACATATGCACTGTTTAAGCATACATTCAGAAAACAAAAGTATTGCCACCACATCAACATAATTAATCTGTTATAAAATTAAAAATTCATGCAATTCTTCTCTTTTTCAATTAAGAACATTTTTCATTCAAGAAAGGTGATGGATTCATAGGACATTCATAACTTTAAGGCATAGACACTAAGACACTAATGATCATGTAATAAGACACAAACATGGATAAACATAAGCATAAAATTCAAAAAACAGGAAAGTAAGGAACAAGGAAATTAAAGAACGGGTCCACCTTAGTGATGGCGGCTTGTTCTTCCTCTTGAAGATCTTATGGAGTGCTTGAGCTCCTCAATGTCTCTTCCTTGTCTTTGTTGCTCCTCTCTCATGATTCTTTGATCTTCTCTAATTTCATGGAGGATGATGGAATGTTCTTGGTGCTCCACCCTTAGTTGTCCCATGTTGGAACTTAATTCTCCTAGGGAGGTGTTGATTTGCTCCCAATAGTTTTGTGGAGGAAAGTGCATCCCTTGAGGTATCTCAGGGATTTCATGATGAGTGGGATCTCTTATTTGCTTCATCCTTTTCTTAGTGATGGGCTTGTCCTCATCAATGAGGATGTCTCCCTCTATGTCAACTCCAACTGAATAACAGAGGTGACAAATGAGATGAGGAAAGGCTAACCTTGCCAAGGTAGAGGACTTGTCCGCCACCTTATAAAGTTCTTGGACTATAACCTCATGAACTTCTATTTCTTCTCCAATCATGATGCTATGAATCATGATAGTATAGTAACTTCGGACCGGTTGCTAGTGGGAATGATTGAGCGTTGGATAAACTCCAACCATCCCCTATCCACGGGCTTGAGGTCATGCCTTCTCAGTTGAACCGGCTTCCCTCTTGAATCTCTCTTCCATTGAGCACCCTCTTCACAGATGTCTATGAGGACTTGGTCTAACCTTTGATCAAAGTTGACCCTTCTAGTGTAAGGGTGTTCATCTCCTTGCATCATGGGCAAGTTGAATGCCAACCTTACATTTTCCGGACTAAAATCTAAGTATTTTCTCCGAACCATTGTAAGCCAATTCTTTGGGTCCGGGTTCACACTTTGATCATGGTTCTTGGTGATCCATGCATTGGCATAGAACTCTTGAACCATTAAGATTCCGACTTGTTGAATAGGGTTGGTAAGAACTTCCCAACCTCTTTTTCGGATCTCATGTCGGATCTCCGGATATTCACTCTTTTTGAGTTTGAAAGGGACCTCAGGGATCACTTTCTTCAAGGCCATAACTTCATAGAAGTGGTCTTGATGCACCCTTGAGATGAATCTCTCCATCTCCCATGACTCGGAGGTGGAAGCTTTTGCCTTCCCTTTCCTCTTTCTAGAGGTTTCTCTGGCCTTGGATGCCATAAATGGTTATGGAAAAACAAAAAGCAATGCTTTTACCACACCAAACTTAGAAGGTTTGCTCGTCCTCGAGCAAAAGAAGAAAGAAGAGAGTAGAAGAAGAAGAAATAAAGGAGATGGAGATGGCTTTGTTATTCGGCCAAAGGGAGAAGTAGTGTTTAGGTTGTGTGAAAATGAGGGGGTGAAGATGGGTTTATATAGGGGTGGAGAGTGGGGTAGGGTTCGGCTATGGGAGGGTGGGTTTGGGAGGAAAAGTGGTTTGAATTTGAATGGTGAGGTAGGTGGGGTTTTATGAAGGATGGATGTGAGTGGTGAAGAGAATAGTGGGATTTGATAGGTAAAGGGTTTTTGGGGAAGAGGTGTTGAGGTGATTGGTGAATGGGTGAAGAAGAGAGAGAGTGGTGGGGTATGTGGGGATCCTGTGGGGTCACAGATCCTGAGGTGTCAAGGAAAAGTCATCCCTGCACCAAGTGGCAAGTGAAAATGCTCTCTATGCCAATTTTGGCGTTAAACGCCAGGCTGGTGCCCCTTTCTGGCGTTTAACGCCAGCTTCTTGCCCTTTCCTGGCGTTTAATGCCAGTCTGGTGCCCCTTTCTGGCGTTAAACGCCCAGAATGGTGCCATACTGGGCGTTAAACGCCCATTTGCTGCCCTTACTGGCGTTTAAACGCCAGCAAGGTCTTCCTACAGGGTGTGCTATTTTTCTTTCTGTTTTTTATTCTGTTTTTGCTTTTTCAATTGATTTTGTGACTTCCCATGATCATCAACCTACAGAAAACATAAAATAACAAAGGAAAACTATATAAATATAACATTGGGTTGCCTCCCAATAAGCGCTTCTTTAATGTCAGTAGCTTGACAGTGGGCTCTCATGGAGCCTCACGGATGCTCAGAGCAATGTTGGAACCTCCCAACACCAAACTTAGAGTTTGAATATGGGGGTTCAACACCAAACTTAGAAGTTGGTTGTGGCCTCCCAACACCAAACTTAGAGTTTGACTGTGGGGGCTCTGTTTGACTCTGTTTTTGAGAGAAGCTCTTCATGCTTTCTCTCCATGGTAACAGAGGGATATCCTTGAGCCTTAAACACAAAGGATTCTTCATTCACTTGAATGATCAATTCACCTCTGTCAACATTAATCACAGCCTTTGCTGTGGCTAAGAAGGATCTGCCAAGGATGATGGATTCATCCATGCAGTTCCCAATCTCTAGGACTATGAAATCAGCAGGGATGTAATGGTCTTCAATCTTTACCAGAACATCCTCTACAAGTCCATAAGCTTGTTTTCTTGAATTGTCTGCCATCTCTAGTGAGATTCTTGCAGCTTGCACCTCAAAGATCCCTAGCTTCTCCATTACAGAGAGAGGCATGAGGTTTATACTTGATCCTAAGTCACACAGAGCCTTCTTAAAGGTCATGGTGCCTATGGTACAAGGTATTGAAAACTTCCCAGGGTCCTGTCTCTTTTGAGGTAATCTCTGCCTAGACAAGTCATCCAGTTCTTTGGTGAGCAAAGTGGGTTCATCCTCCCAAGTCTCATTACCAAATAACTTGTCATTTAGCTTCATGATTGCCCCAAGGTATTTAGCAACTTGCTCTTCAGTGACATATTCGTCCTCTTCGGAGGAAGAATACTCATCAGAGCTCATGAAAGGCATAAGTAAATCCAATGGAATCTCTATGGTCTCATTGTGAGCCTCAGATTCCCATGGTTCCTCATTAGGAAACTCATTGGAGGCCAATGGACGTCCATTGAGGTCTTCCTCAGTGGCGATCACTGCCTCTTCCTCCTCTCCAAGTTCGGCCATGTGGGTCATGTTAATGGCCTTGCATTCTCCTTTTGGATTCTCTTCTGTATTGCTTGGAAGAGTACTAGGAGGGAGTTCAGTAATTTTCTTACTCAGTTGTCCCACTTGTGCCTTCAAATTCCTAATGGAGGACCTTGTTTTGGTCATGAAATTTTGAGTGGTTTTGATTAGATCAAAGACCATGGTTGCTAAGTCAGAGTGGCTCTGCTTAGAATTCTCTGTCTGTTGCTGAGAAGATGATGGAAAAGGCTTGCCATTGCTAAACCTGTTTCTTCCACCATTGTTGTTGTTGAAACCTTGTTGAGGTCTCTGTTGATCCTTCCATAAGAGATTTGGATGATTTCTCCATGAAGAATTATAGGTGTTTCCATAGGGTTCTCCTATGTAATTCACCTCTTCCATTGAAGGGTTCTCAGGATCATAAGCTTCTTCTTCAGATGAAGCATCCTTAGTACTGCCTGGTGCATTTTGCATTCCAGACAGACTTTGAGAAATCATATTGACTTGCTGAGTCAATATTTTGTTCTGAGCCAATATGGCATTCAGAGTATCAATCTCAAGAACTCCTTTCTTCTGATTCGTCCCATTGTTCACAGGATTCCTTTCAGAAGTGTACATTAATTGGTTATTTGCAACCATTTCAATGAGCTCTTAAGCTTCTGCAGGCGTCTTCTTCAGATGAAGAGATCCTCCAGCAGAGCTGTCCAATGACATCTTAGATAGTTCAGACAGACCATCATAGAAGATACCTATGATGCTCCATTCAAAAAGCATGTCAGAAGGACACTTTCTGATCAATTGTTTGTACCTTTCCCAAGCTTCATAGAGGGATTCTCATTCCTTCTGTCTGAAGGTTTGGACTTTCACTCTAAGCTTACTCAATTTTTGAGGTGGAAAGAACTTTGCCAAGAAGGCATTGACTAGCTTTTCCCAAGAGTTCAGGCTTTCATTACGTTGTGAGTCCAACCAAATCCTAGCTCTGTCTCTTACAGCAAAAGGGAATAGCATAAGTCTGTAGACCTCAGGGTCAACCCCATTAGTCTTGACAGTGTCACAGATTTACAAGAACTCAGCTAAAAACTGATGAGGATCTTCCAATGGAAGTCCATGGAACTTGCAATACTGTTGCATCAGAGAAACTAATTGAGGCTTAAGCTCAAAGTTGTTTGCTCCAATGGCAGGGATAGAGATGCTTCTCCCATAGAAGTCAGGAGTAGGTGCAGTAAAGTCACCAGCACCTTCCTTGCATTGTTGGCATTATTGTTGTTTTCGGCTGCCATGGGTTCTTCTTCTTTGAAGATTTCTGTTAAGTCCTCTACAGAGAGTTGTGCCTTAGCTTCTTTTAGCTTTCACTTCAAGGTCCTTTCAGGTTCAGGGTCAGCCTCAACAAGAATGATTTTGTCTTTGCTCCTGCTCATATGAAAGAGAAGAGAACAAGAAAATATGGAATCCTCTATGTCACAGTATAGAGATTCCTTGAGGTGTCAGAGGAAAAGAAAAATAGAAGGAAGAGGTAGAAGAATTCGAACTTATCAAGAAAGAGGGAGTTCGAATTGTGTATTAAGGAGGAGTGTTAGTCCATAAATAGATGGATGTGAGAAGAGGGGAAGAAATTTTCGAAAATAAATTAAAAATATTTTAAAAACATTTTGAAAAAAAACACTAATTGATTTTCGAAAACTAAGAGTGGAAAAGAAATCAAGTGATTTTTGAAAAAGATTTTGAAATTAGAAATTAAAAAGATATGATTGAAAACTATTTTGAAAAAGATGTGATTAAAGAGATATGATTGAAAAGTTATGGTTTTTAAAAAGATATGATTGAGAAGATATGATTTGAAAAATAATTTAAAAAGATTTGATTTTAAAAATTAATGACTTGGCTAACAAGAAAAGATATGATTCAAACATTAAACCTTTCTCAACAGAAAAGGCAACATACTTGAAATGTTGAATCAAATCATTAATTGATAGCAAGTATTTTTGAAGATGGAAAGAAATTGATTTTGAAAATATATGATTGAAAAGATATGATTTGAAAAAGATTTGATTTTGAAAAATTTTGAAAACCTGAAAAAAATTTGAATTAAAAAACAGAATCTTCCCTCTTGTGCCATCTTGGTGTTAAACGCCCAGAATGGTATCCATTCTGGCGTTTAACGCCCAAAACACTACCCTTTTGGGCGTTAAACACCCAACCAGGCACCCTGGCTGGCGTTTAAACGCCAGTTTTCCTTCTTCACTGGGCATTTTGAATGCCCAGCTTTTTCTGTGTAATTCCTTTGCTGAATGTTCTTAATCTTCAATTCTCTGTATTATTGACTTAAAAAGACACCAATTAAAATTTTTTTTGGATTTTTAATAATCAAAATGTAACTAAAATCAAATAACAATGCATGCAAGACACCAAACTTAGCAGTTTGTATACCATTGACACTAACAAAATGAGAATGCATATGAAAAATAACAAAACACTCAAGACAAGAGAATTTAAAGATTAGAACAAGGAAATCATCAAGAATAACTTGAAAATTAATGAAAACATGAATGAATGCAAGAAGAATAGAAACATGCAATTGACACCAAACTTAAAATGAGACACTAGACTCAACAAGAAACATGAGAATATTTTTTGTTTTTATAATTTTGTAATTTTTTTGGATTTTTTGAAAATTAAGTGGAAAAAGAAAATGAAGATATCAAAATTCTTAATGAGAATTCCAGGAATCATGCAATGTTAGTCTAAAGCTTTAGTCTAAAGAAATTAGACATGGCTATTCAAGCTTCAGCAGGACATTACATTCAAGAGCTAAATTGATGAGAATCAATCAGCTTTGGTGATGATAAGAACATCACCTTGAAACACTAGAATTCATTCTTAAGAACTCTGAAAAAAAAATACCTAAGCTAAGCAACAAGATGAACCGTCAGTTGTCCATACTCGAAACAATCCCCGGCAACGGCGCCAAAAACTTGGTGCACGAAATTGTGATCTCTAACTTTCACAACTTGAACAATCCCCGGTAATGGCTCCAAAAACTTGGTGCTCAATACCATGGTCTAAACATAATTTCACAACTTCTCACAACTAACCAGCAAGTGCATTGGGTCGTCCAAGTAATAAACCTTACGCGAGTAAGGGTCAATCCCACGGAGATTGTTGGTATGAAGCAAGCTATGGTCATCTTGTAAATCTCAGTCAGGCAGATTCAAATGGTTATGAATGATATATGAATAAAGCATAAAATAAAGATAGTGATACTTATGTAATTCATTGGTGATAATTTCAGATAAGTGTATGGAGATGCTTTGTCCCTTCCATCTCTCTGCTTTCCTACTGTCTTCATCCAATCCTTCTTACTCCTTTCCATGGCAAGCTGTATGTTGGGCATCACCATTGTCAGTGTCTACAATCCCGTCCTCTCAGTGAAAATGTTCAACGCACCCTGTCACGGCACGGCTAATCATCTGTCGGTTCTCAATCAAGTTGGAATAGAATCCATTGATTCTTTTGCGTCCATCACTAACGCCCAGCCTTCAGGAGTTTGAAGCTCGTCACAGTCATTCAATCATTGAATCCTACTCAGAATACCACAGACAAGGTTTAGATCTTCCGGATTCTCTTGAATGCCGCCATCAATTTTAGCTTATACCATGAAGATTCTGATTAAGGAATCCAAGAGATAAACATTCAAGCCTTGTTTTCTTGTAGAACGGGAGTGGTTGTCAGGCACGCGTTGATAAGTGAGAATGATGATGAGCGTCACATAATCATCACATTCATCATGTTCTTGGGTGCGAATGAATATCTTAGAATAAGAACAAGCTGAATTGAATAGAAGAACAATAGTAATTGCATTAATACTCGAGGTACAGCAGAGCTCCACACCTTAATATATGGTGTGTAGAAACTCCACCGTTGAAAATACATAGGAACAAGGTCTAGGCATGGCCGTGAGGCCAGCCCCCAAAACGTGATCAAAGGATTCAAAGATCTAAAGATGATCAAAGATCCAAAGATGAAAATACAATAGCAAAAAGGTCTTATTTGTAGAGAACTAGTAGCCTAGGGTTTACAGACATGAGTAAATGACATAAAAATCCACTTCCGGGCCCACTTGGTGTGTGCTTGGGCTGAGCATTGAAGCTTTCATGTGTAGAGACTTTTCTTGGAGTTAAACGCTAGCTTTTGTGTTAGTTTGGGCGTTTAACTCCCATTCTTGTGTCAGTTCCGGCGTTTAACGCCGGGTAGTTTTGAGCTGATTTGGAACGCCGGTTTGGGCCATCAAATCTTAGGCAAAGTATGGACTATTATATATTTCTGGAAAGCCCAGGATGTCTACTTTCCAACGCCGTTGTGAGCGCGCCAATTGGGCTTTTGTAGCTCCAGAAAATCTACTTCGAATGCAAGGAGGTCAGAATCCAACAGCATATGCAGTCCTTTTCAGTCTCTGAATCAGATTTTTGCTCAGGTCCCTCAATTCCAGCCAGAAAATACTTGAAATCACAGAAAAACACACAAACTCATAGTAAAGTCTAGAAAAGTGAATTTTAACTAAAAACTAATAAAAATATAATAAAAACTAACTAAAACATACTAAAAACATACTAAAAACAATGCCAAAAAGCGTATAAATTATCCGCTCATCAGCTACCATGTAGTGAGAACCCTATTCTTATTTGGCATTAGCCCCCGCCTATGTTATATTTGCTTAATATCTTTGTTGTAGGCTTAATTCTCTTTCTTTTTCTTTCCTTTTAGGTTGGCCACCAAGAAGGAAAGGAATGGAAAAGCTTTTAAATGGGGCAACAAACAAGTCCTTCCACACAACCTTTTGGAAGAAACTCATCAATTGTAGCAACCCATCCACCTTGCTCTTCTTTGCATGCACCGAGGACGGTGCAAATTTTTAAGTGTGGGGAGGTCGTCCGACCGACCTCCATGGGTAACAATTTCCTCTTTCAACACCAATTCTTGATCTCCTTTCTTAGTTAGTTGCTTGCATTACATGATAGGTTGCATGTTAGTTAGAATTTGTATATATTTTACCATTTCTTTTTTTGTTAGGATTACTTGGTTAGGGTGATGATTTCTTTTCCAAAAAACTGTTTTTAGGGCCCCCTACCATTTGAAAAAAGAAAAAAAATTTTGTTGAACTTGCTTGAAGAATGTATTTGGAACATGATTTTTGAGCTAAGAACGCAAACATGTGAGTTTTGAGCCAAATTGTGTGGTTACATCTTATAACCACTTATTTTCATTCTTGTGTGCATTGTTCTCTTTCTATGATTGTGATCTTTGATTTGTTTGATTCTTTATGTCCATTATTCCATGATGCATTTATATGATTGAAGCCATCATTTCATTTAGCTCACCTATCCAAATAGCCTAACTTTCATCAACCATTGTTAGCCAAATTTGAGCCTATTTAATCCCTTTTGTTCTTATTAGCACATCATTACCCCTAAGTGAAAAACAATAAATGTCCTTAATTTGGATCTTTGATTAGCTTAGGCAAGTGAGGGTGTGTATCATTTGGGTATGGGAAACTTGGGACATTAGTTGAGGTAAAAGTGTAATTTTTGTATTTTTGTTGATGTGAAAAAGTGGGAATCGTGGGTAGCTAGGTTGTGTATTAGAATTGTATAGGTTGTTATATGTGTTTGGTGAGAGCTTAGTTTAATCAAAGATTCAAATTCCAAGCTCACTTAACCATATGCATCCTCACCTTTACCCTAGCCCCATTACAATCTATGAATAAGTCCTCATGATGAATTATGCATGCATTGAATAATTGTTGATTGTTAGATGAAAAACAAATATTGGAAAGCATGATTAGAAGAGAATTGAGTGGATCGACCTTATACACTAGAGCGATTAGAGCAGATACATTTCCGGTGAGGGTTCGATGCTCAATTCCTTGTTCCCGGCTTTCATGAGCTTTCTTCTTGCAAGTCTATTTGAACTTCATTTTGATATTTGAATTGGTGGAGTTTGTGAGTCGTCATATGACCTTTGCCCTACTTTTTTATATATGTTCTTGGAGATTGATTTACTTTTAACCAAGTAGATAGAATCATTTTGCATTTAGTTGCATGCATGTAGATAGGTTTATGTAGTTTATTTGCATTGAATAAATGTTCATACCCTTTTCTTGTCTTTCTTTACTCTTAGCATGAGGACATGCTTGGTTTAAGTGTGGGGAGATTTGATAAACCCCAATTTTGTGGTTTATCTTGTGCTTATTTTGGGGGATTTTATCACCTTTTCTCACATTTATTCAATGAAATAGCATGGTTCTGCAATTCTCCCTTGATTTGTGCTTAAATGTGAAAACATGCTTTTTAGGCCCTAAAATAGCTAAATTTAATTCACTTTAATTCCATTCGATGCCTTGATATGTTTTTTGAGTAATTTCAGGTTCATAAGGCAAGTATTGGATGGAAGAAGTGAGGAGAAAAGCATGCAAAGTGGGAGAACTCATGAAGAAATGAAGGAACCGTAAAGCTGTCAAGTCTGACCTCTTCACACTCAATCGACCATAACTTAAGCTACAGATATCCAAATGAGGCGGTTCTAGTTGCGTTGGAAAGCTAACATCCGGGGCTTCCAAATGATATAAATTTTGCTATATGTTGCTTGGCGTATAGGGGCGCGCACGTGCAATGTACGTGGACGCGCCGATTGAGCACGTGACCCACTAAAGAGCAACTCGTGGCCAGTGATTTCTAGCTCATTTTGGGTCCAATCCAACTTATTTCTGATGCTATTGAACCCAAGGATTGAGGGGGGAATGAACCAAGTAGCCACATTTTAGTTTTCATCATGTTTTAGGGTAGAATTCTAGAGAGAGAAGCTCTTTCTTCTCTCAAGAATTTAGGGTAGTTTAGGTTTAATCTTCTTACATCCAACTTTCAATTCTTGTTTTGATTTAGTTTTCCTTCTTAATTTCTTGTATTACATCTTTGCTCTTTTAGTTTTACTTGTTCATTTCCTTCATTTTGTTACTTTTATGCTTATGAACTCTTGTTGGATCTTAATTTTCTTTAATGCAAATTTATGTTTCCATGTCTCTTTTATGTGATCTTGATTGTTATTTTTGATTTCTTGTTCATGATAGTTATGGGTTCTTTCAATTCTTGCATTTTATGATGTTTACTTTTCTTGCACACTAGGTGTTTGATAAAATATTTTCTCTAGTTTTTGAGTAGTTCTCTTTACTTTTGGCCTAGGTGGAGTAATTAGTGATACTTGAGTTATCTAATTCCTTTGATTGATTGACAATTGGAAGTTGCTAATTGATTTGGATACCACTAATACTAGTCTTTCCCTTGGGAGTTGGCTAGGACTTGTGGAATCAAGTTGATTCATCCACTTGACTTTTCTCCATGGTTAGAGGTTAACTAAGTGGTAGCAATGGACAATTTGTGATCCCAATTAAGGAGGATAACTAGGATAGGACTTCTAGTTCTCATATCTAGCCAAGAGCTTTGTTAGTTGTTAGTTTATTTTCATTACTATTTACATTCCACGTCTCTTATCCCAAAAACTCCAAAATACCTCATAACCAATAATCATACACTTCATTGCAACTCCTTGTGAGACGACCCGGAGTCCAAATACTCCGGTTAATTCTTATTTGGGGTTTGTTCTTTGTGACAACCAAAATTTTTGCATGAAAGGATTATTGATTAGTTTGGAAACTATACTTTACAACGAGACTCCATTAGATGAATTCTAAACCGTCTAGAATCCGATCATCAAATTCCCTTATCAAGAAATCCCTGAGATACCTCAGGGGATAAATTTTCCTCCACACAATTATTGGGAACAATTAAGGATAGGAGCACCAAAATCACTAGGGATCAAGCAACAAAGGCAAGGAAGAGACATAGAGGAGCTCAAGGACGCCATTGGTCCTTCAAGAAGAAGACGCCACCATCACTAAGGTGGACTCATTCCTTAACTTCCTTGTTCTTATCTCTCTATTTTTTGGTTTTATGCTATATGTTTGTCTATGTTTGTGTCTTTATTACATGATCATTAGTGTCTAATGTCTATGTCTTAAGGCTATGAATAATTCCATGAATCCTTCACCTTTCTTAAATGAAAAATGTTTTTAAAACAAAAGAACAAGAAGTACATGAATTTCGAATTCATCCTTGAAATTAGTTTAATTATATCGATGTGGTGACAATACTTTTTGTTTGCTGAATCAATGCTTGAACAGTGCATACTTTTGATCTTGTTGTTTATGAATGTTAAAATTATTGGCTCTTGAAAGAATGATGAACAAAGAAAAATGTTATTGATAATCTGAAAAATCATGAAATTGATTCTTGAAGCAAGAAAAAGCAGTGAAAAAAAAGTGGCGAAAAAATATACAAGAAAAAGAAAAAGCAAGCAGAAAAAGCCAATAGCCCTTAAAACCAAAAGGCAAGGGTAAAAAGGATCCAAGGCTTTGAGCATCAGTGGATAGGAGGGCCCAAGGAAATAAAATCCAGGCCTAAGCGGCAAAATTAAGCTGTCCCTAACCATGTGCTTGTGGCATGCAGGTCCAAGTGAAAAGCTTGAGACTGAGTGGTTAAAGTCGTGATCCAAAGCAAAAAGAGTGTGCTTAAGAGCTCTGGACACCTCTAACTAGGGACTTTAGCAAAGCTGAGTCACAATCTGGAAAGGTTCACCCAGTCATGTGTCTGTGGCATTTATGTATCCGGTGGTAATACTGGAAAACAAAGTGCTTAAGGCCACAACCAAGACTCATAAAAGTAGCTGTGTTCAAGAATCAACATACTTAAATAGGAGAATCAATAACACTATCTGAACTCTGAGTTCCTATAGATGCTAATCATTCTGAATTTCAAAGGATAAAGTGAGATGCCAAAACTGTTCAGAAGCAAAAAGCTACAAGCCCTGCTCATCTAATTAGAACTAATATTCATTGAGATTTTAGGATAAATAGTATATTCTCTTCTTTTTATCCTATTTGATTTTCAGGTTCTTGGGGACAAGCAACAATTTAAGTTTGGTGTTGTGATGAACGGATAATTTATACACTTTTTGGCATTGGTTTTAGGTAATTATTAGTAGGATCTAGCTACTTTTAGGGATGTTTTCTTTAGTTTTTATGCAAAATTCACATTTCTGGACTTTACTATGAGTTTGTGTGTTTTTCTATGATTTCAGGTATTTTCTGGCTGAAACTGAGGGACCTGAGCAAAAATCTGATTTAGGCTGACAAAGGACTGCTGATGCTGTTGGATTCTGACCTCCCTGCACTCGAAATGGAGTTTCTGGAGCTACAGAACTCCAAATGGTGCGCTCTCAACAGCGTTGGAAATTAGACATCCAGAGTTTTCCAGAAATATATGATAGTCTATATTTTATTCGAGTTTTGATGATGCAAACTGGCGTTCAACGCCAGTTCCATGCTGCATTCTGGAGTAAAACGCCAGAAACACGTCACAAACTAGAGTTAAACGCCAAAAAACACGTTACAACTTGGCGTTTAACCCCAAGAGAAGCCTCTACATGTGTAAAGCTTAAGCTCAGCCCAAGCACACACCAAAGTGGGCCCCGGAAGTGGATTTCTGCACTAAGACTTATTTCTGTAAACCCTAGTAGCTAGTCTAGTATAAATAGGACTTTTTACTATTGTATTTACGTCTTGGTTATTCCGGTTCCCTCTCTGGGGCCAAAGCCAATGAACACCATTTTCACTTATGTATTTTCAATGGTGGAGTTTCTACACACCATAGATTAAGGTGTGGAGCTCTGCTGTACCTCGAGTTTTAATGCAAAGTACTACTATTTTCTATTCAATTCACGCTTATTCTTGTTCTAAGATATCACTCGTACTTCAACCTGATGGATGTGATGATCCGTGACACTCATCATCATCCATCCTTATGAACGCGTGCCTGACAACCACTTCCGTTCTACAAGCGAAAGCTAGGGTGAATATCTCTTGGATTCCTTAACCAGAATCTTCGTGGTATAAGCTAGAATCCATTGGCAGCATTCTTGAGAATCCGAAAAGTCTAAACCTTGTCTGTAGTATTCTGAGTAGGATTCAGGGATTGAATGACTGTGACGAGCTTCAAACTCGCGATTGTTAGGCGTAGTGACAGACGCAAAAGAATCAATGGATTCTATTCCGACATGATCGAGAACCGACAGATGATTAGTCGTGCTGTGACAGAGCATTTGGACCATTTTCACTGAGAGGATGGGAAGTAGCCATTAACAACGATGACGCCCTACATACAGCTTGCCATGGAAAGGAGTAAGAATGATAGGATAAAAGCAGTAGGAAAGTAGAGATTCAGAAGGAACACAGTATCTTCATGCGCTTATCTGACATTCCCACCAATGAATTACATAAGTATTTCTATCTTTATTTTATGCTTTATTTATCATTATATTCGAAAACCATTATAACTTTTATAATCTGTCTGACTGAGATTTACAAGATGACCATAGCTTGCTTCAAGCCAACAATCTCCGTGGGATCGACCCTTACTCACGTAAGGTATTACTTGGACGACCCAGTGCACTTGCTGGTTAGTTGTACGGAGTTGTGACAAAGTGTGATTCACATTTGAGAGCACCAAGTCTTTGGCGCCATTGTTGATGATCACAATTTCGTACACCATCTAGTCATTTACATTTATGTCATCACTTACAATTCTGCACTTCACAATCTTATTGATCCACTTGACTAATTCATTAATCAATTAAAACTGCTTGGATTTGCCAATCTCTGTGGATACGATCCCACTCCACTGTGGGTTATTACTTGGCAATAATTTTGGTGCGCTTGCCGAAAGAACTAATTCACTAATTTTTGAAAGGGATAGTGAAGTCTGGTCATCAAGTTTTATGGCGCCGTTGCTAGGGATTGGCTTAAATTTGACAGTGATTATATTGATTGGAGAGCTAGATTAAGCAATTTAATTTCCTTGTTATTTTAATTTCTTTATTTAGCATTTTTTAGCTCTATTTCCTTCTTCTTTGATTATCTTATTTAGTGTCCATATTTCCACTCTTCTAACTGTTTGATCAATTGCACCACTCACACTAACAACTGTTCTAACATTAGTAATTTCTTTATCCATTTTCTTTCTTGCTTTTTGCCTTGATTGGTTGTATGACAGGTAGGAGAAGTGGGGCTTAAACTTCCTTTGATTCTGAACCTGTGAGGACCTTCCTTAAATTAAGGAGGGAAGCAAGAGGGAAGAGAGTCATTGGTGCTGAGGAAGAGGAAGAGTATTTTGAAACAAACATGGAGGAGAATATGGAGAATCATCATGAGGAAGAAGTTCATAACCATGTCAGGGGAGGCCCAGTCAATCATGATGGACAAGAAAGGAGAGTCTTAGGCTCCAACATCAATTCAAACCCAGGAAATTGTGGCAGCAGAATCCTAAAGCCAATAATTCATGCCAATAACTTTGAGCTGAAGCCTCAGCTCATCACACTTGTTCAGAATAATTGCTCATATGGATGGAGTACCCAAGAAGATCCTAATCAACATCTCAGCACATTCTTGAGGATATGTGATACTGTAAAGTCCAACGGGGTACACCCTGACATCTACAAACTACTCTTGTTCCCTTTTTCACTCAGAGATAAGGCAGCAAAGTGGTTGGAATCATTCCCCAAGGATAGCCTAACTACATAGGAGGAGGTCGTGAACAGATTCCTTGCAAGATTTTACCCTCCACAAAGAATCAATTGGCTGAGAGTTGAGGTGCAAACTTTCATACAACAAGATGGAGAAACACTCTATGAGGCCTGGGAGAGATTCAAAGATCTGACAAGAAGATGCCCACCGAAAATGTTCAATGAGTGGGTACAACTACATATCTTTTATGAGGGACTATCCTATGAATCAAAGAAGGCAGTGGATCATTCTTCAGGAGGCTTACTCAACAAAAAGAAAACCATTGAAGAGGCCATAGATGTCATTGAGATTGTAGCTGAAAATGAGTATTTCTATGCCTCAGAAGAAGGGAGTGCTAGAACTCAACTCTGTAGATGCTTTGTTAGCTCAGAACAAGGCAATTACAGTTCAAATAGTAGCATTAACCAAGAGGATGGAGGCCAACCAAGCCTTAGTCATTCAAGACCAAACTCCTCAACAAGAAGGTAATGCATCAGAATCTGAAGGTGACTGGGAGCAAGCTAATTATGTGAACAATTCATCCAGAGCACCATATGACCCACACTCTAAGACATACAACCTAGGTTGGAAGAACCACCCAAACTTTGGGTGGGGAAATCAACAAAACCACAACCAGAACCACAACAAGCCTTATCCATCAAATCAGCATCCCAACCACAACCCCAAGTATCAAACAGAGAATCATAGACCCTACCATAGCTCACAAAATACATTATACCATAACAACCAACCCATACACAACAACCTCAATCAAGATGCACCATCCTCAACTATGCAACCATGCAAAATCAAGAGCAACTTTGAGAGGATAGAGGCTGCAATAGCACAACTGTCATCCCAGATTTCAGGGGTAGTCTCCTTCCTCATGGATAGACAAGCACAAACTGACAGAAGGATATATGCTAATCAAGAGGAATACAGGTCAAATATGAAAAATCAAGGCGCAGCAATCTCAAAGTTGGAGGCACAAGTGGGGATTTTGTCCAAGCAAATCCTACTTTCCACACACACATTTCCTAGCGATACCATGGCTAACCCAAGAGAGGAATGTAAAGCCATAACTCTGAGAAGTGGGAAGGTTGTAGAGGAAGGAGCCCCAAGCAAAGATAATCATGAAGAGGTTGCACCAAAACATGGGAGCGAGGATGAAGGGGAGATCCCAACTTCACCTCCACCAAAATCAGTTTTGAAGCCCTATGTGCCAAAGGTACCATACCCACAAAGACTGAGAAAAGATGGGAAGGATGGCCAGTTCTCTAAGTTCCTAGAGATCTTCAAGAGGCTCCAAATCAACATACCATTTGCTGAGGCATTAGAACAAATGCCACTCTACGCCAAGTTCTTAAAGGAGCTTATAACCAAAAAGAGGAACTGGGAGGCAAAAGAAACCATAGTGTTGACTGAGGAATGCAGCGCTATCATACAGAAGAAGTTGCCTCAAAAGCTGAAAGACCTATGGAGTTTTCAAATCTCCTACATCATAGGGGACATCACTATTGAGAAAGGTTTGTGTGATTTGGGAGCTAGCATAAATCTTATGTCCCTAACCATGATGAGAAGGATGAAGATTGAGGAAGCCAAGCCAACAAGAATGGCACTCCAATTGGCTGACAGAACATTTAAGTTTCCACATGGGATGGTGGAAGACTTGCTAGTGAAAGTAGGAGAATTCATCTTCCCTACTGATTTCGTTTTGCTGGACATGGAAGAAGAGGCCAACACGTCAATTATCCTAGGAAGACCATTTCTAGCTACTACTGGAGCCATCATTGATGTACAGAAAGGGGAACTAGTCTTGAGATTGCATGAAGAGAAAATGGTCTTCAACGTCTTTAAAGCAATGAGTTACCCCAAGGAACCCATAGAAGAATGTATGCTGGTAGACACCATGGAACAGATAGTTCAAGAAGTCATGGGAGAAGAATAATGTGGAGAAAGCATTGAGCTGGAGCAAGCACCAGATGGAAAACTACCACAAGTAACCATGAAGAACTCAATCATGCCAACTACCACAAACAACAAAGATGCAGAGTCACCAAAACTAGAGTTGAAAGCCTTACCATCCAACTTGAAGTATGCATATCTGGGTGCCAACAACACTCACCCAGTGATCATAAATTCAAGTCTGAGTAAGGAACAAGAAAAGGAACTTATCCAAGTGCTGAGACAACACAAGGATGCCATAGGCTGGAAACTTACAGATTTAAAGGGGATCAATCCTTCAATGTGCATGTATAAAATCTTACTTGAAAAGGATACCAAACCCTCAAGACAGTAACAAAGGAGGCTGAACCCAACTATGAATGAAGTGGTTCAGAAAGAAGTGTTGAAATTGTGGCAAGCAAGGGTGATCTACTCCATCTCAGACAACCCTTGGGTAAGTCCGGTTCAAGAAGTTCCTAAGAAGGGAGGGATCACTGTTGTGGCAAATGAGAAGAATGAATTGATACCCACAAGGACGGTAACCGGATGGCGTATGTGCATTGACTACTGGAAACTTAATTAAGCCACCCGGAAGGATCACTTTTTCCTGCCCTTCATGGACCAAATGCTTGAAAGATTGACAGGACATAAGTATTATTGTTTCCTGGACAGATACTCTAGCTACAACCAAATTGTTGTAGACCCCAAAGATCAGAAAAAAAAACTTCATTTACTTGTCCATATGGTGTATTTGCTTATAGGAGAATGCCCTTTGGATTGTGCAATGCACCTGCAACATTCCAAAGGTGCATGCTCTCCATTTTTTCAGATATGATTCAGAAGTTCATAGAAGTATTTATGGATGACTTCTCTGTGTTTGGGGACTCATATTCTGATTGCCTATACCATCTTTCTCTTGTACTAAAAAGGTGTCAAGAAACCAACCTTGTTTTAAACTGGGAGAAGTGCCATTTTGTGGTGACTGAAGGGGTGGTTCTTGGTCACAAGATTTCAAAAGATGGCATAGAAGTAGACAGAGCAAAAGTGGAAATAATTGAAAAATTACCTCCACCTTGCAATGTTAAAGTAATCAGAAACTTTTTGGGACATACTGGGTTCTATAGGAGGTTTATTAAAGATTTTTCAAATATTGCAAAACCCTTTAGCAACCTACTTGTCTCAAATACTCCTTTTGTTTTTGATAGAGAATGCATGGTAGCCTTTGATGAACTCAAAAAGAAACTCTCCTCTGCACCTATCATAGCACCACCAAGCTGGGATCCTCCCTTTGAACTAATGTGTGATGCATCTGATTTTACTGTTGGTGCTGTCCTAGGATAGAGGAAAGACAAGATAGTACATGTTATTTACTTTGCTATCTAGGTCCTTAATGAGAATCAAAGGAACTATACCACCACAGAGAAAGAAATTTTAGCCATAGTTTTTGCTTTTGATAAGTTTAGATCATATCTCATTGGCTCAAAAGTAATTGTGTTCACTGATCATGCAGCACTCGAATACTTGCTTACCAAACAAGAATCTAAGCCCATACTAATAAGGTGGATCTTGCTGCTCCAAGAATTTGATATTGAGATTAAGGATAGGAACGGAGCAGAGAACAAGGTAGCTGACCACCTCTCAAGGATCCCACAAGAAGAATAAATGCAACAAGTAGCAGTAAATGAAAGCTTTATGATTCAAGTAGCCCCTTGGTTCGCAGACATATCCAACTTCAAGGCTATTGGGGAGCTACCAACTAACATCAATAAGCACATGAAGAGGAAACTAATCAAGGATGCCAAACACTACATCTGGGATGACCCCTATTTGTTCAAAAAGTGTACCGATGGTGTCCTAAGAAGGTGTATATCCCATGAAGAAGGGCAGGAAGTATTATGGCAGTGCCATGGATCAGCATATGGAGGTCACTTCAGTGGAGAAAGAACATCAGCAAAAGTGCTCCAATCCAGATTTTATTGGCCAACAGTGTTTAAGGATGCCAAGGAAATGGTGTCAATGTGTGATGAATGTCAAAGAGCTGGCAATCAAACCAAGAGGAATGAGATGCCACAGCAATACATACTAGAGCTGGAACTATTTAACGTATGGGGGATAGATTTCATGGGACCCTTCCCAACCTCCTACTCAAATAGCTACATATTAGTGGCTGTTGATTATGTTTCAAGGTGGGTAGAGGCCATAGCTACCGCAACAAATGACAACAAGGTTGTGATAAGCTTCTTGAGAAGGAACATCTTTAGCAGATTTAGAGTTCCCAGAGCTCTCATTAGTGATGGAGGGTCACACATCTGCAACAAACAACTGGAAGCACTCCTTCTCAGATATAGAGTAAAGCACAAAGTGGCAACTCCATACCACCCACAGACCAACGGGCAAGCTGAGATCTCCAACAGAGAGCTGAAACAAATCCTTGAAAAAACTGTTGGAAGCTTAGTAAAGGACTGATCTAATAAGCTAGACGATGCTCTATGGGCCTATAGGACAGCCTTTAAGACCCCCATTGGGATGTCACTAGTGCACGAAATTGTGATCGTCAACAATGGCTCCAAAGACTTGGAGCTCTCAAACGTGAATCACACTTTGTTACAACTTCGCACAACTAACCAGCAAGTGCACTGGGTCGTCCAAGTAATACCTTACGTGAGTAAGGGTCGATCCCACGGAGATTGTTGGTATGAAGCAAGCTATGGTCATCTTGTAAATCTCTGTCAGGCGGATTCTAATGGTTATAATGATTTTCGAAAATAAAGATAAATAAAGCATAAAATAAAGATAGACATACTTATGTAATTCATTGGTGGGAATTTCAGATAAGCGTATGAAGATACTGTGTTCCTTCTGAATCTCTACTTTTCTACTACTTTCATCCAATCATTCTTACTCCCTTCCATGGCAAGCTGTATGTTGGGTTTCACCATTGTCAATGGCTACCTCCCATCCTCTCAGTGAAAATGGTCCAAATGCTCTGTCATAGCACGGCTAATCATCTGTCGGTTCTCGATCATATTGGAATAGAATCCAGTGATTCTTTTGCTTTTGTCATTACGCCCAACACTCGGGAGTTTGAAGCTCGTCACAGTCATTCCATCTCAGATTCTACTCGGAATACCACAGACAAGGTTTAGACTTTCTAGATCTTAGGAATGGCCACTAGTAATTCTAGCTTATACCACGAAGACTTCGATCTTACGGAATGGAGGTTAAGAGATACGCGTTCGATCTAAGGTAGAACAGAAGTGGTTGTTAGGCACGCGTTCATAGGTGAGAATGATGATGAGTGTCACAGATCATCACATTCATCATGTTGAAGTGCAATGAATATCTTAGAATAAGAATAAGCTGAATTGAATATAAGAATAATAGTAACTGCATTAATACTCGAGGAACAGCAGAACTCCACACCTTAATCTATGGTGTGGAGAAACTCCACCGTTGAAAATATATAAGAACAAGGTCCAGGCATGGCCGAATGGCCAGCCCCCATGAAGGTCTCAAATCGCATACACTGATTGAAGATCAATCAAAAGACAAGACGCTTAGTACAATAGTAAAAAGTTCTATTTATACTAAACTAGCTACTAGGGTTTACAGAAATAAGTCTAAGTGTAGAAATCCACTTCTGGGGCCCACTTTGGTGTGTGCTTGGGCTGAGCTTGAGCTTTACACATGCAGAGGCTTCTCTTGGGGTTAAATGCCAAGTTGTAACGTGTTTTTGGCGTTTAACTCTGGTTTGTGACTTGTTTCTGGCGTTTTACTCCAGAATGCAGCATGAAACTGGCGTTGAACGCAAGTTTTCATTGTTTTAACCCGAATAAAGTGTGGACTATTATATATTTCCGGAAATCCCTGGATGTCTACTTTCCAATGTAATTGAGAGCGCACAATTTAGAGTTTTGTAGCTCTAGAAACTTCATTTTGAGTGCAAGGAGGTCAGAATCCAACAACATCAGCAGTCCTTTTTCAGCCTAAATCAGATTTTTGCTCAGGTCCCTCAATTTCAGCCAGAAAATACCTGAAATCACAGAGAAACACACAAACTCATAGTACTAAAAACTACCTAAAAACAATGCCAAAAAGCGTATAAATTATCCGCTCATCACAACACCAAACTTAAATTGTTGCTTGTCCCTAAGCAACTGAAAATCAAATAGGATAAAAAGAAGACAATATACTATAAATCCCAAAATATCAATGAATATTAGTTCTAATTGGATGAGCGGGACTAGTAGCTTTTGCTTCTGAATAGTTTTGGCATCTCACTTTATCCTTTGAAGTTTAGAATGATTGGCATCCATAGGAACTCAGAGTTCAGATAGTGTTATTGATTCTCCTAGTTAAGTATGTTGATTCTTGAACACAGCTACTTTATGAGTCTTGGCTGTGGCCCTAAGCACTTTGTTTTCCAGTATTACCACCGAATACATAAATGCCACAGACACATGACTGGGTGAACCTTTTCAGATTGTGACTCAACTTTGCTAAAGTCCCCAGTTAGAGGTGTCCAGAGCTCTTAAGCACACTCTTTTTGCTTTAGATCACGACTTTAACCACTCAGTCTCAAGCTTTTCACTTGGATCTGCATGCCATAAGCACATGGTTAGGGACAGCTTGATTTAGCCGCTTAGGCCTGGATTTTATTTCCTTGGGCCCTCCTATACATTGATGCTCAAAGCTATTATTCTTTCAAGAGCCAACAATTTTAACATTCATAAACAACAAGATAAAAAATATGCACTGTTCAAGCATTCATTCAAAAGACAAAAAGTATTGTCACCATATCAATATAATTAAACTAATTTCAAGGATGAATTCGAAACTCATGTACTTCTTGTTCTTTTGTATTAAAAACATTTTTTCATTTAAGAAAGGTGAAGGATTCATGGAATTATTCATAGCCTTAAGACATAGACACTAGACACTAATGATCATGTAATAAAGACAAAAACATAGACAAACATGAAGTTCAAAAACCAAAAAACAGAGAGATATGAACAAAGAAGTTAAGGAATGAGTCCACCTTAGTGATGGTGGCGCCTTCTTCTTGAAGGACCAATGGTGTTTTTGAGCTCCTCTATGTCTCTTCCTTGCCTTTGTTGCTCCTCCCTCATAGCTCTTTAATCTTCTCTAATCTCATTGAGAATGATGGAGTGCTCTTGGTGTTCCACCCTTAATTGGTACATGTTATGACTCAATCCTTCTAGAGAAGTGTTGAGTTGTTTCCAATAGTTGTTTGGAAGAAAATGCATCCCTCTTGGCATCTCAGGGATTTCTTGATGTTGAGCTTCCTCATGCGTCTCTTGAGATTCATGAATGGGCTCTCTTGTTTGCTCCATCCTCTTCTTAGTGATGGGCTTGTCCTCTTCAATGAGGATGTCTCCTTCTATGACAACTCTAGCTAAGTAGCATAGATGGCAAATGAGATGAGGAAAAGCTAGCCTTGCCAAGGTGGAGGGCTTTTCGGCTACTTTGTAGAGTTCTAGAGGGATGACTTCATGAACTTCTACCTCCTCTCCAATCATGATGCTATGGATCATGATGGCCCGATCCACAGTCACTTCAGATCGGTTGCTAGTAGGGATAATGGAGCGTTGGATGAACTCTAACCATCCTCTAGCCACAGGCTTAAGGTCCATTCTTTTCAATTGAACCGGCTTACCTTTTGAGTTTCTTTTCCATTGAGCTCCTTCCACACATATGTCTATGAGGACTTGGTCCACCCTTTGATCAAAGTTGACCCTTCTAGTGTAGGGGCGTATGTCTTCTTGCATCATGGACAAGTTGAACACCAACCTTACGTTTTCCGGACTGAAATCTAAGCATTTTCCCCGAACCATTGTAAGCCAATTCTTTGGGTTTGGGTTCATGCTTTGATCATGGTTCCTAGTGATCAATGCGTTTGCATAGAACTCTTGAACCATTAAGATTCTGACTTGTTGAATAGGGTTGGTAAGAAAGGGACCTCAGAAATCACCTTTTTCTTGGCCACAACTTGATAGAAGTGGTTTTGATGGACTTTTGAGATGAATCTCTCCATCTCCCATGACTCGGAGGTGGAAGCTTTTGTCTTCCCTTTCCTCTTTCTAGAGGTTTCTTCGGCCTTAGGTGCCATAAATGGTTATGAAAAAACAAAAAAGCTATGCTTTTACCACACCAAACTTAGAATGTTGCTCGCCCTCGAGCAAAAGAAGAAAGAATAGACGAAGAAGAAGAAGAAATGGAGGAGAGGGAGAGAGATGTGTATTCGGCCAAGAGGGAGAAGAGAGGGTTGTGTTGTGTGAAAATGAAGAAGGATGGAGGGGTTTATATAGTTGAGGGAGAGGGGTTTAGGTTCTGTTATTTAGGGTGGGTTTAGGTGGGAAAGAGATTTTGAATTTGAAGGTAGGTGGGGTTTATGGGGAAGAGTGTATGGATGTGATTGGTGAAGGGTATTTGGGGAAGAGTGTGAAGAAGAGAAAGAGTGAGTTGAGGTAGATGGGGATCCTGTGGGGTCCACAAATTTTGAGGTGTCAATGATTCATCATCCCTGCACCAATTAGGCGTGTAAACGCCTTCTTTATGCAATCCTGGCGTTTAACACCAGACTGCAGCATGTTTCTGGCATTAAACGCCACTTCCATGCTTGTTTTGGGCGTTAAACGCCAATCTGCAACATGTTTCTGGCATTGAGCGCCTCTTCCATGCTTGTTTCTGGCATTTAACGCCAGTCTGATGCTTCTTTCTGGCGTTAAACGCCAGCTCTATGCTCCTTACTGGCGTCTAAACACCAGTGAGTTCCTCCTCCAGGGTGTGCTTTTTCTTCTGCTATTTTTTATTCTGTTTTTAATTTTTGCAATTATTTTGTGACTCCACATGATCATAAACCTATTAAAACATAAAAGAACAATAGAAATATAGATAAATAAAAATTGGGTTGCCTCCCAATAACCGTTTTTTTAATGTCAATAGCTTGACAGTGAGCTCTCATGGAGCTTCATAAATGTTCAGAGCATTGTTGGGACCTCCCAACACCAAACTTAGAGTTTAAATGTGGGGGTTCAACATCAAACTTAGAGTTTGGTTGTGGCTTCCCAACACCAAACTTAGAGTTTGATTGTGGGGGCTTTGTTTGACTCTGTATTGAGAGAAGCTTATCGTGCCTCTTTTCCATGGTTGCAGAGGAAGATCCTTGAGCTTTAAACACAAGGTAGTCCCCATTCAATTGAAGGACTAGCTCTCCTCTGTCAACATCAATCACAGCTCCTGCTGTGGCTAGGAAGGGTCTTCCAAGAATGATGGATTCATTCTCATCCTTTCTAGTGTCCAAGATTATGAAATCAGCAAGGATGTAAAGGCCTTCAACCTTTATCAACACGTCCTGTACCAATCCATAAGCTTGTTTTATTGACTTGTCTGCCATCTCTAATGAGATTTTTGCAGCTTGTACCTCAAAGATTCCCAATTTCTCCATTACATAGAGTGGCATAAGATTTATACCTGACCCCAGGTCACACAGAGCCTTTTCAAAGGTCATGGTGCCTATGGTACAGGATATTAAGAATTTACCAGGATCTTATTTCTTTTGAGGTAAAGTTTGCTGAACCTATGTATTTAGTTCACTAATGAGCAAGGGAGGTTCACCTTCCCAAGTATCATTACCAAACAACTTGGCATTTAGCTTCACGATGGCTCCTAGATATTGAGCAACTTGCTCTTCGGTTACATCTTCATCCTCTTCAGAGGAAGAATAGTTCTCAGAGCTCATGAATGGTAAAAGAAGGTTCAATGGAATCTCTATGGTCTCTAGGTGAGCCTCAGATTCCTTAGGTTCCTTAGTTTGGAACTCCTTTTTGTTCAGAGGACGTCCCAGGAGGTCTTCCTCACTAGGATTCACATCCTTCTCCTCCTTTGTGCATTCGGTCATATTGATTATATCAATGGCCTTGCACTCTCTTTTTGGATTCTCTTCTGTATTGCTTGGGAGAGTACTAGAAGGAGTTTTAGTGATTTTCTTACTCAACTGACCCACTTGTGCCTCCAAATTTCTAATGGAGGACCTTGTTTCACACATTAAACTTAAAGTGGCCTTACATAGATCAGAGACTATGTTTGCTAAGCTAGAGGGGCTCTGCTCAGAATTCTCTGTCTGTTGCTGAGAAGATGATGGAAAAGGCTTGTTATTGCTAAACCTGTTTCCTCCACCATTATTAAAGCCTTGTTGAGGCTTTTGTTGATCCTTCCATGAGAAATTTGGTTGATTTCTCCATGAGGGATTATAGGTGTTTCCATAGGCTTCATCCATGTAATTCACCTCTGCCATTGCAGGGTTCTCAAGATCATAAGCTTCTTCTTCAGAAGTTGCTTCTTTAGTACTGTTGGATGCATTTTGCAATCCATTCAGACTCTGAGAGATCATGTTGACTTGCTGAGTCAACATTTTGTTTTGAGCCAATATGGCATTCAGAGCATCAATTTCAAGAACTCCCCTATTCTGAGGCGTCTTATTACTCACAGAATTCCTCTCAGAGGTGTACATGAATTGGTTATTTGCAACCATGTCAATGAGTTCTTGAGCTTCTGCAGGCGTTTTCTTTAGGTGAATGGATCCACCTACAGAATGGTCCAATGACATCTTAGAAAGCTCAGATAGACCATCATAGAATATATCTAAAATGGACCACTCTGAAAGCATGCCAGAAGGACACTTTTTGGTCAACTGCTTGTATCTTTTCCAAGCTTCATAGAAGGATTCACCATCTTTTTGCTTGAAGGTCTGAACATCCACTCTAAGCTTGCTCAGCTTTTGAAGAGGAAAGAACATGGCCAAGAAGGTCGTGACCAGCTTATCCCAAGAGTCCAGGCTATCTTTAGGTTGTGAGTCCAACCATGTTCTAGCCCTGTCTCTTACAGCAAAAGGGAAAAGCATGAGCCTGTAGACTTCAGGATCTACTCCATTAGTCTTAACAGTCTCACAGATCTGCAAGAATTCAGTTAAAAAATGATAGGGATCTTCTGATGGAAGTCCATG
>NC_029775.3:80381254-80384917 GCF_000817695.3 Arachis duranensis | reverse complement strand
AGTTAAACGCCAGCTTTTGTGCCAGTTTGGGCGTTTAACTCCCATTCTTGTGCCAGTTCCGGCGTTTTACGCCAGAATTCTTGAGCTGACTTGGAACGCCTGTTTGGGCCATCAAATCTCGGGCAAAGTATGGACTATTATACATTTCTGGAAAGCCCAGAATGTCTACTTTCCAACGCAATTCAGAGCGCGCCAATTGGGCTTCTGTAGCTCCAGAAAATCCACTTCGAGTGCAAGGAGATCAGAATCCAACAGCATCTGCAGTCCTTTTCAGCCTCTGAATCAGATTTTTGCTCAGATCCCTCAATTTCAGCCAGAAAATACCTGAAATCACAGAAAAACACACAAACTCATAGTAAAGTCCAGAAAAGTTAATTTTAACTAAAAGCTAATAAAAATATAATAAAAACTAACTAAAACATACTAAAAACATACTAAAAACAATGCCAAAAAGCGTATAAATTATCCGCTCATTACAACACCAAACTTAAATTGTTGCTTGTCCCCAAGCAACTAAAAATCAAATAAGATAAAAAGAAGAAAATATGCAATGAATTCCAAAAACATCTATGAAGATCAGTATTAATTAGATGAGCGGGGCTTTTAGCTTTTTGCCTCTGAACAGTTTTGGCATCTCACTTTATCCTTTGAAATTCAGAATGATTGGCTTCTATAGGAACTCAGAATCTAGATAGTGTTATTGATTCTCCTAGATAGGAACTCAGAATCCAGATAATGTTATTGATTCTCCTAGTTAAGTTTGATGATTCTTGAACACAGCTACTTTATGAATCTTGGCCGTGGCCCAAAGCACTCTGTCTTCCAGTATTACCACCGGATACATACATGCCACAGACACATAACTGGGTGAACCTTTTCAAATTGTGACTCAGCTTTGCTAGAGTCCCCAATTAGAGGTGTCCAGGGTTCTTAAGCACACTCTTTTTGCCTTGGATCACGACTTCATTCTTTTTTTCTTTTTCTTTTTTCCCTTTTTTTTCGTTTTTTTTTTTGAATTCACTGCTTTTTCTTGCTTCAAGAATTATTTTTATGATTTTTTAGATCCTCAATAACATGTCTCCTTTTTCATCATACTTTCAAGAGCCAATATTCATGAACCACAAATTCAAAAGACATATGCACTGTTCAAGCATACATTCAGAAGTCAAAGTATTGCCACCACATCAAAATAATTAATCTGTTATAAAATTCAAAATTCATGCAATTCTTCTCTTTTTCAATTAAGAACATTTTTCATTTAAGAAAGATGATGGATTCATAGGACATTCATAACTTTAAGGCATAGACACTAAGATACTAATGATCATAAGACACAAACATAGATAAACATAAGCATGATTTTTCGAAAAAACAGAAAAATAAAGAACAAGGAGATTAAAGAACGGGTCCACCTTAGTGATGGCGGCTTGTTCTTCCTCTTGAAGATCTTATGGAGTGCTTGAGCTCCTCAATGTCTCTTCTTTGCCTTTGTTGCTCCTCTCTCATAATTCTTTTATCTTCTCTAATTTCATGGAGGAGGATGGAATGTTCTTGGTGCTCCACCCTTAGTTGTCCCATGTTGGAACTCAATTTTCCTAGGGAGGTGTTGACTTGCTCCCAATAGTTTTGTGGAGGAAAGTGCATCCCTTGAGGCATCTCAGGGATTTCATGATGAGTGGGATCTCTTGTTTGCTCCATCCTTTTCTTAGTGATGGGCTTGTCCTCATCAATGAGGATGTCTCCCTCTATGTCAATTCCAACTGAATAACAGAGGTGACAAATGAGAAGAGGAAAGGCTAACCTTGCCAAGGTAGAGGACTTCTCCGCCACCTTATAAAGTTCTTGGGCTATAACCTCATGAACTTCTACTTCTTCTCCCATCATGATGCTATGAATCATGATAGCCCGGTCTATAGTAACTTCGGACCGGTTGCTAGTGGGAATGATTGAGTGTTGGATAAACTCCAACCATCCCCTAGCCACGGGCTTGAGGTCATGCCTTCTCAGTTGAACCAGCTTCCCTCTTGAATCTCTCTTCCATTGAGCACCCTCTTCACAAATGTCTATGAGGACTTGGTCCAACCTTTGATCAAAGTTGACCCTTCTAGTGTAAGGGTGTTCATCTCCTTGCATCATGGGCAAGTTGAATGCCAACCTTACATTTTCCGGACTAAAATCTAAGTATGTCCCCCGAACCATTGTAAGCCAATTCTTTAGGTCCGGGTTCACACTTTGATCATGGTTCTTGGTGATCCATGCATTAGCATAGAACTCTTGAACCATTAAGAATCCGACTTGTTGAATGGGGTTGGTAAGAACTTCCCAACCTCTTCTTTGGATCTCATGTTGGATCTCCGGATATTCACTCTTTTTGAGTTTGAAAGGGACCTCGGGGATCACCTTCTTCATGGCCACAACTTCATAGAAGTGGTCTTGATGCACCCTTAAGATGAATCTCTCCATCTCCCATGACTCGGAGGTGGACGCTTTTGCCTTCCCTTTCCTCTTTCTAGAGGTTTCTCCGGCCTTAGGTGCCATAAATGGTTATGGAAAAATAAAAAGCAATGCTTTTAGCACACCAAACTTAGAAGGCTTGCTCATCCTCGAGCAAAAGAAGAAAGAAGAGAGTAGAAGAAGAAGAAATAGAGGAGATGGAGGTGGAGAGAGGGGTAGGATTCGGTTATGTATGGGTGGGTTTTGATAGGTGAGGGGTTTTTAGGGAAGTGGTGTTGAGGTGATTGGTGAATGGGTGAAGAAGAGAGAGAGAGTGGTGGGGTAGGTGGGGATCCTGTGGGGTCCACAGATCCTGAGGTGTCAAGGATAATTCATCCCTGCACCAAGTGGCGAGCAAAATTGCTCTTTCTGCCAATCCTAGCGTTAAACGCCGGGCTGGTGCCCATTTCTGGCGTTTAACGCCAACTTGATGCCCATTCCTAGCGTTAATTTCCAGTCTGGTGCCCCTTTCTGGCATTAAACGCCCAGAATGGTGCCAGACTGGGCGTTAAACGCCCATTTGCTGCCCTTACTGGCGTTTAAACGCCAGCAAGGTTTTCCTCCAAGGTGTGCTATTTTTCTTTCTGTTTTTCATTCTATTTTTGCTTTTTCAATTGATTTTGTGACTTCCCATGATCATCAACCTATAGAAAACACAAAATAACAAAGGAAAATAGATAAATATAACATTGGGTTGCCTCCCAACAAGCGCTTCTTTAATGTCAGTAGCTTGACAGTGGGCTCTCATGGAGCCTCACAGATGTTCAGAGCAATGTTGGAACCTTGATGAGCGGATAATTTATACGCTTTTTGGCATTGTTTTCATATAGTTTTTAGTAAGTTTGAACTACTTTTAGGGATGTTTTCATTAGTTTTTATGTTAAATTCACATTTCTGGACTTTACTATGAGTTTGTGTATTTTTCTGTGATTTCAGGTAAATTCTGACTGAAATTGAGGGATTTGAGCTAAACTCTGAAGAAGGCTGACAAAAGGACTGCTGATGCTGTTGGAATCTGACCTCCCTGCACTCGAAATGGATTTTCTGGAGCTACAGAACTCCAATTGGCGCGCTCTCAACGGCGTTGGAAAGTAGACATCCAGGGCTTTCCAGCAATATATAATAGTCCATACTTTATTCGAAGAATGACGACGTAACTTGGCGTTAAAC
>NC_029775.3:80358760-80366628 GCF_000817695.3 Arachis duranensis | reverse complement strand
TCTTCGAATAAAGTATGGACTATTATATATTGCTGGAAAGCCCTGGATGTCTACTTTCCAACGCCGTTGAGAGCGCGCCAATTGGAGTTCTGTAGCTCCAGAAAATCCATTTCGAGTGCAGGGAGGTCAGATTCCAACAGCATCAGCAGTCCTTTTGTCAGCCTTTCTTCAGAGTTTTGCTCAAGTCCCTCAATTTCAGCCAGAATTTACCTGAAATCACAGAAAAACACACAAACTCATAGTAAAGTCTAGAAATGTGAATTTAACATAAAAACCAATGAAAACATCCCTGAAAGTAGCTCAAACTTACTAAAAACTATATAAAAACAATGCCAAAAAGCGTATAAATTATCCGCTCATCAGATGCTGGTTCACACTAGAGTCATGCTCTTTCGTGTCCCAAGCATTGACATAAAAACTCTTGCACTATTAAGATCCCAACTTTCGTGATAAGATTGGTCAGAACTTCCGAACCTCTTCTTCGGATTTCTTATTGGTTCTCCGGGTACTCATTCTTTTTTATCCAAAAAGGGACTTCAGGAATTACCCTTTTCTTTGCCACTACTTCATAGATGTGGTCTTGATGAGCCTTGGTGAGGAATCTCTCCCTTTTCCAAGATTCAGAAGCGGAGGCAATGGCCTTTCCTTTCCTCTTTCTAGAGGTTTCCCCAGACTTTGGTGCCATACTTAGGGATGGTAAAAGTCAAAAAGCAAAGCTTTTGCAACACCAAACTTAAGAACTTTGCTCGACCTCAAGCAAATATGAACAAAAGAGAAGAAGAGAGTAGAAGAAGAAGAGAATAGTGGAGATAGAGGGAGAGAGGGATTCGGCCAAGTAGGGGTTGGTGTGTATGAGGTGTGTGTTTGAATGGTTGTAGGAATGGTTATTTATAAGGGTGTGTTAGGGTTGGGTTTCAGTCATTAGAGGGGAATATGGGTGGGAAAGTTTGAATTTGAAGTGGGTGTGGTTGGTGAGAATTGATGGATGGAAGTGATGAAGAGTTTTCGGAAGAGAAAAAGGTGATGTGGATGTGATTGGTTGAGGGTATATGGGGAAGAGTGTGTGGGGAAAAGGGAAATTGGGAGAGAAAAGAAGATGGGGTAGGTGGAGATTCTGTGGGACCCACTGGTCCTGAGAGACTAGGAAATTCGAATTCACTACCCCTTGTGGGCGTTGAATGCCCAGCCTCTGCTCCCTGGCTAGCGTTCAACACCAGCTTCCTACTCCCTCTTGGGCATTAAATGCCCCTTAGGGTCTCCCTTCATGGCGTTTAACACCAGGTCTCTGCTCCTTATACGGCGTTGAATGCCCAGAATGATCCCATTCTGGCGTTCAAAGCTAGCACAGCTGCTCCCTCTTGGGCATTGAACGGCCACACTTCTCCTTGTGTGGCGTTCAATGGCAGCTTTCTTACCCTTATGGGGCGTTGAACGCCCCACACTTCTCCTTGTCTGGCGTTTAACGCCGTCAAAGGGATCACCCCAGGATGTTCTGTTTCCATCTTTGAATGTCTCTGTCTCTGTTCTGACCATTGCACATAATCACAAACTTTAAAAAGGAAATAAATATGAAAATAACTTAATTTAACTTGAATAGAAATAAACTCAAAGAAAGAAAAACAGAAATACTTTAATCATGATTGGATTGCGTCCCAACAAGCGCTTCTTTACCATCACTAGCTTGACAGAAAACTCCTTTATAGAGGTAGTTAGTCATGGAGGAATAAATCCTCACTCCTCAATGGGAGCTTCCTTCCTGTTCTCTCATGGATCAGCTTAATGTGTTCAAGAGACAAGATCCTGTTCACTACATAAGGCAAGACTGGGCTTGTAGGGAATACTACCCTCATCCCTAGTGAGAAGTCTTTAGTAGGGATGTTTTTGTTTTTCCAGCCCCTAGGCATCTTCCTTTTGGGGCCTTCCTCCTTGGTGGATAGTGTACATCCAATACCAAACTTATGTTTGATCTTAGGAGGGATTAAATTGGTTTCAATCAAGGGGGAGGCTTAGATACTGAGTGCTGTATGCAAGTACCTCCCTTGTCAGGAGGTAGTGGAGGTTTAAAACCCTTGAACAACCTCATTGCTATTTTTTTTCTCTCAACATCTATCAGGCCTCTTTTAGTGGCCAAGAATGGTTTTCCTGGAATGATGGAGTCCATTGTATCCTCTCCCATGTTAGAGACTGCAAGGAAGGAGAGCTCTCCAACCTTTACCAGTACGTTCTCCGCTAGCCCATGTGATTGCCTTAAACACTGGTCAGCCAATTACAGGTGATCCTTGTTGGCTGTGCTTCTTGTGTTCCCAGCTTCTTCATCATGGATGGAGGTATCAGATTTAAACTTATGCCAAGATCATACAGGGCTCTATCAAAAGTGATCTTTCCAATAGTACATAGAATCTGAAAGTTCTGTGTCTGGCATCTTCCTTTGTAGCTCATTCTAATTAGTTTACTGTACTTCTCAATAAGTACCTCTAATTCATCTCCCTCTAAGGCCACCTTTTCAGGGGGTAAGCTCCTTATGAGTGTAGAAGAGAGAGACCTTTGCTCTAAAACTTTAATAGCAGGAGTATTGATTTGCAGTTTCTTAGAGACTTCCAAGAATTGTGAGTGCTACTCATCTTTGGTCTCATTTTGCTCTTCTTGAGGATGTGATACTTCAGGCTCTCTTCCCATAATAGGAAAATGTAACAAGGTGCTTTCAGCCTCTGGTGGAGCCTTTTCCTCTTTTAGTTCCTCAACATTGTGTATCACTTTAGACTCAGTCTCCACTTCTTAAGCTTCTATCCAAACTGGAGTCTCCTCAGTTGAGTATAAGTATTGATTATTGACAACCATCTCATTGAGTTCATCTGCCTTTTTGAATGTCATTTTCCAAGGGTGCAGAGAGTCACCTGTAGAGTGATTCAAGAACCTCTTGGCCATCTCAGAGAGACCTTCATTGAAGATCCTGCGCCAACATGCGAACATGTCAGGGGGCAATTCCCGATCATCTGCTTGTACTTCTCCCAAGCATCATAGAGGGATTCTCCCTCTTTTTGTCTGAAGGTCTGAATGTCTGTCATTAGCTTGGTCCATTTCTGCGAGGAGGAGAACCTGTTTAGGAATTTGTTAACAGACTTATCCCAAGTGTTCACACTTCCTCTGGGTTCCTAAATCCACCATAACCTTGCTTGATCAGTCAGAGCCAATGGAAACAGTATTTTCTTGGAGACTTCAAGCTCCATTCCATTAGTCTCTACAGTGTCACAGAACTGCAGGAAGTCAGAGATGAATTTATTGGGGTCTTCTTGTGAGTGTCCATGAAACTAGAACTATTGCTGCATTAGTGGTAGCACGAATCCTTACACCTTTGCACTGTTGTACCAGCAAGTGCACTGGGTTATCAAAGTAATACCTGAGCGAGTCAGTGTCGATCCCACGAGGATTGAGGTTTGAAGCAATCTATGGTTATCCTACAGGACTTAGTCAGGCAGATGAAAGAGTAGTAGATGTTGGTATGTTATTTTTAATTGCACAAGAGAAAAGGGAATAAATAAACAGGATAATTAGAACTCAGAAGTCGTGTAAAGTATGAAAAGAGAATAATTAAGGGTTGGAGTTGCTTTCTTTCTGAATTAATTCTAGTAGTACTGTCTTCTCTGCTTGTGAGTGATCTCTTCTATGGCAGGCTATATATGATCAACGCCATGGGCCATGTTCATTGATCTCCTCTACTACAGATTGAATGCCATTGGCCGTGGTCATCCAATCTGATGAAGGGTGAAGCGCTAGCAAGTCATTTTCCTGGCGATCCTACTCGAAATGCCACAGACAAGGTCGAAACTTCCGGATCAGAGAACATTGCTTCTTTAGATTCTAGCCTATACCACAGAGACCTTTATCTCCCCGAAAATTGGCTAAACTGGTGTCTTGAGAAGTCCCCAACGAAGTCGTGGATTAACCGACTCAGATATGCATAAACATATTTGTTGGCTCGTGCTTTCCAGTCACGTATTCACACAAACCCAAGTAGACACGAGTGTTTGTCAGGCACGTTCATCTTAATGTGATGAACAAAGCTAATTTGTCAGATCATCCTATTTACCATGATGTAGATCCGATATACATCTTAGAAACAAATCAAATATGGATCGTAGAAGAAATAGTAATACTTTTATTAATTCATAGGACTCAGCAGGGCTCCTCCCTTTAACCTAGGAGGTTTAGAAACTCATACTGAGGTAAAATACAATGATAAACGTGTATGATGATAAAAGTGAAGTAAAAGTTTCTTGAATAACATGAAGTAAATCCCTTAAATACTAAACTAATGACTAGTAAGGGTAAAATAGCCTTTTAAGTGCTAAATCCACTTTTAGGTCCCACTTGGTGAGTGTTTGGGCTAAGCTTTGATGAGATCCACGTGCTATGAGGCTTTTTGGATGGGGAATGCCAGCTAAGGAGTCCTCTCTGGGCGTTCGAACATTGGGCTCTGCTCCTTGGGCACTGGACGCCAGAAAGGGGGCAGGAAGCTGGCGTTGGCTGCTAGTTTTGGGCCTTCTAATGTGAAACAAAGTATGGACTATTATACATTTTTGAAAAGCTCTATAAGTTATCCTTCCATAGTCGTTCAGAATGCTCCATTTGTACTTTTGTAGCTCCAGAAAATTTCTTCCGAGTGCAAAGAAGTCAGATTTCGACAGCATCTGCAGTGCTTTCTCTGTCTTTGAATCAGACTTCTGCTCCAGCTCCTCAATTTCAGCCAAAAAATACCTAAAATTGCCCAGAAACACAAAAACTCATAGTAGAATCCAAAAATATGAATTTAACACTAAAACCTATTAAAACTTAATAAAAACTAAATAAAAACTACTAAAAACTATATGAAAATGATGTCAAAAAGCGTATAAAATATCCGCTCATTACAACACCAAAATTAAAACGTTGCTTGTCTCCGAGCAACTAAAAACACAGTAGGATAGAAAATAAAATTAAGATACAATAAATTTCTAAGTTTCAAATGAAGCTTAGTTAAAATCAGATGAGCGGGACTTAGTAGCTTTTTGCTTCTAAATAGTTTTGGCATCTCACTATCCATTGAAAGTCATCAGAGATGTTAGCATCTTTAGGAACTTAAAATCCAGATAATATTATTGACTTTCTTAGTTAAGCTTATTTTGATTCTTGAACACAGCTTTCTGAGTCTTGGTCGTGACCCTAAGCACCTTGTTTTCTAATATTACCACCGGATACAATAATGCCACAGACACTTTAACTAGGTGAACCTTTTCAGATTGTGACTCAGCTTTGCTAGAGTCCCTAAATAGAGGTATCCAAAGCTCTTAAGCATACTCTTTTTGCTTTGGATCACGACTTTAACCGCTCAGTCTCAAGCTTTTCACTTGACACCTTCACGCCACAAGCACATGGTTAGGGACAGCTTGGTTTAGCCGCTTAGGCCAATATTTTATTCCTTTGGACCCTCCTATCCACTGATGCTCAAAGCCTTGGGCCCTTGTACCCTTGCCTTTTGGTTTAAAGGGTTATTGGCTTTTTGCTCTTGCCTTTTAGTTTAAAGAGCTTTTGGCTTTTTCTGCTTGCTTTTTATTTTTTCTTTCTCTTTATTTTTTGCCACTTTTTTTTCGCACGCAAGCTTTTTCTTTTTCTTTTTGCTGCTTTTTCTTGCTTCAAGAATCAATTTTTAGATTTTTTATATTATCAATAATACTTTTCCTTTTTCCTTATTCTTTCAAGAACCCTTACTCACGTAAGGTTATTACTTGGACGACCCAGTACACTTGCTGGTTAGTTGAACGGAGTTGTGACTTCAAATAAATAGTGCCCTAAGAGTAAAATCATACAAGACCAAAAAGTCAATATCATTGATCACAATTTCGTCCACCAAACCTCCCAACACCAAACTTAGAGTTTGAATATGGGGGTTCAACACCAAACTTAGAAGTTGGTTGTGGCCTCCCAACACCAAGCTTAGAGTTTGACTGTGGGGGCTCTGTTTGACTCTGTTTTGAGAGAAGCTCTTCATGCTTCCTCTCCATGGTAATAGAGGGATATCCTTGAGCCTTAAACACAAAGGATTCTTCATTCACTTGAATGATCAATTCTCCTCTGTCAACATCAATCACAGCCTTTGCTGTGGCTAGGAAGGGTCTGCCAAGGATGATGGATTCATCCATGCACTTCCCAGTCTCTAGGACTATGAAATCAGCAGGGATGTAATGGTCTTTAACCTTTACCAAAACATCCTTTACAAGTCCATAAGCTTGTTTTCTTGAATTGTCTGCCATTTCTAGTGAGATTCTTGCAGCTTGCACCTCAAAGATCCCTGGCTTCTCCATTAAAGAGAGAGGCATGAGGTTTATACTTGACCCTAAGTCACAAAGAGCCTTCTTAAAGGTCATGGTGCCTATGGTACAAGGTATTGAAAACTTCCCAGGATCCTGTCTCTTTTGAGGTAATCTCTGCCTAGTCGAGTCATCCAGTTCTCTAGTGAGCAAAGGGGGTTCATCCTCCCAAGTCTCATTACCAAATAACTTGTCATTTAGCTTCATGATTGCTCCAAAGTATTTAGCAACTTGCTCTTCAATGACATCTTCATCCTCTTCAGAGGAAGAATACTCATCAGAGCTCATGAATGGCAGAAGTAAATCCAATGGAATCTCTATGGTCTCATTATGAGCCTCAGATTCCCATGGTTTCTCATTAGGGAACTCATTGGAGGCCAGTGGACGTCCGTTGAGGTCTTCCTCAGTGGCGATCACTGCCTCTTCCTCCTCTCCAAGTTCGGCCATGTGGGTCATGTTAATGGCCTTGCATTCTCCTTTTGGATTCTCTTCTGTATTGCTTGGAAGAGTACTAGGAGGGAGTTCAGTAATTTTCTTACTCAGTTGTCCCACTTGTGCCTCCAGGTTTCTAATGGAGGATCTTGTTTTAGTCATGAAACTTTGAGTGGTTTTGATTAGATCAGAGACCATGGTTGCTAAGTCAGAGTGGCTCTGCTTAGAATTCTCTGTCTGTTGCTGAGAAGATGATGGAAAAGGTTTGCCATTGCTAAACCTGTTTCTTCAACCATTATTTTTGTTGAAACCTTGTTGAGGTCTCTGTTGATCCTTCCATGAGAGATTTGGATGATTTCTTCATGAAGGATTATAGGTGTTTCCATAGGGTTCTCCCATGTAATTCACCTCTTCCATTGAAGGGTTCTCAGGATCATAAGCTTCTTCTTCAGATGAAGCGTCTTTAGTACTGCCCGGTGCAGCTTGCAGTCCAGACAGACTTTGAGAAATCAAATTGACTTGCTGAGTCAATATTTTGTTCTGAACCAGTATGGCATTCAGAGTATCAATCTCAAGAACTCCTTTCTTCTAATTCGTCCCATTGTTCACAGGATTCCTTTCAGAAGTGTACATGAATTGGTTATTTGCAACCATTTCAATTAGCTCTTGAGCTTGTGTAGGCATCTTCTTCAAATGAAGAGAACCTCCAGCAGAGCTATCCAAATATGGCATTCAGATGAAGAGATTCACCAGTAGAGTAGTCCAATGATATCTTGGACAATTCAGATAGACCATCATAGAAGATACCTATGATGCTCCATTCAGAAAGCATGTCAGTGGGACACTTTTTGATCAATTGTTTGTATCTTTCCCAAGCTTTATAGAGGTATTCACCTTCCTTCTGTCTGAAGGTTTGGACTTCCACTCTAAGCTTACTCAATTTTTGAGGTGGAAAGAACTTTGCCAAGAAGGCATTGACTAGCTTTTCCCAAGAGTTCAGGCTTTCTTTAGGTTGTGAGTCCAACCATATCCTAGCTCTGTCTCTTACAGCAAAAGGGAATAGCATAAGTCTGTAGACCTCAGGGTCAACCC
>NC_029775.3:80341058-80358579 GCF_000817695.3 Arachis duranensis | reverse complement strand
TTAGCTTCTCTTAGCTTTCGCTTCAAGGTGCTTTCAGGTTCAGGGTCAGCCTAAACAAGAATGCTTTTGTCTTTATTCCTGCTCATATGAAAGAGAAGAGAACAAGAAAATATGAAATCCTCTATGTCACAGTATAGAGATTCCTTGAGGTGTTAGAGGAAAAGAAAAATAGAAGGAAGAGGTAAAAGACTTCGAACTTATCAAGAGAGATAGGGTTCGAATTGTGTATTGAGGAGGAGTGTTAGTCCATAAATAGAAGGATGTTAGAAGAGGGGAAGAATTTTCGAAAATAAATTAAAAAGATTTTAAAAACATTTTGAAAAATTGAAGAATGATTTTTGAAAAATATGATTGGGAAAGAAATAAAGTGATTTTTGAAAAAGACTTTGAAATTAGAAATCAAAAAGATATGATTGAAAATTATTTTGAAAAAGATGTAATTAATAAGATATGATTGAAAAGTTATGGTTTTAAAAAGATATGATTGAAAAACAATTTAAAAAGATTTGATTTTGAAAATTAATGACTTGGCTAACAAGAAATTCAAAAGATATGATTCAGACATTAAACCTTTCTCAACAGAAAAGGCAACATACTTGAAATGTTGAATCAAATCATTAATTGTTAGCAAGTATTTTTGAAAATGGAAAGAAATTGATTTTGAAAATATATGATTGAAAATATATGATTTGAAAAAGATTTGATTTTGAAAAATTTTGAAAACTTGAAAACAAATTTGAATTAAAAACAAAACCATCCCTCTTGTGCCATCCTGGCGTTAAACGCCCAGAATGGTATACATTCTGGCGTTTAATGCCCAAAACTCACCCCTTTTGGGCGTTAAACGCCCAGCCAGGCACCCTGGCTGGCGTTTAAACGCCAGTTTTCCTTTCTCACTGGGCGTTTTGAATGCCCAGCTTTTTCCGTGTAATTCCTCTGCTGTATGTTCTGAATCTTCAATTCTCTGTATTTATTGACTTGAAAAGACACAAATTAAAAATTTTTTGGATTTTTAATAATGAGGAATAATCAAAATGAAACTAAGATCAAATAAACAATGCATGCAAGACACCAAACTTAGAAGTTTGTATACTATTGACACTAACAACTTGAGAATGCATATGAGAAACAACAAAACACTCAAGACAATAGAATTTAAAGATCAGAGCAAGGAAATCATCAAGAACAACTTGAAGATCAATGAAGAACATAATGCATGTAATTTTCAAAAATTAGAAGAATAAAGACATGCAATTGACACCAAACTTAAAATTAGACACTAGACTCAAACAAGAAACATAAAATTATTTTTTTGGTTTTAAGATTTTATAATTTTTTTGGATTTTTTTGAAAATTGAGTGAAAAAGAAAATAAGGATATCAAAATTCTTAATGAGAATTCCAGGAATCATGCAATGTTAGTCTAAAGCTTTAGTCTAAAGAAATTAGACATGGCTAGCCAAGTTTCAGTAGGACATTACATTCAAGAGCTAAATTGATGAGAATCAATCAGCTTTGGTGATGATAAGAACATCACCTTGAAACACTAGAATTCATTCTTAAGAACTCTGAAGAAAAATACCTAAGCTAAGCAACAAGATGAACCGTCAGTTGTCCAAACTCAAACAATCCCCGACAACGGCGCCAAAAACTTGGTGCACGAAATTGTGATCATCAACTTGCAATCTCAACTTTTTATCACAACTTCGTACAACTAACCAGTAAGTGCACTGGGTCGTCCAAGTAATAAACCTTACGCGAGTAAGGGTCGATCCCACGGAGATTGTTGGTATGAAGCAAGCTATGGTCACCTTGTAAATCTGAGTCAGGCAGATTCAAATGGTTATGGATGATTTATGAATAAAGCATAAAATAAAGATGGAGATACTTATGCAATTCATTGGTGAGAATTTCAGATAAGCGTTTGGAGATGCTTTGTCCCTTCCGTCTCTCTGCCTTCCTACTGTCTTCATCCAATCCTTCTTACACTACAGAAAAAAAGTTATATTGTAGGAGTTTGTTAACGGAAGTTTTAAAAAAATCCTACAAATTTAATTTTTAAAACAAACAGTTATCTTTCATTTTGTTAAGAGTTTTATTTCCAGCAGTTTTTATTTTAAATAGTAGGATTTTTAAAACTCCCCCAAAACTAAATCAATTCCCCAAACAATTTGGCAATGCAAAGAGCTCTTTCTTCCCGTGAAATCCATTTTCCCACCTCGCTAACACCCTTTTCTGCTCCCACTCTCCTGATATAGTAACTGCTTCATTCTTCATTGTTCACCTTTTTTCATTGATTGCTGCTGCTATTCGTGGTTGTGCCATTGCAACTGCCGTTCGTATCTTGCTGCTATTAGCGTTCCGATTGCTGCTGCTGTTGGCATTCCGGTTCCTGCTCCTATTGGTGTTTGCGTTTGTGTTGCTACTGATGTTCGTGTTCCATTGCTACTGATGTACACGTTCTTAGTTGCAGCTGTTCTTCCATAAAAAAAGGTATGTATATGAACTAATTAGGGTTTATAAACTATTTATCCCCTTTCTGATTAGTGCTTTGTATGACAATATCATGAATTTATGGCTCTAAATTTAAGTTTAATTGTGTTTCTATAATTTTTAATTCCATTTCAGTGGGTAATTGCTATTCCAATTTTTTGTCTTCTATTTGCATGTAATGGGCACATTATTATTATCATAGTGCATTGGTGATTTTTTTTCTTGCTTTTGATTGTTGAAAAGGAACGAAAAAAGGAATCTACAAGCATCTTAATCGATTTTCCATATCGAGCTCCTTAACGATATTTCTGCAAATTCTGCCATTTCACATTTTCACATTTGGCTTTTAGTTTCATATTGTTGATAGTAACACAAAATCAGTTATCACTATTGCTTAAAAATTGTTTCTTATGGTTACCGTTTTATGAATTTTTGATTTTTTCTTAGTAACACCTACTGGTTTTTCTTGTAGTTCATTCCTGTTTTTTTTTTCTTCTTACTTTTGATGTATTATATGTTGCAGGTTTCATTGACAAATGTACAAGGGCATCATCCCTACATTGGACAAGAAAAAGTAAGTTCTACCTATATGTTTAATCTGTTTTTTAAGATTATTTGTGTACAACAATACAACTTTATTAACATATAAGGACATAACTTGACTCATAGTATGACTATTAATAATACTAGAACAGGGTAAAATTAATACATGAAGTGTATATATATATATAATTGGAATTCTTATAATGTGATTAGTAATGGACATTGGTGCTGTAATAATTGGGTATAGCTTTAAAAGAAACTTAGTACAATATAATCAAACATATATGGCTTTTATTTTCTTGTTTCTTTGCATCCACTTCACTGGTATTTAGCTAATTGAAGTTCATAACAGTGGGTGAAGGGTCTTGATAATTTAGTTAGTTCAATCTATTTGAAATCAAAGTATTTGCAAGCACTTTATATAGAAGTATTGTTTAGTTTCATGCATGACTTGGTGTCCTGTTTCAAAATAATTGTGTTTGGTTTGTATCCTATATTCTGCTCTAGTTGTTTTGTATCACAATACTATGAATTTTTGTTTTCAAATTTATTTTTAATTTCATTAGTTTTGATATAGTAATTTTTTCAAATTTCAATCTGTTTCTGAATACAAGCAGGGACATTAATTAATTAAAAGCATAAAATAGTTTAGTTAACTTAGTTTTGGTTATCTTGCCATAGCTGTTGCCAGTTCATGCTGAATCAATTATTGTGGCTGAACAATTTGGACCAGAGTTGGTTATTCCTTCCCATAGAAAACATAAAATATATTCACTACTTTTTGTACCCAACTCACTTGTCTTCTCACTTCTCACACTACCATCACCAATATACTACTTTGCTCTTTTCTCATTTTGATTAATTAATTAACTAAATAAGGAGATCCAAAATTGCTATCATTTCAATTGTAGTCAATACTTATATTTTGTTGTTGTTATCACTTAATTAAGACACAATGACATTGGAAAAGCCTTGAACATCATTCAAGAGAAAAAGAAAATAGTTTCAGTCACAAATGACGTGTATAATAACAACATCAGGAGAATTACAATTGAGTGTTAATTAATGGTATGATAAAATTAGTGAACAAAGGAGAAAAATTATACTATATCCTATGCTCGATTAATTAATAGAACCGGCAGTGATAGAATTGCAGCTGCAAGTCTGTCTCTTCTAGCTCTGGGAATTGATCAGACCTCGGGATTTCCTTATAATGAAGATAACAAAAAGGTGATTTATTCGAGGCTGGCAACTGCTTCTGGTCCACATAACCTTTCCAACTCTTCCTGTTGACTGTTGACAGCAAAAGTATTGTTAGAGGACATAATCTAAGGTTTTAAGACCATAACCTGGTCAATGCTAATTCAGTTCAATAAAATTTGGAGGTGTAATTTACCTTGATGGAATTATTTTCAGCAGTAAGCTTCTTGCATTCTTCTAATACTATCTGAAGTTCTTCTCTCAGAGTCTGGCTCTCGTTTCCCAGTGACTCCACCTTTCTTTGCAACTCCTCGCACTCAGCCTGGTGGATACAACAAATGAAAAACATTGAAGGATGTCAAATTGTAGCTTTGGAAACACTGAATATTATTGATAACCCTTAACCATTGCTTGCTTGAAGATAACTGTAAACTACCTGCTTGCGTAGTCTTGACCTCCTAGCTAATTCTCTGTTAAGACTGTTTTCTTTTCTATCTCTTCGGGTCACGTTCGTCCTAAAAAAACCGAAATAGGTAAGGAAAGCTAAGGCTCTGCAAGGTAAAGGAAATAACTAAGAGATGCACAAGATAAAAAGGAAACGTTTTTTAAAACAAGGAATATATGGCCTGAAGTTCAAGAAGATAATGTGTAAATCATACTTGTATCCACTGTTCACCAAGTGCAACTTCACGTCCCATTATAGTAGGAGGGTTGACAGCTCCTAGGGCAGGTTGATTGTTTCTCAGTTTCGTAGCATCAGCCTTTGCAGAAGATGCATTCCACAAGTCCATTCCAATATTAAGATTAGTTGCAGCCATTGACACAGCAGCCTTTCCAGAAGATTGAGTTATGGCATTGTTCTGTGCATTGGCTCCTGAAAAAGTTCACAATTAAGACAAAATTGCTTGAGTAACCATGTAAAAATTAAAGATAGGAAAACATGCAGAAGAATGCAACATACCATTAGCAAGCATTTTGTCAAAGCTTCCTTTCTTGTTTGTAGCTGATTCCTTTCTTGTTTGTCAAAGCTTCCTTTCTTGTTAAAAATTTTAAACTAATTTTCAATTATAGCTTATCAAAAGTCATAACAATTATGTTAGATAATGAGTAGTTTCTAATATTAATTATTGGCTATTGCTTTGTGTGTAGACAACTCCTGAAATTGATCACACATATTGATTGATTGCTGCTGCTAATCACGGTTGTGCCCCTGCTACTCGCGTTCGTGTTGCTGCTGCTGTTCGTGTTCGCGTTCGGGTTTGGATTTGTGTTGCTGCTGCTGTTCGCGTTCCATTGCTGCTGCTATTGGCGTTCATAGTTGTAGCTGTGCTTCTATGCAAAGGTAACAATTTGATAGCATATATTTGAGCTTAGTAATTTGTTAGTGTTATTGAATTTTCCCAATTTGATATTTGGCTTCTTGAAAGATGAAATTATATTTAGTTATTCCAAGTTCATTTGAAACAGAGAATGCTTCATGCTTCATTAACTTTGACCTTCCTCGGTTCCTAATTAAAATGTTATGAGAAAATTTGAAGCAAATCTAATCTTCAGGAATTTAAAGCTTTCAATTTTTAAAAATTATGTTTTTTTTTCCTCCTCTAGACCTATCATGATGTTCTAGACTGGTAGAAATGATTTTTCTTACACAGATGAATTTTGCCATGACCTGTGAGATAGAATTTGGTGTTGCGGATTTGATTTGTGGGAATAGATTAGGGAAAATTAGATGATGAATTCCTTTATAGAATAAAAAAATGTAGATAGTTAAATTGTGAATATAAAAAAATAGAGATAGTCAGTTTTAAATTATTTTGACATGTCTATATAATGGAACTCTTCTTGAAAGCTGCATAGAATACCTTGCCATGTATACATACGAGTCAGTGCCACAACCACTTACAATTATTATTATTAGTGGTAAGAATCATATTATCATGCCCTACTAATTAAAAACAAAATATTAGTTACATGCTTAAGATACAGTCTTTTTTACTTAACTAATAAGTATATTTTATAGATAATAATAGCTACCGTTGATATTGATTTTCTCCTGTGATGCCTAAGATGTAGCTTTTGTCTCGCTGTCACAGCTTTGTATTTAAATTGAGTTCAACCTCTCTCTTATAGTTGAAGTTAAAATAAAGAGAACATTTTTATTTGTGATAATTGTGCCTTCTGTTGCATTTTGTTAATTAAAATTAAAATTTTCTTTTGCTGATGTTCATCCTAAACTATTTTTATCATTTTCTTTTTTCAAAAATTGTTTTTGCAGTATCTGAGTAGTTGATTTGGCATACTTGTTGCTCCTATATCACTGATACATTCGGATCTAAACCACACTATTCAGTTGATTCCTTTTATAAGGTAATTCTCTGCCTCAATAAAGTAATTACATGTTCTTTATTCTGAATAAAATATTATAGTTTTGAAATTCTATGTATATCATTTTTGGGATACTATTTTTGAAATATCTATTCTCCTTTTTATGTTTTAGTGATTTTTTTCTTTTTCTACTTTTCGATTTATTTAGTTGATTGGCAATGACTGAGCTCCAAAAATATTTTTGAACAGCATAAACTTTAACATAAAAAACATATAATAATATTCACAGGAAAACAAAATGTATAAAATATAACTCATTTTAGAATGTTTTTTGTCGAGTCTTGAATCGTTTAAAATATAATAACTTAATTATAACTTAACTTTTTATAGTTAGAATGCTTGTCATAAAATTTTATAAAATTTATTTTATTGAATATTGAATATATCTATGACTAAAAATTTAATTAAAAAACTAACCAAGTATAAAATAATACCCAATTAATTACATATAAAATAATTATTCAAATCCTTAAAGGTATTATGAAAAATTATATTTGCTTAGGATTTAGTTTAGAAGATTAAAACTTAAATAGTTGTAACTTGTTAAAATTTTCTATCACTCTACACCAATAAAATGACACCAATACTTAAAGAATAATTTAGTATTTCTGTGTAAAAAATTAAAAAAAATCAATGTGATATAAAATAACATAAAAAAAATAAACAACTTATTATAATGATTACGATGGCGAGATTTAATGTATTAATTACTTTACAAAACTAAATTACCTATTCCTTCTTTATGTTACAACCTTGTTTACTTTTTGGTTGAATAAATTAGTTACAAATGGATAGAACTTGGATTGAAAAACCTCGAACAACAAAGGAATACATGGATGGCATAATTGGATTTCTTGATTTTGCTTTTGCGAGAGCGGCCATTTCGGATAGAATATGTTGTCCATGTCCACGATGTGCATTTGGAAAATGGCATACAAGAGACACAGTTCAGGATCACCTGCTCTTAAAGCCATTTCCCAGAAACTATGTGATCTGGAATCGTCATGGTGAGATACAACCTGTTGAGCCAAGTAGTGTAGAAGTGCAAGCGCCACCATCTCAAGAGAATCCGCTAAATACATTACTGCATGATGTATTCGGCCACCATGGGGATGAAGGTATAATGGGATTAAATGATGCAGTTATACCCGATGGAGATGAAGACATCGCAGATGGAAGATTACATGAGGGCTCCTTTGATGATGGTAGTGAGTTCAATGAATTTTTAAAAGACGGAAATGAAAAGTTGCACGAGGGCAGTAAATGCACAAAGTTGGAGTTTATAATCAAATTGTATCACATAAAGGTCTTGTGTAGAATAAGTGATAAGGCCATGACTATGATATTGACTTTGTTGAGAGATACTTTCGATGGAATACAACTGCCTTCTAGTTTTTATAAGGCCAAGCAAGTAATTTGCAAACTCGGCCTAGAATATACTAAGATTGATGCTTGCCCAAATGACTGTATGTTATATCTGGATGACACTCCAGATAACATACAAGATACATGCAAGTATTGCGGTATATCTAGATGGATCCCTAAGAAAAAAAAGAAAAAGCAAGCTGCAAAAGTTTTGCGATACTTTCCACTGAAGCCAAGGTTGAAAAGGTTATATATGTGTAGCAAGACGGCTGAGCACATGCAATGGCATAATTCTGCACCTGCAAGAGATGGATTACTGAGACATCCAAGGGACGGTGAAGCATGGAAGAATTTTAATGCGATGCACACACTATTTGCCGAAGAGCCACGAAATGTTCGCCTAGGTCTTGCAATTGATGGTTTTAATCCCTTCGGAGCCTTGAGTTCTACTAATAGCGTTTGGCCTGTGTTCTTGATTCCATATAATCTTCCACCTTGGATGTGTATGAATCACACTTCTTTCATCTTATCAATGGTTATTCCAGGAAAGAAGTCCCCGGGAAATAAGATAGATGTGTACTTGCAGCCCCTTATAAATGAATTGAAAGATTTATGGATTGATGGTGTGGAGACATTTGACTCATCATCCGGAAACACATTTAGAATGCATGCAGCTCTTATGTGGACAATAAGTGATTTTCCTGGGTTAGGTATGCTATCTGGTTGGAACACACACACCGGTTTAGCTTGTCCCACTTGTAACTTTGATTCTTTTCCTTGTTATCTCCGTCATAGTTCTAAATGGTGCTTCATGGGTCATAGACGTTTTTTGGGAAGAAATCATAGATTTAGACTGAATCGTGTTCGTTTTGACGGAAGCACAGAGGAGCGTGGTCCACCTAAGAAGTTATTAGGTTCTGACATTCTTGAACAACAACAGGATGTTGAAACACGAGATCAGCAACGAGAAGAATCTCGTAGTGGTGGGAAAAGACCTTGACGAGAAGTTAAGCAGTGGAACAAGCGAAGCATTTTCTTTGATCTTCCGTACTGGAAAACCAATTTGTTGCGTCACAATCTGGACTTTATGCACATTGAGAAGAATGTGTGTGATAACATTTTGTACACTTTGCTTAATGACAAAGCAAAATCAAAGGACAATCTCAAGGCACGGAAAGATTTGAAAGAAATAGGCATAAGGCATGATCTCTGGCCAAGTGACAATGGATCATATCATTTATCTTTATTTTCACTAACACGTGACACCAAGAAGCTATTTCTTTCGGCATTGAAGAATGTTGTGCTACCAGATGGATACTCAAGTAATATTTCGAGATGTGTGGATGAAGGACAGAAAAAAATTTTTGGATTAAAAAGTCATGACTGTCATATTCTTTTGGAGGAATTGTTACCAATAGCAGTTCGTCATTTGCTGCCGGATCATGTTACCGCAGTATTGGCTGAGTTTGGCTCATTCTTTAAGATCCTTTGTGGGAAAAGCTTAAGTAACTCTGAACTTGACAAGCTCCAACAACGCATAGTGGTCGTCCTTTGCCAGTTGGAAATGTTATTCCCTCCATCATTCTTTACCGTCATGGTTCACTTGACAGTCCATCTAGTAGATGAAGCAAAGCTCGGAGGTCCAGTGCATTATCGATACATGTATCCAATTGAGAGGTAAAATATTTTGTATGATGAACTAAAGATCGTTAGAATTGCATCTCTAGTCATGTCATTTTTACTTGATTTTTTTATATTATTTTAGGGAGTTAGGCCATCTAAAATCCCATGTGCGGAATAGAGCACAAGCAGAAGCATCTATTGCCGAAGGATATTTAGCTGAGGAATGTCTCACTTTTTGTTCTCGCTATTTTGAAGATATAGAGACAAGGTTCAATAGAGCTAGACGTGTATGTGATGACCCGCTTGACAAGGGATGCTCAAAATCTTGTCTCTTTCCGCCGGTGGGTAAAGCAGGGAGTTCTGGTACAATTTTTACATTGAATGAAAAGCAAAAGCTACAAGCCCATAGATATGTGTTACTAAATTGTCCAGCCGTCAAGGATTATGTGAAGTAAGTAAAGATAGAGGTTATTTGCATTAATATATTCAAAATCTATATTCGTGAGTGACGTACTCTGAAATCAAATTAATTCCTAATGCAGTGAATTTAGAGAATACATAAGAAGAAGTTCAAAGGGAAGGAGACCGAACCCCACAGACATAGAGAAGAGAGTATTTAAGGAATTTGTTTCATGGTTTGAAAAACGAGTAAGTTACTAAATTATTAGAGTTTATGAAATGGAAAAGGTGTTAAGATATAAATGTTTTAACCCTCATAACTTATCTCAATTTCAGATAATGAACCCAGATACCATAGAACAGTTGTCTATTGACATCAAATTTTTAGCACGAGGCCCCTTATCAAATGCAACGAGATATAGTGCTTGTAAAATAAATGGTTGCACATTTCGAACTATTGCTCGTGAAGAAGGTTTGAGGACACAGAATAGTGGAGTATATTTAACCTCTAGCACACCATGTGTTGCAAGTCGAGTTGACAAAAATTTAAGACAAGGTGATGTACCCTATTATGGCAAGTTGGAGGATATAATTGAGGTTAGCTATTATGGGCGATTCACTGTTGTTCTCTTCAAATGTAAATGGGCTGATTCCACTCGACATAGAGGATATAGAAGAGATCAATGGCATTTTCATTGTGTTAACTTTGAAAGACCAATTCATACCGGTGAACATGAAGAAGATGAGCCTTATATTCTAGCGTCACAAGCATCAATGGTATACTATGTAGATGATGTCGTTAACAAAGGATGGAGTATCGTTGTTCATTTAAAACCAAGAGATTTGTATGAAATGGGTGATGAAATTGAAGAGGCTGCAGATGAGGACGAGCCACATCAAGAGCAAGCTCTTGATCAATATTTTGGTAACAGTGATGAATACATTCAATTGGCAACAAACCACTTGATCGATGACGTAGTTGACTCATAATGAGAAATCTAAGGTTAAAGCTTATTTATATATTTGTTAATTTTAAGGTTATGGTTAATCCGTTGGCTTGTTCATAAATTTTATCTTTGGCCTAATTTTTGTGTGAAATATAACATGCTTTTTGAGTTATTTTCTCTAACTATTTGTTGTTAAATTCATTTACAGCAATGCCGAAGTGTAAATGGTTTACTAATCCCCTGAGATCAGCTCCTCAACCTGAAAATGGTTTTGATCAGACTAACGACGAGGTATTTCACAATTCACCTACGGATATCTCACCACCTAATCATGATTCAACAATACAAAGCAATCCGGATAGTAATATAGATCATTCACTGCCTAACCAAGGATCCCAAGAATATACTAGGCCCTTTGGTGGACATCAATCTTCTGAATATTGGACCGTGGAGACAGTAGGTATGGTGCATAATAAACTTAATTTCTCATGCTGAGTTGCTAAATAAGTGCTTTCTATATAAATGCAAATTTTATATTTTTAATCTTTATATATAATATATTTTTTTGTACAATCTCTTGTATGAAAGTAGAAAAGTGATGCATTGATAGCTGAACATGCACTATGCCAATTTTTACAGGTCTAATGCTGATTATTTAGCTTTCTATGTGGCTATGGTTGAATAATATTAAAGTTTACTTATTTTGAGGCATATGATAAAGACTTCAATTGTACGGAAATGTTGCCCAAAATATTTTTACTAAAAATCTTAAAATTTTCACCCAACTCCCGAGGCATAAAATGAAAATACGAAATAGTATTACTCCTATAATATTACTAGATGACAAAGTGATATGCATATGCATGGTTCTGGCTTTTGTGAAATCACATTATTTATCATCAAATCATTATGATCTTTTCCCTTTCAAATTTCTTTTCTTTTTGTCCAAATTGTTATTTATTCATCTTTTCCTTGTAGTAATAATAAAATTTGGATAGAAAAATAATGAGTGTTTGTCTGGTCAATATTGCAAATTGCTCTCTGTCTCTGTCTCTCTCTCTTTCTCAATTAGATGTCCATTTAATTAACTTGTTCTCTCTCTCAATTAGATGTCCATTTAATTAACTTGTTCATTAGTTACTTTATAATTTAAATAATATAATGATCATACCCAATAATTAAGGTGGCTAAATTGCATTCTTAATTAAGTGATATCTCAATCCAAGTTGGCCATTCGTAAGTAAGACTAAATTAATTCAAGATTGTATTCCACTGCTAAATCTTTTATGTTTTTCGGTCCACACTATATATATATATATATATATATATGTACTTACCATTTCAATTTGTTTATTTTTAGGATCTAATCCACAGCTGAACAGTGGTGCCCATATGATTTACACGAGTTGTTGATAAATTTGAAATTTTTTATTTTTTCTTAAGGTGTACTCATATGAACTGCGAAATATTCTTGATTCTTGGAGAGTTCATTTTTATTTTTTTTAGGGGCACCTAACAAATGTTCTGTTGCAAACTTAGTCTTCTTTTACTCAAGTGATCTGTTTCTTTCTTGATCCTAGTGTCTAGGAGTGAAATTTTATTCTGGGATTTGTAATGTCCTTTGTGTTACATGTGGATTCTTCATAATTGTTTAAAATTTAAAAGCTTTTAATTGTAAAATGTTTAAAAATTTAATTTTTAAAAGTAAATGTGTACTTACATATAATTAATTTTATATGCAAATACTTTGTGTTTAAATTTTTAATTTAGTTTAAAACTTTGGAAATAAAGGCACAGATGGAACTATTAAGACTAGAAGGCTAAAAGTTAAAGAAATGGATAACTTATCTAGAGATGAGCAAGTTGTTGTGAACTTTGAAGATGAACAAGCTATTGGAGAAGCCCAAGGTTTGCTTGCTGGATATCTAGGAACATTGGCAGTTGATTGTAAGTTATTTCCAATCAATTTCTCAAAGTGGTCAGGACCTTTAGGCATACCTCGATCTAGATTTGAAGAGTGTTTTAGTAACTTGCTGAAGGTATATATTTGAAATATTTAGTTTTACTAAATTCCTATTAAAATTTTCTATTGTTAATGATATCTTGTTATTTATGTATGATTCTTTTTTATAGCCAAAATTTCATTTCAAAATTTCTGAGGGCATTGCAAAGCGATATTGCAAGCTTAGCCTTGCAAAAAAGTGGTCACAACATAGAATTAAGTTATGGAAAGAGTTCTATGATCCATGCATGAGTAGACAAGCACTCATTGATAATGTCCCGGTCGGCATCGACAGAGATCAATGGGCATCTTTTGTTCAGTATCGGTTTCTACCTTCTACAATGGTAACATGCTAAAATTTTCAAAATATAATATTAATACGTAATCACTTTTCTAATCTTCATTTTTCTTTTTTTATAGGAGATGTGTAGGAGAAATAAGGAAGCTCGCAAGAAGCAAACAATTCCCCATACTGGTGGCTCGAAACCCATCTCAAGGAAAAGACATGAAATAGTATGAACCATCAATCATTTTTCGTTTTTACTAAATTATGATATGCTCTTTAACTATTTTTTTTATATTCTTTTGTATAGTTTTTAGAAACCGGTCGAAAAATTAGCCGTGGAGAAATGTACATAGAAACTTATAAGAAGAGAGATGGGTCGTTTGTGACTGATGAAGCAAGGGATATAGCAGTAAGTTGTACTTTTTGGTCTATTTTAGTACAAAGTGTTACTTCAAAATCTGCCAAACCTTAATGTTATTTTGTTATATTTTTGTTGCTTAAATCTCAAATGCAGGAACAAATTGAAGTACTTATGACTCAAAATGAGAAAGCTGAATCTAGACCATCTACAAATGATGCTATTGGAAAAGTGTTTGGGGAGGAGCATTCTGGTAGGGTGCGATGCATGGGAATGGGAGCAACACCTACTAATACTTTCAGAAATGGCAATCATCCTAGCCAGTTAGTTAATTCTTCAACTTCAATGTCATCTACTACCAATTACTCCCAAGCTGATTTTAAGCGTTTGGAGTCTAAATTTGATGGGACATTAGCTGCATTCAAGGCTTATTTTCTTGCTAAAGAAGGAAGAATTCCTGTTGAACTTACTAGTATATTTGACCATGGAACTCAGGTAAATTGCCATCTCTCGTCAAATCTATGTTGGACTAATATTTTTAAAAATTATGATAAATGATAACCGTTATATTATGCTAATGTTCTAGCATGGTATTAGTCTCGTATATTCTCACTTTTACATGCCTACTCTTACTAATTTGTTGTTCAAGTTTTTCACACAAGAAAAGGTTAATGCCTTTTTAACATTTTTGGTCTTTGAATTGTCGTTATAGTGTCATAGATGTGAGAATTTTTATGTTGACATTTCTATTTTTAATTTATTTTAGGCTAATGATATTGAGAACGAAACTATTACACCGACAACAGGAAGAACATCATCAGGAGGAAGCAATAAAAATCGTGAAGACATTGTTTAGTATTGCTTTAAAGATTGATTAGTTGTTTATTGTTCCACCTTTGTTAGGGTATTATGTTGCATTTTTTTATTAAACAAACTTATTCAAGTAGAGAACTCATTAGTGGTAGTTGTGAGTTTATATTATTTTAGCTTATTTAATTTTTAGGAGTAGATATATAAAGACAGTGATGATTCAGATATTATGCATTTTATTATAATATAAAAAAGTTATTATTTATTTTAATGGGTTATATTTTAGCTTTATACTTTAAAGATTTTTATTCTTATTAAATTTTGGATTCTAATAAATATTATATAAAATAAGAAAAAACTATATATATCATAGTATAAATATTTTGGCATTACATTTCAAATTGTGGGAGTTTACAACTCCAACAAAAAAAAATTTGTTTTAAGTTTACCATATTTGCGGGGGTTTAAAACCCCCACAACATGAATAAAAAATGCTGCAACACAAAACTGTTGGAGGTCTTCAGAAACCGACGCAATTTAGTTGAAACCCCCGCAAACAGCGGGGGGCAAAAAACGCCGCAATTTGGATTTCAAAATTGCGTCGGTTCTGATAAAACCCCCGTAAAATATTGCAGCACACCTAACTGCAGGAGTTTATTAAACCGCTGTAACGCAATTTACGGGGGTTAAAAACCCCCGCAAATTGGAAAAAAAAACCCCGCAAATTAGCGTGTTTTTTGTAGTGTTACTCCTTTCCAAGGCAAGCTGTATGTTGGGCATCACCATTGTCAATGGCTACAATCCCGTCCTCTCAGTGAAAATGTTCAACACGCTCTGTCACAGCATGGCTATTCAGTTGTCGGTTCTCGATCATGTCGGAATAGAATCCAGTGATTCTTTTGCGTCTGCCACTAACGCCCCACAATCGCGAGTTTGAAGCTTGTCACAGTCATTCAATCCTTGAATCCTACTCAGAATACCATAGACAAGGTTTAGACCTTCCGGATTCTCTTGAATGCCGCCATCAATTCTAGCTTATACCACGAAGATTCCGATTAAGGGACCCAAGAGATATCCATTCAATCTAAGGTAGAACGGAGGTGGTTGTCAGGCACACGTTCATAGGTGAGAATGATGATGAGTGTCATGGATCATCACATTCATCAAGTTGAGGAACAAGTGATATCTTAGAACAAGAATAAGCCGAATTGAATAGAAGAACAATAGTAATTGCATTAATACTCGAGGTACAGCAGAGCTCCACACCTTAATCTATGGTGTGTAGAAACTCCACTGTTGAAAATACATAAGAACAAGGTCTAGACATGGCCGAATGGCCAGCCTCCCATAACCAGTTTGGGCGTTTAACTCCCATTCTTGTGCCAGTTCCGGCGTTTTACGCCAGAATTCTTGAGCTGACTTGGAACGCCTATTTGGGCCATCAAATCTCGGGAAAAGTATGGACTATTATACATTGCTGGAAAGTCCAGGATGTCTACTTTCCAACACAATTGAGAGCGCGCCAATTGGGCTTCTGTAGCTCCAGAAAATCCACTTCGAGTGCAGGGAGGTCAGAATCCAACAGCATCTGCAGTCCTTTTCAGCCTCTGAATCAGATTTTTGCTCAGATCCCTCAATTTCAGCCAGAAAATACCTGAAATCACAAAAAAATACACAAACTCATAGTAAAGTCCAAAAAAGTAAATTTTAACTAAAAACTAATAAAAATATAATAAAAACTAACTAAAACATACTAAAAACATATTAAAAATAATGCCAAAAAGCGTATAAATTATCCGCTCATCACTTATCTTATTAAAACTTTTTCAAAAATCAAATCTTTTTCATTTTTTATTTAATTTTCGAAAATTTAATGTTTTAAAATATTTTTCAAAAATCTTTTTCTTAGTTTTATCTTTATTTTCGAAAATTATGCTAACAATTAATATGATTGATTCAAAAATTTGAAGTTTGTTACTTTCTTGTTAAGAAAGGTTCAATCTTTAAATTCTAGAATCATATCTTTTAGTTTCTTGTTAGTTAAGTAATTAATTTTAATTTTAAAAATTATATCTTTTCTACCCATATCTTTTTAATCATATCTTTTCATTTTATCTTTTATATCATATTTTTTTCAAAATTTTATCTTTTTTCAAAAATTTGATTTTAAAATATCTTTTCTAACTTCTTTTCTTCTTATCTTCTTATCTTTTCAAATTTGATTTTCAAATCTTTTTCAACTAAGTAATTAACTTTTTGTTTGTTTCTTATCTTTTTCAAAACCACCTAACAACTTTTCTCTCTCTAATTTTCAAAAATACCTCCCTCTTTTTCAAAAATTCTTTCTTTAATTAATTAATTGCTTTAAATTTTAATTTTAATTTTATTTCTTATCTTTATTTTTCAAAAATCATTTAACTCCTTTTCAAAAATTAATTTCGAAATTCTTTCCCTCTCATCTTCTTCTATTTATTTATTTATTTATTTACTAACGCTTCTCTTCACCTCTCTTCATCTCAAATCACTACCCATATCCTCACCCTTCTGTTTGGATTCTCCTTTCTTTATTCCCTTTCTTCTTCTACTAACAATAAGGAACCTCTTTACTGTGACATAGAGGATTCCTCTTCTCTTCTTTTCTTGTTCTCTTCTCCTTCATATAAGCAGGAACAAGGAAAAAGGCATTCTTGTTGAAGCTGAACCTGAACCTGAAAGGACTCTGAAAAGGAAACTAAGAGAAGCTAAATTACAACAATCCAGAGACAACCTTGCTGAAATTTTCGAACAAGAAAAGGAGATGGCAGCCGAACCTAACAACAATAATGCAAGAAGGATGCTTGGTGATTATACCACACCTACATCCAAGTTTGAAGGAAGAAGCATCTCAATTCCTACCATAGGAGCAAACAATTTTGAGCTGAAACCTCAATTAGTTGCTCTAATGCAACAGAACTACAAGTTTCATGGACTTCCATCTGAAGATCCTTACCAGTTCTTAACTGAGTTCTTCCAAATCTGTGAGACTGTTAAGACTAATGGAGTAGATCCTGAAGTCTACAGGCTCATGCTTTTCCCTTTTGCTGTAAGAGACAGAGCTAGAACATGGTTGGA
>NC_029775.3:80338480-80340986 GCF_000817695.3 Arachis duranensis | reverse complement strand
AGCTGGTCACGGCCTTCTTGGCTAAATTCTTTCCTCCTCAAAAGCTGAGCAAGCTTAGAGTGGATGTTCAGACCTTCAAAGAAAAAGATGGTGAATTCCTCTATAAAGCTTGGGAAAGATACAAACAGATGACCAAAAGATGTCCTTCTGACATGTTTTCAGAATGGACCATGATAGATATATTCTATTATGGTCTATCTGAGTTCTCTAAGATGTCATTGGACCATTCTGCAGGTGGATCCATTCACCTAAAGAAAACGCCTGCAGAAGCTCAAGAACTTATTGACATGGTTGCAAATAACCAGTTCATGTACACTTCTGAGAGGAATTCTGTGAATAATGGGATGCCCATGTACACTTCTGAGAGGAATTCCGTGAATAATGGGACGCCTCAGAGGAAGGGAGTTCTTGAAATTGATGCTCTGAATGCCATTTTGGCTTAGAACAAAATGTTGACTCAGTAAGTCAACATGATTTCTCAAAGTCTGAATGGATCGCAAAATGCATCCAACAGTACTAAAGAGGCATCTTCTGAAGAAGAAGCTTAGGATCCTGAGAACCCTGCAATAGCAGAAGTAAATTATATGGGTGAACCTTATGGAAACACCTATAATTCATCATGGAGAAATCATCCAAATTTCTCATGGAAGGATCAACAAAAGCCTCAACAAGGCTTTAATAATGGTGGAAGAAATAGGCTCAGCAATATCAAGCCTTATCCATCATCTTCTCAGCAACAGACTGAGAATTCTAAGCAGAGCTACTCTGACTTAGCAACCATGGTCTCTGATCTAATCAAAGCCACTCAAAGTTTCATGACTGAAACAAGGTCCTTCATTAGGGCCACTTTAAGTTTCATGAGTGAAACAAGGTCCTCCATCAGAAATCTGGAGGCATGATGAGCGGATAATTTGTACGCTTTTTGGCATTGTTTTTAGTATGTTTTCAGTATATTTTAGTTAGTTTTTAGTATATTTTTATTAGTTTTTAGTTAAAATTCACTTTTCTGGACTTTACTATGAGTTTTTGTTTTTTTCTGTGATTTCAGGTATTTTCTGGCTGAAATTGAGGGACCTGAGCAAAAATTTGATTCAGAGGCTGAAAAGGATTGCAGATGCTGTTAGATTCTGACCTTCCTGCACTCCAAGTGGATTTTCTGGAGCTACAGAAGCTCAATTGGCGCGCTCTCAACGGCGATGAAAAGTAGACATTCTGGGCTTTCCAGCAATGTATAATAGTCCATACTTTGTTCGAGCTTTGATGGTCCAAACCGGCGTTCCAAATCAGCTTAAGAATACCCAGCGTTAAACGCCGGAACTGGCACAAGAATGGGAGTTAAACGCCCAAACTGGCAAAGAAGCTGGCATTTAACTCCAAGAAAAGTCTCTATACATGAAACCTTCAATGCTCAGCCCAAGCACACACCAAGTGGGCCCAGAAGTGGATTTTGATGTCATTTACTCATTTCTGTAAACCCTAGGCTACTAGTTCTCTACAAATAGGACCTTCTGCTATTGTATTTTCATCTTTGGACGTCTAGTTCTTAGATCATGGGGGTAGCTATCTTTGAGTAGTTTTATGCTATCTTAGATCATGGGGCTGGCCTCACGGCCATGCCTAGACCTTGTTCTTATGTATTTTCAACGGTGGAGTTTCTACACACCATAGATTAAGGTGTGGAGCTCTACTGTACCTCGAGTATTAATGCAATTACTATTGTTCTTCTATTCAATTCAGCTTATTCTTGTTCCAAGATATTCATTCGCACTCAAGAACATGATGAATATGATGATTATGTGACGCTCATCATCATTCTCACTTATGAACGCGTGCCTGACAACTACTCCCGTTCTACAAGCAAACAAAGGCTTGAATGTTTATCTCTTGGATTCCTTAACCAGAATCTTCATGGTATAAGCTAGAATTGATGGCGGCATTCAAGAGAATCCGGAAGGTCTAACCTTGTCTGTGGTATTCTGAGTAGGATTCAATGATTGAATGACTGTGACGAGCTTCAAACTCCTGAAGGCTGGGCGTTAGTGACAGACGCAAAAGAATCAATGGATTCTACTCCAACCTGATTGAGAACCGACAGATGATTAGCCGTGCCGTGACAGGGTGCGTTGAACATTTTCACTGAGAGGACGGGATTGTAGCCACTGACAACGGTGATGCCCAACATACAGCTTTGATGACGAGTCATCTTAGCCTAATTTAACTAGTCTTTTTCTTTTGTTTTCAATTGATTTTATGCACTTTATTGAGCTATAAGCAAGCCAATTGGGTAGAATTTCATGTTTCCTTTGATTCAATCAACCATGGATGAATTAATGTATTTTCATGAGATTTTGTGCTATAATTGTCATATATTATGAAAGAATAACAAACTCATGATCTTGAGCATAGCTTTGATGTGTTTGGTTGATTGATGATAGGTGAAAAGAGCTTTGAAGAAGGTTGAAGAAAGAAGAAAGGGCAAGGAGCAAGAGAGAACAAAAAGTTTGAG
>NC_029775.3:80335994-80336744 GCF_000817695.3 Arachis duranensis | reverse complement strand
GAATCCCTCTATGAAGCTTGGGAAAGATACAAACAATTAATCAGAAAATGTCCATCTGATATGCTTTCTGAATGGAGCATCATAGGTATCTTCTATGATGGTCTGTCTGAACTGTACAAGATGTCTTTGGAAAGTTCTGCTGGAGGATCTCTTCATCTAAAGAAGACGCCTGCAGAAGCTCAAGAACTAATTGAAATGGTTGCAAATAACCAATTCATGAACACTTTTGAAAGGAATCCTGTAAACAATGGGACAAATCAGAAGAAAGGAGTTCTTGAGATTGATACTCTGAATGCCATATTGGCTCAGAACAAAATATTGACTCAGCAAGTCAATATGATTTCTCAAAGTCTGTCTGGAATGCAAGCTGCATCAGGCAGTACTAAGGACGCTTCATCTGAAGAAGAAGCTTATGATCCTGAGAACCCTTCAATGGAAGATGTGAATTACATGGGAAAACCCTATGGAAACACCTATAATTCTTCATGGAAAAATCATCCAAATCTCTCATGGAAGGATCAACAGAGACCTCAACAAGGTTTCAACAATAATAATGGTGGAAGAAACAGGTTTAGCAATGGCAAGCCTTTTCCATCATCTTCTCAGCAACAGACAGAGAATTCTAAGCAGAACCACTCTGACTTAGCAACCATGGTCTCTGATCTAATCAAAACCATTCAAAGTTTCATGACTGAAACAAGGTCCTCCATTAGAAACTTGGAGGCACAAGTGGGTCAGCTGAGTAAGAAA
>NC_029775.3:80334270-80335525 GCF_000817695.3 Arachis duranensis | reverse complement strand
CTTGTAGAGGATGTTCTGGTAAAGATTGAAGACCATTACATCCCTGCTAATTTCATAGTCCTAGAGACTGGGAAGTGCATGGATGAATCCATCATCCTTGGCAGACCCTTCCTAGCCACAGCAAAGGCTGTGATTGATGTGGACAGAGGAGAATTGATCATTCAAGTAAATGAAGAATCCTTTGTGTTTAAGACTCAAGGATATCCCTCTGTCACCATGGAGAGGAAGCATGAAGAGCTTCTCTCAAAACAGAGTCAAACAGAGTCCCCACAGCCACAACCAACTTCTAGGTTTGGTGTTGAACCCCCACATTCAAACTCTAAGTTTGGTGTTAGGAGGTTCCAACAATGCTCTGAGTATCTGTGAGGCTCCATGAGAGCCCACTGTCAAGCTATTGACATTAAAGAAGCGCTTGTTGGGAGGCAACCCAATGTTATAATTATCTATTTTCCTTTGTTATTTTATGTTTTCTGTAGGTTGATGATCATGAGAAGTCACAAAATCAATTAAAAAAGAAAAACAGAATGAAAAATAGAAAGAAAAATAGCACACCCTGAAGGAAGACCTTGCTGGCGTTTAAACGCCAGTAAGGGTAGCAAATAGGCGTTTAACGCCAGAAAGGGGCACCAGACTGGCGTTAAACGCCAGGAAAGGGCAAGAAGCTGGCGTTAAACGCCAGAAAAGGGCACCAGCCTGGCGTTTAACGCCAGAATTGGCACAGAGAGCATTTTTTGCTCACCACTTGGGGCAAGGATGACTTTTTCTTGACACCTCAGGATCTGTGGACCCCACATGATCCCCACCTACCCCACCACCCTCTCTCTTCTTCACCCATTCACCAATCACCTCAACCACTCTTCCCCAAAAACCCCTCACCTATCAAATCCCACTATTCTCTTCACCACTCACATCCATCCTTCATAAAACCTCACCTACCTCACCATTCAAATTCAAACCACTTTCCCTCCCAAACCCACCCATTCATAACCGAACCATACCCCTCTCTCCACCCCTATATAAACCCATCTTCACTCCTTCATTTGCACACAACCTAAACACTACTTCTCCCCCTTTGGCCGAATAGCAAAGCCATCTCCATCTCCTTCATTTCTTCTTCTTCTACTCTCTTCTTTCTTCTTTTGCTCGAGGACGAGCAAACCTTCTAAGTTTGGTGTGGTAAAAGCATTGCTTTTTGTTTTTCCATAACCATTTATGGCATCCAAGGCCGAAGAAACCTCTAGAAAGAGGAAAGGGA
>NC_029775.3:80325452-80333486 GCF_000817695.3 Arachis duranensis | reverse complement strand
TATGAATGTCCTATGAATCCATCACCTCTCTTAAATGAAAAATGCTTTAATCACAAAAGAACAAGAAGTACAGGATTTCGAAATTTATCCTTGAAACTAGTTGAATTAGTTTAATGCGGTGACAATACTTTTTTGTTTTCTGAATGAATGCCTGAACAGTGCATATGTCTCTTGAATTTGTTGTTTTGAGAATGTTAAAAAAATTGTTGGCTCTTGAAAGGATGAGGAAAAAGAGAACTGTTATTGAGGATCTAAAAAAATCATTTAATTGATTCTTGAAGCAAGAAAAAGCAGTGGATACGAAAAAATAAAAAAATAAAAAAATAAATTTTTTCTAAAAAAAATGAAAAAAAATGGGAAAAAGAAAAAGAAAAAAATAATGAAGTTGTGATCCAAGGCAAAAAGAGTGTGCTTAAGAACCCTGGACACCTCTAATTGGGAACTCTAGCAAAGCTGAGTCACAATCTGAAAAGGTTCACCCAACTATGTGTCTGTGGCATGTATGTATCCGGTGGTAATACTGGATGACAGAGTGCTTTGGGCCACAGCCAAGACTCATGACATAGCTATGTTCAAGAATCATTATACTTAACTAGGAGAATCAATAACACTATCTGAGTTCTGAGTTCCTATAGATGCTAATCATTCTGAACTTCAAAGGATAGAGTGAGATGCCAAAAGTGTTCAGAAGCAAAAAGCTACAAGTCCCGCTCATCTAATTAGAACTAATATTCATTGATATTTTGGGATTTATAGTATATTCTCAAAACTGTTCAGAGGCAAAAAGCTAAAAGCCCCGCTCATCTAATTAATACTGATCTTTATAGATGTTTTTGGATTTCATTGCACATTCTCTTCTTTTTATCTTATTTGATTTTCAGTTGCTTGAGGACAAGCAACAATTTAAGTTTGGTGTTGTGATGAGCGGATAATTTGTATGCTTTTTGGCATTGTTTTTAGTATGTTTTCAGTATGTTTTAGTTAGTTTTTAATATATTTTTATTAGTTTTTAGTTAAAATTCACTTTTCTGGACTTTACTATGAGTTTGTGTGTTTTTCTATGATTTCAAGTATTTTCTGGCTGAAATTGAGGGACCTGAGCAAAAATCTGATTCAGAGGCTGAAAAGGACTGCAGATACTGTTGGATTCTAACCTCCCTGCACTCGAAGTGGATTTTCTGGAGCTACAGAAGCTTTATTGGCGCGCTCTCAACTGCTTTGGAAAGTATACATCCTGAGCTTTCCAGCAATGTATAATAGTCCATACTTTGCCCAAGATTTGATGGCCCAAACCGGCGTTCCAAATTAGCTCAAGAATACCCGGCGTTAAACGCCGGAACTGGCACAAGAATGGGAGTTAAACGCCCAAACTGGCATAGAAGCTGGCGTTTAACTCCAAGAAAAGTCTCTACACATGAAACCTTCAATGCTCAGCCCAAGCACACACCAAGTGGGCCCGGAAGTGGATTTTTATGTCATTTACTCATTTCTGTAAACCCTAGGCTACTAGTTCTCTACAAATAGGACCTTTTGCTATTGTATTTTCATCTTTGGACGTCTAGTTCTTAGATCATGGGGGTAGCTATCTTTGAGTAATTTTATGCTATCTTAGATCATGGGGCTGGCCTCACGGCCATGCCTAGACCTTGTTCTTATGTATTTTCAACGGTGGAGTTTCTACACACCATAGATTAAGGTGTGGAGCTCTGCTGTACCTCGAGTATTAATGCAATTACTATTGTTCTTCTATTCAATTCAGCTTATTCTTGTTCCAAGATATTCATTCGCACCCAAGAACATGATGAATGTGATGATTATGTGACACTTATCATCATTCTCACTTATGAACACGTGCCTGACAACCACTCCCGTTCTACAAGCAAACAAATGCTTGAATGTTTATCTCTTGGATTCCTTAACCAGAATCTTCGTGGTATAAGCTAGAATTGATGGCGGCATTCAAGAGAATCCGGAAGGTCTAAACCTTGTCTTTGGTATTCTGTGTAGGATTCAATGATTGAATGACTGTGACGAGCTTCAAACTCCTGAAGGCTGGGCGTTAGTGACAGACGCGAAAGAATCAATGGATTCTACTCCAACCTAATTGAGAACCGACAGATGATTAGCCGTGCTGTGACAGGGTGCATTGAACATTTTCACTAAGAGAACGGGATTGTAGCCACTGACAATGGTGATGCCCAACATACAGCTTGCCATGGAAAGGAGTAAGAAGGATTGGATGAAGACAATAGGAAAGCAGAGAGACGGAAGGGACAAAGCATCTCCATACGCTTATCTGAAATTCTCACCAATGAATTACATAAGTATCTCTATCCTTGTTTTATGTTTTATTCATAAATCATTCATGACCATTTGAATCTGCCTGACTAAGATTTACAAGATGACCATAGCTTGCTTCATACCAACAATCTCCGTGGGATCGACCCTTACTCGCGTAAGGTTTATTACTTGGACGACCCAGTGCACTCGCTGGTTAGTTGTGCGAAGTTGTGATAAAGAGTTGAGATTGCAATTGAGCGTACCATGTTGATGGCGCCATTGATGATCACAATTTCGTGCACCAAGGCACAAGTGGGCTAACTGAGTAAGAAAATCACTGAAACTCCTCCTAGTACTCTCCCAAGCAATACTGAAGAAAATTCAAAAAGAGAGTGCAAGGCCATTGATATAATCAATATGGCCAAACCTAGAGAGGAAGGAGAGGACGTGAATCCCAATGAGGAAGACCTCATGGGACGTCTCTCAAGCAGGAAGGAGTTCCCTATTGAGGACCCAAGGGAATCTGAGGCTCATATAGAGACCATAGAGATCCCATTAAACCTCCTTCTTTTCTACCATTCATGAGCTCTGAAGACTATTCTTCCTCTGAAGAAGATGAAAATGTAGCTGGAGAGCAAGTTGCTCAATATTTAGGAGCTATCATGAAGCTGAATGCCAAGTTATTTGGTAATGAGACTTGGGAAGGTGAACCTCCCTTGCTCATTAGTGAACTAGATACATGGGTTCAGCAAACTTTACCTCAAAAGAGACAAGATCCTGGCAAATTCGTAATACCCTACACCATAGGCACCATGATCTTCAAAAAAGCTCTGTGTGACCTGGGGTCAGGCATAAATCTTATGCCACTCTCTATAATGGAGAAGCTGGGGATCATTGAGGTATAGCCTGCCATATTTTCATTGTAAATGGCAGACAAGTCAGTAAGACAAGCTTATGGATTGGTAGAGGACGTGTTGGTAAAGGTTGAAGGCCTTTAAATCCCTGCTGATTTCATAATCTTAGACACTAGGAAGGAGGAGGATGAATGCATCATCCTCGGAAGACCTTTCCTAACCACAGCAGGAGTTGTGATAGATGTTAACAGAGGAGAATTAGTCCTTCAATTGAATGGGGACTACCTTGTGTTTAAGGCTCAAGGATCTTCTTCTTTAACAATGGAGAGGAAGCATGAAAAGCTTCTCTCAGTACAGAGTCATACAAAGCCCCCACAATCAAACTCTAAGTTTGGTGTTGAGAGGCCACAACCAAACTCTAAGTTTGGTGTTGGATCCCCACATCCAAACTCTAAGTTTGGTGTTGGGAGTCTACAACATTGACCTGATCACTTGTGAGGCTCCATGAGAGCCCACTGTCAAGCTATTGACATTAAAGAAGTGCTTATTGGGAGGCAACCCAATTTTTATTTATCTAATTTTATTTTATTTTCATTGTTCTTTTATGTTTTATTAGGTTCATGATCATGTGGAGTCACAAAAAAATATTAAAAATAAAAAACATAATCAAAAATAGCAGAAGAAAAATCACACCCTGGAGGAAGGACTTACTGGCGTTTAAACGCAAATAAGGAGCATCTGGCTGGCGTTCAACGCCAGAACAGAGCATGGATCTGGCATTGAACACCAGAAACAAGCATGGAACTGGTGTTCAACGCCAGAAACATGTTGCAGTTGGGCGTTAAACGCCCAGAACATGCATCACCTCGGCGTTTAAATGCCAGAATTGCATGCAAAGGCATTTTACATGCCTAATTGGTGCAGGGATGTAAATCCTTGACACCTCAGGATCTGTGGACCCCACAGGATCATCTCAGGATCTGTGGACCCCACAGGATCCCCACCTACCATATTCTCCCCTCTTCTCAACATTCATCCTCTCTTTCTAATAAACACTCTTCCTCAAAAACCCTTCACCAATCACCTCAATCTCTCTTCCCAATTACCCTCTTTCTCTCCATTCACGGTCACCCCTTCTGTTTTTCATTCACCACTCACATCCATCCACTCTTCCCCATACACCCCACCTACCTTCAAAATTCAAAATCTCTTTCCCATCCAATCCCACCCATATAGCCGAATACACATCCCTCCATCTCCTCCATATCTTCTTCTTCTTCTTCTATTATTTCTTCTTTTGCTCGAAGGCGAGCAACATTCTAAGTTTGGTGTGGTAAAAGCATAGCTTTTTATTTTTCTATAACCATTTATGGCACCTAAGGCTAGCGAAACCTCTAGAAAGAGGAAAGGGAAGACAAAAGCTTCCATCTCAAGGGTCCATAGCTCAGTAATAGAGCATTTGACTGCACATCAAGAGAGCCCATTCATGGACCTCAACAAGAGCAGGAGGAATTCCCTCATCAAGAAATCCCTGGGATACCTCAGAGGATAAATTGTCCTCCACACAACTATTGGGAGCAACTAAGGATAGGAGCACTAAAATCACTAGGGATCATGCAACAGAAGCAAGGAAGAGACATAGAGGAGCCCAAAGAGCACCATTGGTTCTTCAAGAGGAGGACGCCACCCTCACTAAGGTGGACTCATTCCTTAATCTCCTTGCTCTTATTCTTCTGCCTTTCGATTTTTATGCTTCATGTTTGTCTATGTTTGTGTCTTTACTTCATGATCATTAGTATTTAGTAAATATGTCTTAAGCTATGAATAATTCCATGAATCCTTCACTTCTCTTAAATGAAAAAATGTTTCTAATTCAAAAGAACAAGAAGTAGATGAATTTCGAATTTATCCTTGAATTTAGTTTAGTTATATTGATGTGGTGACAATACTTTTTGTTTTCTGAATGAATGCTTGAACAGTGCATATTTTTTATCTTGTTGTTTATGAATGTTAAAATTGTTGGCTCTTGAAAGAATGATGAAAAAAGGGAAATGTTATTGATGATATGAAAAATCATAAAATTGATTCTTGAAGCAAGAAAAAGCAGTGAATAGCAAAAGCTTGCGAAAAAAAAGTGGCGAAAAAATTAGAAAGAAAAAGAAAAAGCAAGCAGAAAAAGCCAATAGCCCTTAAAACCAAAAGGCAAGGGTAAAAAGGATCCAAGGCTTTGAGCATCAATGGATAGGAGGGCCCAAGGAAATAAAATCCAGGCCTAAGCGGCTAAATCAAGCTGTCCCTAACCATTTGCTTGTAGCATGCAGGTCCAAGTGAAAAGCTTGAGACTGAGTGGTTAAAGTCATGATCCAAAGCAAAAAGAGTGTTCTTAAGAGCTCTGGACACCTCTAACTGGGGATTTTAGCAAAGCTGAGTCACAATTTGAAAAGGTTCACCCAGTCATGTGTCTGTGGCATTTATGTATCCGGTGGTAATACTGGAAAACAAAGTGCTTAGGGCCACGGCCAAGACTCATAAAAGTAGTTGTGTTCAAGAATCAATATACCTAACTAAGAGAATCAATTAACACTATCTGAAATTCTAAGTTCCTAGAGATGCCAATCATTCTGAACATCAAAGGAAAAAGTGAGATGCCAAAATTGTTCAGAAGCAAAAAGCTACAAGTCCCGCTCATCTAATTAGAACTAATATTCATTGATATTTTGGGATTTATAGTATATTCTCTTCTTTTTATCCTAATTGATTTTCAGTTGCTTGGGGACAAGAAACAATTTAATTTTGGTGTTGTGATGGGTGGATAATTTATACGCTTTTTGGCATTGTTTTTAGGTAGTTTTTAGTATGATCTAGTTACTTTTAGGGATGTTTTCATTAGTTTTTATGCAAAATTTACATTTCTGGACTTTACTATGAGTTTGTGTGTTTTTCTATGATTTCAGGTATTTTCTGGCTGAAATTGAGGGACCTGAGCAAAACTCTGATAAGAAGGCTGACAAAGGACTGCTGATGCTGTTGGATTCTGATCTCCCTACACTCGAAATAGATTTTCTGGCGCTACAAAACTCCAAATTGTGCGCTCTCAACGGCGTTGGAAAGTAGACATCCAGAGCTTTCCAGCAATATATAATAGTCCATACCTTATTCGTGATTAGATGACGTAAACTGGCACTCAACGCCAGTTCCATGTTGCATTCTAGAGTCAAACGCCAGAAACACGTCACAAACAAGAGTTGAACGCCAAAAACATGTTACAACTTGGCGTTCAACTCCAAAAGAAGCCTCTGCATGTGTAAAGCTCAAGCTCAGCCCAAGCACACACCAAATGGGCCCCAGAAGTGGATTTCTGCATCAATTACTTACTTCTGTAAACCCTAGTAGCTAGTCTAGTATAAATAGGACTTTTTACTATTGTATTCAGTGTCTTGGATTGTATTTTGATCTTTTGATCACGTTTGGGGGCTGGCCATTCGGCCATGCCTGGACCTTCATCACTTATGTATTTTTAACGGTGGAGTTTTGACGTTAGGATTTTTCGCCAGTAAAGAATTTCATAAAAACAGTCGCGTTGTAGATATAGTCTCTAAACCGACAGAAATTCTTCCGTACAAACGTTTTGGTTGTCACAAGTAACAAACCCTTAAATAAATTGATAACCGAGTATTTAAACCTCGGGTCGTCATCTCAAGGAATTGCAGGGAGGTATGTTCTTATTATTGGTTATGAATTGTAAATTGGGGTTTAGGAGGTAAGGGGGCAGTATGTTGCACAAAAAATAATAAGAAAAATAAATAAATAACTATAAAATAAACTCTTGGCAAGGTATGGGAACTGGAGGTCCTATCCTGGTTATCCTTATCAATTGTAATGAGAATTAGATTTTTCTCCCACTTTGTTAACCTCTAACTATGAAGGTAAGTTAAGTGGATGAATTAATTTTGATTCCTCAGGTCCTAGTCTTTCCTTGGGAAAGACTAGAGTTATTGGAACTTGAATTAATGAAACGAAGAAATCCAATTTTCAATCAACAATGAGTTTAATAACTCTAGAGTCACCAATTATTTAACCAAAGCCAAGAATGTAAAAAGCTAAATTAAAATCATAAATATCTGGAATACCTTCAATTCATTCAAAGCAGTAAAATCTAAAACTAACAATATTCATAAGCCAATTGGGCAATAGGAAAATCCAAATTATTTATATAAATAAAAGACAGCAATCATCAATCTGAAATATCTCAAATAACATTAATTAAGAAAATCAATCTAAACATGGAACATTGAAAATAAATAAAAATAAAGAACCTGGGATTGAGAGTCACTCCTAAAACTAACTAAAAATCCTAATTTCTAATCCTAATCCTAATCCTAAGAGAGAGGAGAGAGCCTCTCTCTCTCTAAAAACTACATCTACTCCTAAAATTGTGAATGTGAGAGCCTCCTCATGAATGAATGCATTCCTCCACTTTATAGCCTTTAATCTGTGTTTTCTGGGCCGCAAACTGGGTCAGAAACAGTCCAGAATTCGCTGGTTTCGAATTTGGCCACGTTGGATTTTCGTCATTGCGACACAGCCGCATGGATCACGCGGTCGCGTCGCCTAGCGTCAGGGAAACTATATCATATTATATATCAAATCGAAGCCCCGGATGTTAGCTTTCCAACGCAACTAGAACCGCGTCGTTTGAACCTCTGTAGCTAAAGTTATAGCCGTTTGAGTGCAGAGAGGTCAGGCTGGACAGCTTAGCAATTTCTCCAACTTCTTGCATTCCTTCCTCTTTTGCATGCTTTCTTCCCATCCTCTGAGGCATTCATGCCCTATAATCTCTGAAAACACTTAACACACATATCAAGGCATCTAATGGTAATAAGAGAGGATTAATAATAAG
>NC_029775.3:80321725-80325134 GCF_000817695.3 Arachis duranensis | reverse complement strand
AACCTATCTATATGAATGCAACTACATGCAAAAAAATGTTTCTGCCTACTTGGTTAAAAGTAAATAAGCTCTTCAAGACAAACATAAACCAGATTTCACTAATTCAAATCATACAATAAAAAGCAAGTAAACTTGTAAGAAGACAGCTCATGAAAGCAGGGAACATAGAATCAAGCATTGAACCCTCATTGGTAGTGTGTATCACTCTAATCTCTCAAGTGTATAGGGTTATTCACTCTACTCTTCTCTAGTCATGCTTTCTAAACCTTGTTCTTCATCTAACCAATCAACAATATTTAATATACCAATGCAAACATCATGAGGTCTTTTTCAAGGTTGTAATGGGGCTAAGGTAAGGGTAAAGGTATATATATGGCTAAGTGAGCTTTATAAATTGAATCTTTAATTAACCTAAACTCTCACCTAATATACATATACTCTATATACTTTTAAATTCATGCCTAGTTACCCATAATTCCCACTTTTGTATAATTCCCATACTCATGTATCAACTTTTTCTTTTTAATTTATTACATGTGCATTGATTCTTATCAATGCACATGGATTTTCTATTATTTTTCTATTTTGGTTTTTCATGAGTAGATTCCCAAATTCCTAATATTCAAATAAATTAGAAACATGTTACATTCCCTTATCAACCCATGTTCCCAAAATTTCCCCACACTTATTTGCTACACAATCTCTATCTTAAGCTAACCAAAGATTCAATTGGGATAATTAATTTGTTTTCTGCTTAAGGCTAGTGATGTGGTTATAGAACAGAAGGGGATTAAAAGCTCAAGGGGCTAACAAAGGTGATGTAAAAGGTAGGCTTATTTGGGGTAAGTGAGTTGATAATCAAATATGGCCTCAATCATACACAAGCATGTAAATATACTAAACAAAGGACATATAGACTGGAACAAAATACAGATTACAATCATGGAGAAGGAAACACACAGGAATAAAATATTTATGGTTAAATAATATAACCATGTAAATAAGCTCAAACTCGCACAGGTTGTGTGTTTTTTAGCTCAAAAACCATGTTCCAAATACAACTTCAAACAAATTTAACAAAAAAAATTTTCAATTTAAATTAGTAAAATTTTTCAAAAAATAGGATCTTAAGAAGAAACTTATTATTTTAACCAAGTAGTAACTAAATGCAAAAATCAAATAAACATGAAATTAAATATGCAAATACAACAATTAACAAAGAAAATAAAATATTGGTGTTTGAGACAGGAAAGTACTAACCTATGGAGATCGGTATCGACCTCCCCACACTTAAAGATTGCACCGTCCTCGGTGCATGCTGAGATGTGCAGGTGGACGGGTTGCTCCAACTGATGCTTTTCTCATCAAGGAATGTGCGTAGGAACTTGTTTGTCTCTCCCATGTAAACGTCTTCCAGTCTCTTCCTGGTGGCCATCCTGAAAGAAAAAGGGAAGGAAAGTAACCCAAAGCAAAGATAGAAAACAAATAAAACAGGGGTTGGTTAATGCCAAAAATAAGGGTCTCAATTACATGGTAGCTATAACATGCAAGTGAAAAAATAATAGAAGGACATGGCAAATCAAGAGTGCAAAAAGTTGCAACAATAGGGAAGAGAGTGTGGGTAATGAAAGATAATATAAATTCATGTCAATGCAAAAGTAATATAGGTATAAAAGATTGGCATTGATTTAAATAATATTACTCAATCAGAATTAAACAAGTCATGAAGCACCAAAAAATACCAGAAAAGATGTAACAGTTGAATAAGAATATTTGAACACCAATAATAACTTTTAGAAAAATAAAATATGCAATGAATGAAAGTATGCAAATAAATTAAATAAAATAAAATGAAAGTGAAAAACAAATGAGAAGTAGAAAAAGAAAGTGAGAAAGGAGAGAGAAGGAAGAAATTAGGATTAGAAGAGAAAAGATAAGAAAATTGGCACTAATCTGGATAGGTTGTGCGACGCTGGTGACGCGGTCGCGTGGGTGACGTGGTCGCGTGGTGCGCGATAAGGTTGGGTGACGCGGACGCGTGGGGCACGCGATCGCGTGACTCGATTTGTGCTAGTGGCGCGAGTGCAGCCTTGCGACCGCACAACTCTCTGTTCAAAACGTCAATATTGCAAAAATCCAGGGTGACGCGGTCGCGTGGTCGACGCGATCGCACGGGTGGCCTGATTTCCAATGCGATGCGGACGCGTGGGTGACGCGTTCGCGTGGCAGGGCTTGTGCTGCTAGCACGGGTCCAGCCCAATTCCAGCTCAACTTTCAGCCATACACCCTTTTTACGCCAATTTCAGGTCACGCAGCCGCGCGGGTGATGCGGTTGCGTGGGAGGCTATTTTTCCAAATGACGCGGACACGTCGATGACGTGTTCGCGTGGAGTCAATTTGTGCTAATAGCGCGCCTCCAGCCCTTCTCCTGCATAACTCTCTGTTCAATTTATTATTCTCTCATCTCCTTGCGACACGGACGCGTCGCGTGCTCGCTTTTTTTTTTACTGAAAAGATGCAGAATGCAGTGTCAATATGAATGTGATGCAAAATTTCAGGTTCAATATAACAAAATAAAATAAAATTCAAAAACAAATAAAACTAAATAAAAATGAAAAAGGACGATCATACCATGGTGGGTTGTCTCCCACCTAGCACTTTTAGTTAAAGTCCTTAAGTTGGACATTTGATGAGCTTCCTATTATGGTGGCTTATGCTTGAACTCATCCAGGAATCTCCACCAGTGTTTGTGATTCCAGTAACCTCCGGGGTCCCAAACTAGGCATGTAAAACCCTTGAGCAGCTTCAAAAAGATTCTTAGGCTCCCGGGGTGTTGGATGTCAGAACAGATTCCAGGATCCCAAATCTTGCTTTTACACCCGTCTTCGTGTTGATTATCATGATTCCATCCGGGTAGCAAGCAATCTGAATTCTCACTAAAGTGGCCAAACAACTTCCTAGACCCATTCAGTTGAGCTCTATACCAACCTTTACATTTAAGCTTAAAGCTTCCAACCATGATGAACCTTGCAAGACAATTCTTACCACTGACCATCTTCCTTTTACTCTTAATGCCACAAAGAGCTCTAAGTTGACCATCCGTCTCCAGTAGCCCATATTCAAGTGGGATTAGAAAGCTATGGGATATGAATTTTACCCACTTGAATGTTGTGAAGGATGATGGCAACTTAGGGGGAGGCGTTTTTAATGAAATTGCAAGCTCCACTCCCTTGTGCTCTTCTCTGATAATTACCACCTCTTTGCAAACTTCTTCAATTTCAACCTCTTCCTCTTAGTAGCTCTCTTTCAATTCAATCTCCTTTTCATGGCTTTCCAAGGGCATGGGAGGTTGTGCTTCTTCTTCTTGAATCTCCATCTCTTGATCAACCTCTTCCAAGTCTTCAACTAT
>NC_029775.3:80306338-80321650 GCF_000817695.3 Arachis duranensis | reverse complement strand
TCTTGGAAGGAGGCTCTATGTCTTGTCTTTCCCATGGAGGTTCTGCGTCTCCTAAGTCTTCAACCAACTCTTCTTCTTGAACAATGATAGCTTCTTCTACTTGTTCTAGTATGAATTCATGCTCTGTCTTGTCCACTGGAGTTTCTGGTATCTCCTTTATGCTATGCTCTTCACTAGACTGTCCATATGGGGCTATGGCTGATCCTTGTGTATTTAAGCGTCTAGAAGCCCATTGAATTAATACTTGCCCCAGTTGTTGAATGGTTTCCTGAAATCGATCCATTGTTTCCTTGAGACGATCCTTTGCCTCTTGATGCACTCGGTTTTCATAAGTAGGATCATAATGCTCTTGGATTGATGGATATGGAGATGGTGAATATTGAAGTGGTGGTTCTTGTGAGTAACTGGGTTGGAATTGGGGTGGTTCTATATATGGTTCATAAGGCTCATAAGGTGGTTGGTATGGTGGTTGAGGGTTAGGGTCATATGGAGATGAATGGCGGAAAGGGGCTTGTGAGTATGGTGGTTCAAAATTATATTGAGGAGGAGGGGGTTCATAGGCATATGGTGGGTCTTGTTGGTAACTACAAGGGGGTCTACCATATCTATCATCTTGGTATGCATTGTAGAATGGTTGTTGATAGTCCATTGGAGGTGGTTGTTGCCACGATGGTTGTTCAAATCCTTGTGGCTCCTCCCATCTTTGATTGTTCCAACCATGGTGCATGTTGTCATTATAATCTCCTCTTCCTGCAACATAATTATAACTAGACTCATAGCCAAAGGGGTGAGAGTTCATGGTAGTAAGAGAAAATAAAAACAAAAATTAATAAAAAGAAAATATTTTGAAAAAGATATAATTTTTGAAAACGATAGGAAGAATTTTTTTTTTTAAAAAAATTTTTTTTTTGAAAAATATTTACAATAACCAATAATAAGGCACACGTTTGCAATTCCCCGGCAACGGCGCCATTTTGACGTTAGGATTTTTTGCCATTAAAGAATTTCATAAAAACAGTCGCGTTGTAGATATAGTCTCTAAACCGACAGAAATCCTTTCGTACAAACGTTTTGGTTGTCACAAGTAACAAACCCCTAAATAAATTGATAACCGAGTATTTAAACCTCGGGTCGTCTTCTCAAGGAATTGCAGGGAGGTATGTTCTTATTATTGGTTATGAGTTATAAATTGGGGTTTAGGAGGTAAGGGGGCAGTATGTTGCACAAAAAATAATAAGAAAAATAAATAAATAACTATAAAATAAACTCTTGGCAAGGTATGGGAACTGGATTTTTCTCCATTGTAATGAGAATTGGATTTTTCTCCCACTTTGTTAACCTCTAACGATGAAGGTAAGTTAAGTAGATGAATTAATTTTGATTCCTCAGGTCCTAGTCTTTCCTTGGGAAAGACTAGAGTTATTGGAACTTGAATTAATGAAACGAAGAAATCCAATTTTCAATCAATAATGAGTTTGATAACTCTAGAGTCACCAATTATTTAACCAAAGCCAAGAATGTAAAAAGCTAAATTAAAATCATAAATATCTGGAATACCTTCAATTCATTCAAAGCAGTAAAATCTAAAACTAACAATATTCATAAGCCAATTGGGCAATAGGAAAATCCAAATTATTTATATAAATAAAAGACAGTAATCATCAATCTGAAATATCTCAAATAACATTAATTTAAAAGAGTAATCTGTAATATGGAAAAATTCATAAATTAAATTGGGATAAATAAAAATAAAGAACCTGGGATTGAGAGTCACTCCTAAAACTAAGAGAAGTCCTAAATCCTAAATCCTAAAGAAAGAGGAGAGAACCTCTCTCTCTAAAAACTACATCTACTCCTAAAATTGTGAATGTGAGAGCCTCCTCATGAATGGATGCATTCCTCCACTTTATAGCCTTTAATCTGTGTTTTCTAGGCCGCAAACTGGGTCAGAAACAGTCCAGAATTCGCTGGTTTCGAATTTGGCCACGCTGGATTTTCGTCATTGCGACGCGGCCGCATGGATCACGCGGTCGCGTCGCCTAGCGTCAGGGAAACTATATCATATGATATATCAAATCGAAGCCCTAGACGTTAGCTTTTCAACGCAACTAGAACCGCATCGTTTGGACCTCTGTAGCTAAAGTTATAGTCGTTTAAGTGCAGAGAGGTCAGGCTGGACAGCTTAGCAATTTCTCCAACTTCTTGCATTCCTTCCTCTTTTGCATGCTTTCTTCCCATCCTCTGAGCCATTCATGCCCTATAATCTCTGAAAACAGTTAACACACATATCAAGGCATCTAATGGTAATAAGAGAGGATTAATAATAAGCAAATATAAGATCAAAGAAGCATGTTTTCAATTCAAACACATAATTAGGAAGGAAATATAAAACCATGCAAATAGTATGAATAAGTGGGTAAAGAGTTAATAAAAACCACTCAATTGAGTACAAGATAAACCATAAAATAGTGGTTTATCAAGTTTCTACACACCACAGATTAAGGGTGTGGAGCTCTGCTGTACCTTAAGTTTCAGTGCAATTACTACTATTTTCTATTCAATTCCGCTTGTTCTTATTCTAAGATATTTGTTGCACTTCAACATGATGAATGTGATGATCCGTGACACTCATCATCATTCTCACCTATGAACGCGTGACTGACAACCACTTCCGTTCTACCTTAGACCGGGCCCATATCTCTTGGATTCCTTAATCAGAATCTTCGTGATATAAGCTAGATTGATGGCGGCATTCATGAGAATCTGGAAAGTCTAAACCTTGTCTGTGGTATTCCGAATAGGATTCAGGGATTGAATGACTGTGACGAGCTTCAAACTCGCAATTGTTGGGTGTGATGACAAACGCAAAAGAATCAAGGGATTCTATTCCAACATGATCGAGAACCGACAGATGATTAGTCGTGCCGTGACAGAGCATTTGGACCTTTTTCCTGAGAGGATGGGATGTAGCCATTGACAACGGTGATGCCCTACATACAGCTTGCCATGGAAAAGAATAAGAAGGATTGAAGGAAGACAGTAGGAAAGCAGAGATCCAACAGGGACAAGCACCTCCACACACTTATCTGAAATTCCTACCATTGAATTACATGAGTAACTCTATCTTTATTTTCTGTTTTATTTATGATTTGAAAACTCCATAATATTTACTATCCGCTAACTGAGATTTACAAGATGACCATACCTTGCTTCATACCAACAATCTCCGTGGGATCAACCCTTACTCACGTAAGGTATTACATGGACGACCCAGTGCACTTGCTGGTTAGTTGTGCGGAGTTGTGACTAAGTGTGATTCACGTTTGAGAGCGCTACCAAGTTTTTGGCGCCATTGTTGATGATCACAATTTCGTGCACCAGTCCTCTTTACCACAGTAGAGAGATTCCTTTTTGTGAGTAGAAGAAAATAAGAATAGAAGAAGGAAGAGAAAAATTCGAACACAGAGGAGAAGAGAGGGTTCAAATTTTTAGATGAAGAGAAGAGTTAGTAAATGAATAAATAAATAGAAAGAGATGAGAGAGAAGAGTTTTCAAAAATTGTTTTTGAAAAAAAAGTTAGTGATTTTTGAAAATCAAGAGAAGAAATAAAATTAAAATTAAAATTTGAAACAATTAGTTAATTAAAAAGAATTTTGAAAAAAAAAAGTGAGGAATTTTTGAAAGTTAGAGAGAGAAAAGTGGTTAGGTGGTTTTGAAAAAGATAAGAAACAAACAAAAAGTCAATTAGTTAGTTGAAAAAGATTTTGAAATTGATTTTGAAAAAGATATGATTTGAGAAAGATATTTTGAAAAGATAAGATTGAAAAATATATTTTGGAAAAGATTTGATTTTTAAAATTAAAATTGATTACTTGACTAACAAGAAACTAAAAGATATGACTCTAGAGTTTAAAGATTGAACCTTTCTTAACAAGAAAGTAACAAACTTTAAATTTTTGAATCAATTACATTAATTGTTAGTAAAGTTTTCGAAAATTTGAAATAAAGATAAGAAAAAGATTTTGAAAATCAATTTAAAAAAATTTTGAAAATATAAAAGAAAAATAAAAAAGATTTGATTTTTGAAAAAAAAATTTGAAAAGATAGGATTTTTAAAATTGAAATCTTGACTTGACTAACAAGAAACAACTAATTTTAAAAATTTTTGACTAAGTCAACCCAAAGATTTCAAAATTTATGAGAGAAATAAGGGAAAGATTTTTTTTTTAATTTAATGTGGAAAGAGAAAAACAACAAAATGACTCAAGACAAAAAAAATTATGAATCAAAACAACTAAAGCATGCAAGAACACTATAAATGTCAAGATGAACACCAAGAACACTTTGAAGATCAAGATGAACATCAAGACATATTTTTGAAAAATTTTCAAGGAAAGAAAAACATACAAGACACCAAACTTAGAAAATTTTTTTATGTTTAGACTCTATGAATGCAAAAATACATATGAAAAACAACAAAGGACACAACAAGAAAATATGAAGATCAAACAAGAAGACTTACCAAGAACAACTTGAAGATCATGAAGAACACATGCATGAATTTTCGAAAAATGCAAAAGCTTTTAAAGCATGCAATTGACACCAACTTATGGTTTTGTTAAATTTTTGTAGGTTTTTCGAAAATTTCTTTTTGGAAAAAAACAAAAATAAATAAAAAAATTGAAAGATTTTGAAAACTTTTTTTGAAAATAAAATACGAAGAAAATTACCTAATCTGAGCAACAAGATGAACCGTCAGTTGTCCAAACTCGAATAATCCCCGGCAACGGCGCCAAAAACTTGGTGCACGAAATTGTGATCATCAACAATGGCGCCAAAGACTTGGAGCTCTCAAACGTGAATCACACTTTGTCACAACTTCGCACAACTAACCAGCAAGTGCACTGGGTCGTCCAAGTAATACCTTACGTGAGTAAGGGTCGATCCCACGGAGATTGTCGGTATGAAGCAAGCTATGGTCATCTTGAAAATCTCAGTCAGGCGGATTCTAATGGTTATAAGGATTTTCGAAAGTAAAGATAAATAAAGCATAAAATAAAGATAGAGATACTTATGTAATTCATTGGTGGGAATTTCAGATAAGCGTATGAAGATACTGTGTTCCTTCTAAATCTCTGGTTTCCTACTGCTTTCATCCAATCATTCTTACTCCCTTCCATGGCAAGCTGTATGTTGGGTTTCACCGTTGTCAATGACTACCTCCCGTCCTCTCAGTGAAAATGGTCCAAATGCTCTGTCACAGCACGGCTAATCATCTATCGGTTCTCGATCATATTGGAATAGAATCCAGTGATTCTTTTACGTCTGTCACTACGCCCAACACTCGCGACTTTGAAGCTCGTCACAGTCATCCCATCTCAGATCCTACTCGAAATACCACAAACAAGGTTTAGACTTTCCGGATCTTAGGAATGGCCACCAGTAATTCTAGCTTATACCACGAAGACTCCGATCTTCTGGAATGGAGGCTAAGAGATGCGCACTCCATCTAAGGTAGAACAGAAGTGGTTGTCAGGCACGCGTTCATAGGTGAGAATGATGATGAGTGTCACGGATCATCACATTTATCATGTTGAAGTGCAACGAATATCTTAGAATAAGAATAAGCTGAATTGAATAGAAGAATAATAATAATTGCATTAATACTCGAGGAACAGCAGAGCTCCACGCCTTAATCTATGGTGTGTAGAAACTCTACCATTGAAAATACATAAGAACAAGGTCCAAGCATGGCCGAATGGCCAGCCCCCCTGAAGGTCTCAAATCTCATACAATGATTGAAGATCAATCAAAAGACAAGATGCTTAGTACAATAGTAAAAAGTTCTATTTATACTAAACTAGCTAGTAGGGTTTACAGAAATAAGTCTAAGTGCAGAAATAAGTCTAACGTGTTTTTGGCGTTTAACTCTGGTTTGTGACGTGTTTCTGGCGTTTTACTCCAGAATGCAGCATGGAACTGGCGTTGAACGCCAGTTTGCATTGTCTTAACTCGACTAAAGTGTGGACTATTATATATTTCTGGAAAGCCCTGGATGTCTGCTTTCCAGCGCAATTAAGAGCGCGCCATTTGGAGTTCCATAGCTCCAGAAAATTCATTTCGAGTGCCGGGAGGTCAGAATACAACAGCATCAGTAGTCCTTTTTCAGCCTGAATTAGATTTTTGCTCAGGTCCCTCAATTTCAGCCAGAGAATACCTGAAATCACAGAAAAACACATAAACTCATAGTAAAGTCCAGAAATGTGAATTTTGCATAAAAACTAATAAAAACATCTCTAAAAGTAGCTAGATCCTACTAAAAACTAGCTAAAAACAATGCCAAAAAGCGTATAAATTATCCGCTCATCAGTCACCATACCAACTAGTATTTGGCAAGGCTTGCCACTTGCTAGTTGAACTGGAGCAAAGAGCCTTTTGGGCTCTAAAACTACTAAATTTTGATGAGCAAGCTGCTGGAGAAAAGAGACTGATGTAACTCAATGAACTGGAAGAGTTTAGAAATCAAGCATATGAGAATGCAAAAATCTACAAAGAGAACACAAAGAGGTGGCATGACCAAAAGATAGCAGGAAGTGAGTTCACTGAAGGACAAAAGGTGTTACTCTACAACTCAAGACTCAAGTTCTTCCCTGGAAAACTTAAGTTTCGATGGTCAGGACCTTTCACCATACTCAAAGTGTTTCCCTATGGTCATATGGAGCTCATGGAAACAAGACCCATAGAACTTTTTCTGTCAATGGCCATAGACTCAAACATTACTTGGGAGGCTCCTTGGAGGAGCAGAGAGTGAGCTACAAGCTCGGCTAAAGATGAAGGAATGTCAAGCTAATGACAATAAAGAAGCACTAGTTGGGAGGCACCCCAACACTTTATCCTTTTGATTTAATTACTTTTCTTAGAAGTAGTTTAAATTCTGTGATTTAGATAGTTTAACTTTCAGTGATTATGATTAGTTTACAATTGTAGATTAGGAAGTTTGATATTAGCTTTGATAACTAGATTTTCTTTACACTCTCTCATTTCTTTCTATTTGGGAGTTACAACTTGATGAATACATAACTAATGATGAGTGAATGGGCTGAGAACTAGCTAAAGTGCTAAGTTTGGTGTGGCCTCTCACCCACTTAATCTAGGCTTACAAACAATTAACAGTTGATTCTGAAGAGTAAGCCCAGAAATTAAGTTTGGTGTGGCCACCACCAATGATGACATGGCAGCCCAAGTCACCCAATTTGAAAGCACTTAATGCTTTGGGTAAGAACATGAACGTGATTTAATGAGTTCAGAGGAGTTGGAATCAAAAGAAAATGAAAAGATTGATGTTATTCCACTCTTATGAACACATTAAATACACAATGATGAAACCAGTTTATTAAGATGCCAAAGAATTAAGTTTGGTGTCCCAAGGGACACCTATCAGTTGCAACCCAATTTATTCTTGATGAGAAGGAATGTGAAGGGGTTCTTTTGTCATTACTAATGGGTTCAGTTTCAATTTCAGGAGAGAAGATGGGGCCCACATGGTAAACAACTCACAAAACAAGGAAGTCAAAGTGTACTTGCACTTTGGAACTCAACACACGCAGAAGACACTGTGAGAAAAAAGTTGGCGCCTCTTCCCACGCTAGGCGCCACTTCCCAAAGAGGGAAAACATTTAATCCCTTTTATTTCCCACCTTCGAACCACATCATTCACCCATTATAAAAGCCTCACTCCCCATCTCCTCTCCCACTTCAACAATCTCTACACCACTCACCTTCGCTTCTCCTTTCATCTTCTACTATCCCCTACCTTCTTCTTTCTTTTTCTTGATTGGGACAATCAAGTCCTAAGTTTGGTGTTGGAGTAAAACCTTGTTTTGCCTTCTCTTTCTTTCAACCCCCATTTTTTACACTCTCCCAACCTAATGGCACCACTAAAAAGCTTAGCCTCAAAGAAAAGAAAAACCAAGGAACTAACCTCTGGATTCTCATGCTCTTTTAATGACTACAAGTTTCTCTCCGCATTCAACCAAAATCAATTTTATGGTTGGGTGAGTGAGAGGAAAATCATTCCAGAAGTTGGGTTTCAACTAGGGAGGAATGAGCACATTGAAATCAACATTGAGATCGAATAGAGGGGTTGGTCACTTCTATGCAACCCACCAAGAAAAGTAGTGGAGAGCTTGGTGAGGGAGTTCTATGCCAATGCAGTACCTCAACCAGAGCAACAATATGGCTACATTAGCTATGTAAGGGGAAAGTCCATTGACTACAGCCCCTCTAGCATAGAAAGAATGCTAATGGTGAAGAGGACAAGCTCCACTCGGAGCTATAAAGAGAGAATGAAGCAGTAAGACCCTGGGTTTGAGGAGATTTTGAGTGAAATCTGTGTGATAAATGTGCATTGGATAAATGATAAGGATGGGATACCCAACAAATTGAGGAGAAGAGATTTGAGCCCCCAAGCTAGAGGGTGGCTAGAATTTGTGAGGAGGTCCCTAATCCTCACATCCAACACTTCAGAGGTGACCAATGAGAGACTGTGCTCATCTACAGCATCATGAGAGGAGAAAACATCAATGTGGGGGAGATGATCACCAACAATATCAACAAAGTGCTGAAAAGCACCAGTGACAACACAAGGTTGGCATTTTCCAGCATTATACAGAGGCTATGTGATGAGGCTGGAGTTGAAAAGATCATTGATGAGGTGCTTGTGAAGCAAGACAAGTTCATAACTGCCAAAAAGATGGCCAAAGTGGTGGCTGTTCACTCACTCAACAGGGCTAGAGAACGAAGAGCTCATGTTCATGAACCACAACAACAACAAGAAGAGGGAGAGGCAGAAGAGCAACCTCACTTTCTAGCACTTCAACCACCACCACACTACCAATATCAGCAATTTCCAGAGGGATTCAATTGGGAGCAATTGCAAGGAGATGTACACCAAATGAAGGGAGATCTACACCACTTGAGGGAAGATGTCAACCAATTCAAGGAGGCTCGGTAACAACAATGGAGCCAAGTCAACCAAAACATTCAATAACTCCAAGGGGGCTTTGAGAACCTCAAGGAGCAACAAGATCAGATTAACTGGAGAGAAATGCAAGGCAGCCTAGGAATGATTCTGGAGCGACAATTATAACAAATGGAGAGTCTTGTTGAATTCAGACACCTTTATGAAGCAAGGACTGTAGCCAGAATGGAATATGATTGCTATGCACAAACAAAGTTGAGCTACTGTGCAATGCAATAGCTAACATGAACCCCAATTACCCCACCTATATGTAGAAATTGGAGGAACTCAGCTCAAGGCAAGAAGAAATAGCATATCAACACAAGGAGAATGTGAAATCCTACATGAGGAGGTTAAGATTTTGGAAGCCCAAGCCCAAGGATACTAAAGCTCAAGAAGGTTCCTCCAAGCCAGATGAAGGTGGCTCATCCCCTCCCAAGAAGAAGGACAAAGGGAAGGGGCCAATGAACTAAAGATGAAGCTGCTCAAGGTTGTTGAGTCCCATGGTTGATACTTTCCAATTTCTGAATTCTGTTTAAGCTTTTGCTTTATTTACTTCTTGAATAATCATGCTAGGATAGTTTATGTTTGATGCTTAGTTTTAATTCCTGTTTGAAGTCTTTATGTTTTTTTTTACAAGAAAGAAAATGTCATGTATTTCAAGTCTTCATTACAACATAAATAAAAGTAGAGCTTGTCTCCATAATAGTTACTGTGAGTTGTGCAAAAACAATAAGAGAGACCAAAGCCAAGAGGGATCATCAAAAAAACTAAGAAACAAGAAACTAAGTGTAGAACCTTGGATGAACTAAAAAGAAATTGAGTAATTGGGAGCAACTAGTCCTAGAAGGTATAACAAGGGAAGACTAAGGAGTGTTCCTTGAATATCCATAGAACCAAGAGGTAGTAAGCAATAAAGACCCAAGGCTCTAAGCATCAACTACTGAGATAAAAAAAAAGAAAGATTAAAAAGCTCAAAAAGAATTAAGGATCTTAGTAGATGCTTGTGGTGAAGATGTGTCAAGAAGAGACCTGGGCAAGTAAATTCTTAAGGGTGTCTCAACACCCAGTACCCTAAAACCAACTGGTTTGGGAGTGCTAATTGAAAGCCTAATCAAAGGGTTGTCTTGAGACAAAACACTAGAGTCGTGGTCAAGAAAGCAAAACAACCTTTACTACTTCAAGGTGACAATCAATAGAAAGGACCCCTAAAGCCTATACCTGAGGGAACCCTCAAGGATCCAAGAGCTTTCCATGACAATTAAAACATTCATACATGTGTTAGACACTTAGTTTTACTCTTAGTTGTATTGCAATCATTCGAAGCCAAGGCCTCAAGATATAAAGGTTTACTCACATTGATTTGCTTGGGATAAGCAAAGCTTAAGTTTGGTGTTGTGATGACTTGCATCATCTACCTTTCTTTCTTGCATAAAGAAGGCCATAAAAGAGCATAAATCTCATTTGATCAGTACAATTCATGCATTATTTGATGAATATTATGGTACACTACTTTGAGATGAGTTGTGCTGAATTTCAGGTGAAAAAGGCATCAAAAATGGGAAGAAGACAGACAAGAAGCTGGGCGTGTGAAACTGGCGTGCCACTTGGGAGAAAACGCCACAAAAATGCACTGGCATGGCATGCTAGGAGCTAAGCGTGGCACGCCAATACTAAATTCCAGAAGGGAGATCCAAGGATGCATGCGGGTGTGGCACGCCAGGGACTGGGCGTGCCACGCTAGTACAAAATTCCAAAAAGCAAAATAGAGGACACAAAAGGGGCGTGGCATGCCAGGTTGGGCGTGGCACGCCTGACCCATCAACTACTATGGGCATGCCACTTGAGCAAAGGGGCGTGGCATGCCAACTCACCATCTCAAGAAGAACCTCCACTATGGCATGCCACTTGGTGTCGAAGACGTGGCATGCCAACTCCAAAAAGACACTTTGGCGTGCCACTTGAAGACCCAGGCGTGGCACGCCAAGCTTGAAGAGTACACAAATACATGGGCGTGCCACTTGAGCAGCATGGCGTGGCACGCTGGTACAATGATCCAGAGAAGGGGCTGAAGGCAATTGAAGACTGGGCGTGCCACTTGAAGTCGAAGGCGTGGCACGCCAACCTCTCAACCTCACTTAGGCGTGCCACTTGAGCAACCAGGCGTGGCACGCCAATGCACAAGATAACATGAGCAAGGACTGGGCGTGCCACTTGGTGTCGAAGGCGTGGCACGCCAATCCGAGCATGTCACTATGGCGTGCCACTTGAAGGTCGAGGCATGGCACGCCAACTACTGGAACAAGACAAGATCATGGACGTGGCACGCCAACCTTTAGGCGTGGCACGCTGGTATAAGTTTCCAGAGAGGATGGAAGAGGCCAATTACATAAGGCGTGCCACTTGGTATCAAAGGCATGGCACGCCATTTACTATTCTTCACTTAGGCGTGCCACTTGAGCAACTAAGCATGGCACGCCAGTGTCATTCAGAGGGCAAAGAAGCATTGGGGCGTGCCACTTGAGTTCGTGGCGTGGCATGCCAAACAGAGGAACCATTCACTCACAAAGGGGCATGGCACGCCAGACCCTGGGCGTGCCACGCTAATGCAACTTTCCAGAGGAGCTTAGCCAAGCACATAACAAGGGCGTGGCACGCCAGACCCTGGGCGTCTCACACTAGTTCAAGTTTCCAGAGGCAAAGGAAAGTGGAAAAAAGCAAAGGGCGTGCCACTTGAGCTCGAAGGCGTGGCACGCCAACACAAGACTTCCACTATGGCGTGCCACTTGAGTTCGAAGGCATGGCATGCCAAGGTTGATAAAGGGATGAGCGTGCCACTTGAAGGATTGAGCGTGGCACACCAAGCTAGTTTGAAAGGCACGTGTCAAGCTTGGAAAAGGAAACATGAAACCATGCTTGAAATCCCTTCTCACACTTGAGTAGAATCTGGGTTTTGGTTATGGGATACATGACATATAATTTCCCCTCTACTTGGACCTATGAGGGTGTGGGGTATAATCAGGGACCAAGCATATCTCTCTTCATGAGCAATTAGACTAAGGAATTGGCTATTGATCAAGATCTGAGAGATTGAGTCACCAAAGGATTAGGGCTCAATCAATCATGATTGCCAAGAGGTCAATGAGTTGCATGATTGAAGAAGATATAAGCTAGATTTGATCCAAAGAGACAACATCTCCCAATCTCAATGAATTTTCCCATTCTTATCTATCCATTTCTTTACAGCTTAATTTTACATTCAGAAATTCCCCACTCCCATTTACATTCAAGTCATTTATGATTCAGCACTTTACATTCTGCAATTTCTATTTCTGCACTTTATTGCTTTTCTTTATATTCTAGTCATTTACATTTATGTCATCACTTACAATTCTGTACTTCACAATCTTATTGATTCGCTTGACTAATTCATCAATCAATTAAAACTGCTTAGATTTGCCAATCTCTGTGGATACGATCCCACTCCACTATGGTTATTACTTGGCGATAATTTTGGTGGGCTTGCCAAAAGAACTAATTCACTAATTTTTGAAAGGGGTAGTGAAGTCTGGTCATCACATACATGAGCATCCACTTTGGGAGCTCAAGACTTGTAAGAACTCCCTCAAGGCTTGGCAAATTCACTTGAGAATAATGAAGATTATTGGAAGTCCAAGCATTGGTGGCAGTCTCAGGAAGACTTCAAGCACAAGCCTCCATGACAAGAAGCTCAACAAATGTCCAACTTAAGGACTTTAACTAAAAGTGCTAGGTGGGAGACAACCCACCATGGTATATTATTTCCTTTTTGTTCTTAGTTTTATTTTATTTTATTTTTATTTGTGTTCATTCATAATTTCTGCATAATCACTGATGAACCACTATTTTGTGATTCATATTGTGTTTAATTGTGTGGTTTTATCAGGTCTTCGCCCACTTATTCATGTGATTTGCATGTATTTATAATTCCTTCCTAAAAATATTCTATGATTGAAAACTTGCTTCCTAAAGACCTTTTAGTTATATATTTTTATTTTCCTTCGTACCATTCGATGCCGTGATCCGTGTGTTAAGTGTTTCAGGCTTCATAGGGCAGGAATGGCTTCGAGGATGAAGAGGAAGCGTGCAAAAATGGAAGGAGAAAAAGGAATTGAGGAGATGACCAGCGACAAGTCATGCGGTCGCATGGCTCACGCGACCGCGCGAAATGGAAGAAATCAGAGTGACGCGTTCGCATGCCTAACGCGACCGCGCGGATTGGAAGCTGCACGAACGACGCGAATGCGTGGACGACGCGCATGCGTTGTACGAAAAATGCTGAGTGACGCGATCGCGTGGACGACGCAGCTGCGTGACGTGCACGATCTGCAGAAATTACAGAATACGCTGAAGACAATTTTGGGCCGCGTTTTGACCCATATTTCGGCCCAGGAACGTAGATTAAAGTTAGAGAACATGCAAAGACTCAATACTTCATATCAGATCAGATCATAATTCACTTTTCATAATTTAGATGTAGTTTTTAGAGAGAGAGGTTCTCTCCTCTCTCTTAGGGTTAGGATTAGGATTCCTGTTAAAGGATTTAGGAATATTTTCATCTTCTTCAATTACAGGTTCAATGTCCTTTTTATTTGTCTTTCCAATTTGATTTATGAACTTGTCCATGTTAGAATTGATATCTTTATTTAAATATAATTTGAGGTGTTTCAGACTCATGATTGCTTTTCCTTATTTTTAATTTAGATTATTTACTATTGGCTTTGGTTGATTAATTGGTAACTCTTGAGTTATCAAACTCATCGTGATTGACAATTATTATTCTTACTGATTAATTTAGATTCATATAACTCTAGTCTTTCCTTAAGGAGTTGACTAGGACTTTGGGTGTTAAATTGATTTGTCCACTTAACTTACCTTCATAGTTAGAGGTTGACTTAGTGGGAGCAAAAGTATAATTCTCATCACCATTGATAAGGATAACTAGGATAGGACTTCCAGTTTTCATACCTTGCCAAGAGTTTTATTAGTTATTAATTTATTAATTCCTGCAATCTATTTCTCTTGCTCAAAACCCTTTTCAAAACCCAAAACACTATTTTCCATAACCAATAATAAATCACACCTCCCTGCAATTCCTTGAGAAGACGACCCGAGGTTTGAATACTTCGGTTAATTATTTTTATTGGGTTTATTACTTGTGACAACCAAACGTTTGTAAGAAAGGTTGATTGCTTGGTTCAGAAACTATACTTGCAACGAGAATTTATTATAACTTCTAAACCATCAATCTGCAGTTCTTCAGTCACCTGCATTCTACATACCGCATAAAAAAAATTGCACATGACGCGTTAGCGTCGTTGACGCGTCCATGTCAAAGGAGAATTAGCGAAAAAGGGGATTTAAATAGAAAGTCACGCGGAAGCGTGGCTTGAAGCGCGCCTTTGGCACCAACACATGCAAGCAAACGCGTCCCTGACGCATCCGCTTCGTTTGTAAATCCAGCCCTCCACGCGTGCGCGTCACCCACGCGCACGCGTGACTCCGCAAAATCGACGTAAATGGGTGCATGGTAGAGAGTCAGGATGGAGTGGGGCTGGAATGGTGCTAGAAGCACAAAGCCCCATCGCGCGAACGCGTACCTTACGTGTCCGCGTCAATTTGGAAGTAAGGCCATCCACGCGTGCGCATCACCCACGCGCACGCGTCACCTAAAATTTTGGCAAATAGGCGTTTGAGACAAAGAGTTACGAGAGTGCGCAGCTGTTCTCGCGCCACTAGCGCAAATGAAGATGCAGACGCGTGTGACGCGTCCGCGTGACTGACGCGTCTGCGTCACTTGAAGATTTTGGAAATCACGCGAACGCGTGACCCACGCGTCCGCATCACATGCGACGCACAGTTTCATATCTTATCTTTTCCCTCAATCCTATTTCTCTCTTCTCCCTTTTTAATTCTCTATTATTCCTTCTTTCTTCCTTATCCTTTCTTACTTTCTATTTCTTTATCTCTTTAACTTCTCATCCTTCTTCACTCTCATTCTATTTTACTTAATTTATTTGCATACTTTTATTCATTATATTTTAATTTTGTGCATATTCTTATTTTCTTCTCTAAGTTGTTATTTTACCATTGGTGTTAAATGTTCTTATTCCACTGTTGTATCTTTTCTGGTACTATTTTGGTGCTTAGTGACTTGTATTACACTATTGGATGATATTAATTATCTGTCGATGCCAATCTTTTATGATACCTGTATTCCTTTTGCATTGACATGAATTTATATTATCTTTCCC
>NC_029775.3:80294452-80306280 GCF_000817695.3 Arachis duranensis | reverse complement strand
TAAATGAGACCCTTATTATTTGGCATTAACCCACCCATACTTTATTTATTTTCTTATCTTTATTTTTGGGTTACCTTTCTTCTTTTCCTCTTCTTTCAAGATGGCCACCAGAAAAGAAAAGAAAAAGAACTTCTATATGGGGAGACAAAAAGTCCACCGGCACAATCTTTGGAGAAAAGCGTCAGTTAGAGCCACCCATCCACTTGCACATCTTAGCATGCACCGAGGACGGTGCAATCTTTAAGTGTGGGGAGGTCGATACCGACTTTCATGGGTTAGTTACTTCATATTTTAACACCAATGCTAAATTTTCTTTGTTAAATTAGTTGTTGCATTTGTATGTTTGTTTGATTTTGTGCATATTTTACCACTTGGTTGAAGTAATATTTTCTTTTTCAAGAAACTTTTTATAGCAGTCCACTAATTTGAATTAAAATTTTTAAAGAAATAGTTTGAAGGAATTTTATTCTAGAACATGGTTTAGAGCTCGAACACACAAAACCCGTGAGATTTTGAGCCTATTTGATTGGTTGTATTTTATCAACCAATATTTTATTTTTGGTATGTGTTTTTCTCTCTAAAATTGTGATCTTTGTCTTGCTTGATTCTCTATTTCCATTGTTTAATGTATGCATGCACTTATGTGATTGAGGCCTTGTTTCACTAAGCTTATATACCCATATGGCCTTAACCTTTCATTATCCTTTGCAAACTAATTTGAGCCTATTTTACCCCTTTGTTCTTTACTTTAGCTCGTCACTAACTCTAAGCAAAAAATAATAATGTCCTTAATTTGAATCCTTGGTTAGCTTAGACTAGTGAAAGTTTTCATGATTTAAGTGTGGGGAAAGTGGGTTTGGAAAAGTTTGGTTTGAGAATTGAGTATGTTAGAATTTCTGTGAAAATGTGAAAAATGTTGAGAACATGTTTATGCATTCAATACCTTAATCATATGCATTGAAAAAAAAATTAAGAAAAGAAAAATAGTAAAAGAAAAAAAGAGAAAAAGAAAAGAAAAAGAGCAGAAAAATAAAAAGGGGACAACACGCCCCAAAGTAAATGATGATAGTAATGCATATGTACTGTACTCAAAATTTGGAATGCATAAATATGTAGTAAACGTAGTTAATGGGTAGTTATTGATTTTATATTATGATTACATGGATTGTCCTAAGTTAGGTAAAAAGTTTAAGTTAATTAAGGATTCAGATTTTAGTCCACTTAACTAAATACAATCCTACCTTGACCCTAACCCCATTACAACCCTTAAAAGACCTCTTGATTTGTGTATTTGTGCATTAAATTTTTGTTGATTGTTAGATAAAGATCAAGCCTTAGAAAGTAAGATTAGTAGAGAATTGAGAGAATCGAACCTCAAACACCTGAGCGATTAGAGTGTATACACTTCCAGTGAGGGTTCGATGCTCGTTTCCTTGTTCCCTGCTTTCATGAGCTATTTTCTTTTGCAAGTTTACTTGTACTTTATTTTGTGATTTAAATTAGTGAAATTAAGCTCATATTTGTTCTTGAAATATTTATTTACTTTTTAACCAAGTAGACAAGAATCATATAGTTGTATTCATATATATAGGTTGCATTGTATTGCATGAGTCTTACATTCCCCTACTCATTTATTTTATCTCCTTAAGCTAAGCATGAGGACATGCTAATGTTTAAGTGTGAGAAAGTTGATAAACCATTATTTTATGACTTATATTGTATTTAATTGAGTGGTTTTATCAAGTCTTTACCCACATATTCATATGATTAGCATGTATTTACAATTCCTTCCCAAAATTGTTCCATGGTTGAAAACTTGCTTCCTAGAGATCTTTTAATTACGTATTTCAATTCTCCTTTATACCATTCGATGCCGTGATCCGTGTGTTAAGTATTTCAAGCTTCATAGGACAGGAATGGCTTAGAGAATGGAGAGGAAACTTGCAAGAATGGAAGGAACACAAGAAACTAAGGAGAGGACCAGCGAACAGCGACGCGCACGCATGGCTGACGCGTGCGCGCGAAAAAAAGAAAATTACAGCGACTCGTGTGCGTGCTTGACACGTACGCGTGGATTGAAGTTCGCGCAAATGACGCAAGCGCGTGCCTGACACGCACGCGTGGAGGGGAAATCGTCAAACGACGCGTACGCAACGGTACGCGTGACAAGCGCGATCTGCAAAATTAACAAAAATCACTGGGGGCAATTCTGGGCCACGTTTTGACCCAGTTTTCGGCCCAGAAACACAGAATAAAGCCAGGGAACATGCAGAGACTCAAGATAAACAGATACAACTTCTCATATACATAATTTTATGTTTACATGTAGTTTCTAGAGAGAGAAAGGGTCTCTCCTCTCTCTTAGGTTTTAGGATTTAGGATTTCTTTTAGGATTAGGATTTCTACTTCTCAATTTTCAGGTTCAATGTTCCTTTTATTTATTTTCTCAATTTAATTTATGAACTTTTCCATGTTAGATTTGATTTCTTTTATTAATGCAATTTGAGGTATTTCATATATATGATTTTTATTTAGCTTTCTATATTCTTGGCTTTGGTTGAGTAATTAGAGACTCTTGAGTTATCAAACTCTTTTGTTGATTGATAATTAGAAGTTGCTAATTGACTTGAACCAAAAAGAAATTTTTTGAACCAATAAATCTAAGCTAAAGTTAATATAAAAAGAAATCTAAGCTAATAATTTTTCTTCCAACTCATGTTACTTGAAAAAGAAAATTCAGTTAATTACTTTTATTTATATAATAAATATCATCTGAAAATTTAATTTTTACACATAAAAATTTATTAATATTTATTTTAAATTAAATTACTGTCATTGAAAAAAATTAATAATTTAATTATAAATAATAGGTTATATCTAAAACATTCTAATAATAATTTGGAGTATTTAATATTTTTTTAGACAAATTTTTTTTGGAATATCAATTATTAAAAGATTTTTTTAGTATTTGAAATTTTCTTTTAATTATTTCTTATAAACAACTGTAATAGATATTTTAATGCAAACAAAATAACAATATAGCGTCTACAACCGAAAAAATTACTATGTTTTCTTATATTTTTATTGGTGTCTACTGATAACGAGAACTATTGCCGATTTGGAATCGATCAAAACAAGTATCACTTCGTTGGTAGCATAGTCCAAACCAACCACAACTCTCACAATCAAATGTCTAAATTCAAAAGATATCACAATTCAAAACCAATTCAAAACCGGGAGTGTTTAATTCCTGGGTCGTCTCCCAAGGACACTTGAGATCAATGAGTGTACAATTTTGGTTGTAGTGATCAAGGAGTTTTCAATAAAGAAATGAACATATAAAGAAATAAAAGAACATGCAAAATTATAATGATTGAACTAATGAAGAAATTAAAGAACCACTATGTACTATAAACAAGTAAAGTATAAAAGAGATTAACATAAGTGTGTATAAAAGATTGAAAGCATAAAAAAAGTCTTGGTTTGGAAAGGAAGGATCCTTTTCTTGTTGGAACTACAACTATGACAATCATAATAGATTAGTCTCACTTGATCAACCCTCACATCGGAAAGTAAGTTAAATGAGCATAAGTGTTTTTAACCCACAAATCCTAAATTGCTTGCTGATTGCCTTAGCAACAAATTAGCGTTAGTAGGAACAAGAACAATTAACAATCCAAGAAATGACATTAAATGTTGAACATTCCAACTCTAGGAACCCAATTGCTCATTTTTCCCAAGTCAAGAGCAAAAAATTTAGCCTAAAACCATGGTTGACATTTTGTCAAACACTTGGTGGGCAAAAATATTAAACATGAAAAAATTGAGAAAAGGCTTGAAACTTAAAGTATCAAATGGTCTCAATCAACAAGAATAATACAAGAAAGCATAAAACAAACATTAAAAATCAAATTCATCAACAAGAAATTGAAATTGCAAAAGAGAAGTAAAATTGAACTATAACTTGAATTATAAGAAAGAATAAGAACAATGTAACTATAAAGAGTAATAACAAAGAGATACTTACAATAGAAGCTAGCAAAATCAAAGATAAAAAATGCAAATGGCACTTGAATGTAAAACCCTAATATAAACCATAATAGAGAAGATGAGAAACTTAGAGAAAAACTAAACTAAAAGCTTCCTACTACTACTTCTAAGCTATACTAATGATATGCTATGTTATGGTCTTCATTTTCCCTTCAATATAAGCTAAATGGCTTCAGAAATGGGCCTCCAAACTCCCAAAATCGTGAGTCACGTGCCATTTTAATAAAGGCATGTGCGGACACCTATGCGTACGCAGACTTGTGCATTCGTACCCTTTGCGAAAATCTCTTCCTGTGCGTACGCACAAGTAGCTATGCGCACGCACACTAGGCGATACTCTAAATGACCGCGCGACGCGCTCGAAGCAATCCACGCGCGACGTGCTTGAAGCAATCCACGCGCTCTGATTGGGCGGCTGTGCGTATGCACACGTCTCTGTGCTCCTCTCCTTTGATTCATCATGCTTCCTCCACTTTGCATGCTCTTCTTCCATTTTATCCAAGCCATTCCTACCTTATACACCTGAAATCACTCACAAACAATATTAAGGCATCGAATGGAAGGCAAATAGAATAAAATAGATTAAATTAGGCACAAAAGAGCATATTTTTCTAATCAAGCACAAATTGGGAGGAAAGTTCAAAAGCATGCTATTCAAGGGAATAAGTGCAAGTTTATATAATGAAATCCATTCAATTCTAACAAAAAATCATCATCAAATATGGATTCATCATCTACCATGTTTAATTTTGGGTGCACATATTTTTAGTGAGTTTAATTTTGATATATTGACAGTGTAAAATGTGTTTTACATAGTCGTATAATTATATTTGGTCTTTTGGATGACAATTCACACAATCAATGTAAAAAGTAATTATTTTTGTTAATGTAGTATTACGTCATTAGTTGTAGATATGAAATTATTTTATACTAACACTGCATTAAAATTAAATTTATTTTTAATTTTCTTTATAACAAAAAGCAAAGTCTCTTGTTAGAATTTTTATTCTTAAAAGAAAATCAACTCTATCAAAACATATATTCTCTCTTTCTACACCATAAAAATAGTAGTATTACAAATGCTGTTTTGACATCAATATTTTTTAAATAATTAAATATAATTCTTTTGTTTTATTAATTAAAAAATAATTTAAATATATAAATAATTAATAACAAACTATTTTTATAAGATGTCAAGAATATGTGGTGTTTGAATAATATTTTTTTATAAATATCTTTATGTACCCAGATCAATATTGACATATATATTGATATAATATTTAAAGTAAATATATATAAACATTATTGTTAATTTAAATGTATGTAAATATGTAAAGTTGTATATATTTTTGTTGGTTAAGATATGTAGATATATTTTTATATTTGTAAAGCTGAATATATCTAAGTCATCAAAAACGAAAAATGTATATATTAAAATAAATAAATAAATATTAATAAATTTTTGTGTGTGAAATTAATATTTTTGGGGAGAGAAAACGTACATTCAAAAAGTCAAAAAATAAAAAATTATACAAGGCCCAATATTATCTTAATAATTAATTAACATAAATATAATTAGTCTACTTAATCAATACATCATTCACATGCTGCATAAAAAAAAAGTGCACTATATTTTATCTATAATATGTTAAATCTTGTCTTTTCAACTATTCTCTTTTTAAATATTTATCATACTATCTTTTTAATAACACAAACATATAAATATAGAAAAATCTTTTTTTTCTATATTATAGAATTCACCAAAATATAAGCAACTGATACTTGCAAATTTTTTTGGAGTTGGTATAAATTAGTAATGCCTAGTAAATTAAAAATTCTTAAAAGTTTATTGTAATATCTGGTGCTTATCAATCAGCAACCCATTATAATCTTTATGCCATTATAAATTTATAATTTTCAAATCAAATGGGAAAATAACTTTCGTTTTTTTCATGATAATCAAATTTACTTGAAGCAGAAGGGGAAATAAGCTGAGCCAAAGGATAGTGATGTACAATTGTACATCATGTAATTCTTGTGATATGGTAGAATCTATATCATTTACATTCACACATGTTTAATTTCTTTTTTTTTCATTTTTTTATTATCGTCGTCTTTGTCGTTTTTATCTTTTTTTTCTTATATATATGTTCAAAAAATTAGAATATAAAAATTTTGATACACAATATATATTATAAATTTTTTAAAAAAATTACATGTAGATGTAGGAGTGAAAACAAGGACAGACCCACATTGATGTGTGTAGGAAAAATTGCCTCATTAAGTTTATAAAAAAATAATAATAAATATATATGTATATAGATAATTGTCCCCATAATTATAATTCATTTGCCCTCTAAACTAAAAAAAAAAGTTGGCTGTAAGAAAAAAATGTTATTAAATTTTAATACAATGATAAAATTATTATATTATATATATTTAAAAACAAATAATAATAAAAATAATAATAATTTAATTATTTAGTTACCTAAAATCAAATATAATTTTTTAATAAATAAGATTATTAGTATTTAGTAGCTTTTTTAATATAATATACATTAATTACTCATTTATTTTTTATTATTTTATTTAATTTGGTTTTAGTCTTACATATAATAATTATTTTTGTGGAAATTTTTTACCATAAATATTAAAAAATGTCAATTTTATAATTAAATGCTAAGAAAAACTAAACCGAACTTTGGCTTTGACGAGTTTGACCCATGTCGTAAATAGACGTCCCAAGCCTAGACTTGTTATCTCTTATAGGCTTTTTTTAGGCTCAAGCCCAACTTGTTTAAAGCCTGACAAGCTCACGAGCCTATTTGAAAAGCTCATTTTGTGAATTAGAACTCAAAAAATAATAAACTTACAAAATCTAAATTCACATTAAATGGATTCTAAAACTTATAATTCATAATTTGTAAAAAAATTATTTATATATCAATCCTTAGTCAGATATCATAATCATACTTACAATTAATAAACTTTTTCTTTAAAAAAATATTACAATCTTAATTAGTATTGACGATTGATTCTTTTTAGTTTGTTTTGTGTTTAATATAAGGAAATAGCTAAAAGTCAAAACTAAGAATAATTTATTTTTACAAAAAAATATTTTGACGAGTGAGTCCAACGAATTTCGTAGGCATTTTTTAAAGAGTATGGTCTGACTTTTTTAACTAATAGGTTTTACAAAAATCCCAAGCCTAACCTGTTTAATAAAACGAACCGAACCGAGTCGAGCTTAAAACGAGCCGAACCCTCGTCGAGTGGCCCGACCTATTTTCACCCCTAACTAAATGCCTATTCGAACCCAACCAAGAAAAGACGCACCGTATATATCAGTGCATAACATAGAAATTTTGGTGCACAATACAAATTTTGGTTTTAAAAAAAAAATTGGAAGACCTCATGCTCAAAAGTTAGGACATTCACGAAGACAATGAGAAATCGTTTCAGGTTCAGTTTTGCACCGAGGGCACAGATCAGAGCTGCCCAAACTTCTATAAAAATGAAAAGCAGGTGTGGAATTGTATCATGAATACATAGCCAAATGAAAATTTTGTACTTTTCGAAAATCTGGATCTGCAAAGTCACAAGTAGCCATTTATAAAAATAAATGACCATTTAAACCCATAAAAGATGAAAATGCTGACATTTGTACCTATGAAAGCTCGAAATTAAACGTATATCCATGATAGATGTTGTCCGTGTGACAAAAGTGCCCTGGTTTGAATCTGAGCTTGGTTCGTGGGTTTCCGAACCTACGTAGCACTCCCATCCCCCAAAGCCATATCTGACGTGGATGTGAACGTTGATTATCTAAAGGGATAGGCTGAACGCATGAAATCAAAACCCTAGGTAGCTTCCCCCCTCCCCAACACAAACCAGGATCCAGAGAATCGAAGCTTGTTGAATCTCATTGAGTGTGACGTGCACCCACGGTGATAAAGAATTAGGTCGTACCTCCTGCAATGTCTTTCCGCAGATTTACCCCTACTCCAAGTGATGGCAGTGGCAGTTCTTCTTCAAGTTCGAAAAAGAAAAAGGTGAAGAAACTGGATGGCAGATGCTTCTGTGGAAGAGAGTTTGCGTTGATGGAGTCTGGCACCGTTACGAACCCTAATCGATGGCTCATCAGATGTTCTCTATAAGCGGTAATGGGCAGACGCTGTTGGAGTTCAGGTGAGAAAATTTTCTTTGCATTTAAGTTGACCAATCCGTGCATTTGTTTTGTTTTGGCAGACAAGAGACTGCAAATACTTTGTATGGGTTGATGAAATCAAAGAAGGATGGGAGGGCATAGCAAGATGTTTGGCCAAAAGACAGTAAGGGAGTTCTTATCCAAGGCATGATGATGGGCTCACTGTCACTGAACCTGGGAAAAATCAGCAAGCATCGTCAATCCTGGTGAGAGGGATAGACAAAGTTAGGGCTGAAATTAGGGGTGAAATTAGCAAAATTAGAGTGTTGCTTTTAGGGATAGCGTGGGTGTTGCATTTTGTTTGATCTTTCTGTTGTATTTCTTGATGAAAATGTAAAATTTGTATGGAGTTGGGGTCTTTGTAAATCATGAGAGAATGAATGTATATCCTGATTTTGACATAGACACTTTGATGCTATTGTTGCTTTGTAAGTTCTATATTATAAATTTTATTGCTAGTCAGTTGGATATATATGCACATGCAACAATATTTTCTACTTAAAGAATCATAATTAAGCTCAATCTATGTCATAGAGACCTGATGGTTGTGGTAATGAAGTATAAGACCAGGCATAGTAGGTGCTGTTCGATTAATGATAATCTTGTTCCATAACAGAGCGAGTAACAGTTATACATAGATTTTGCAACTTGAAGCATAAGCTGAAAACCAGGAAAGCTAACTCAACAACTGGATTGACCATGAAATAAACCAAAAAACATAGTTGATTACAGCAAAAGTAGCATTTCACAGTCAGAACAACCAAAATAGCAATGTTGCTTAGTCCAACATAGTGTAATAAACCAACTAGTGCCCTAAAATTAGTATATCAGTAATGGCAATTACATCAAAATAGAAAAAAAACATTCAAAACACAGTCTATGACATTGATGTTGAGTTACTACTCCCGCTCAAGATTCCATTTTTGGCTCCGCTTAATGCACCTCTCCTGCCTCGGCCTCTTCCTTCACCCCTGCCTCTAACAGCTGTGCCTCTTGTTCTAGAAATACCGTCCACATCTGTTGTCGGCATGACCTACACGAACCTTGTGGTTGTCCCTGCACTAGAACCCTGCAGTGGATTTGGGGTTGTTTGAGAATTGTGTGTGGAAGGGGTTGTGGTTGGATTCTTCGGAGATGGTGCAGATGCTTGTGGGGTATGTGCAGACGGGGGGGGAGGGGGTGGTGGACGAAATTGTGATCCTCAAAGTTGGTCTCTTTGTATTCGTGTGAAATTAAAAATACCCAAAGAGATCATGGTGTGATAAATTGGGATCTTGATAATCCCTGGTGTAATCATAACTCCGTTCAACTTAACTAGCAAGTGTACTGGGTCATCCAAGTAATACCTTACGTGAGTAAGGGTCGATCCCACAGAGATTATTGGTATGAAGCAAGCTATGGTCACCTTGTAAATCTCAGTTAGGCAGATTAAATTGGTTTATGGTGAGTTCGAAAATTAATAAATAAATAGAAAATAAAAAGGGATAGAAATACTTATGTAAAGCAATAGTGGGAATTTCAGATAAGTGTGTGAAGATGCTGTGCTCCTCTCGTATCTCTATTTTCTTATTACATTCATCCAATCCTTCCTACTCCTTTCCATGGCAAGCTGTATGTAGGGCATCACCGTTGTCAATGGCTAATTCTATTGGGGAATCTAAGAGATATGCGCCCGGCCTAGAGTAGAACGAAAGTGGTTGTCAGTCACGCGCGTTCATAGGTGCGAATAATGATGAGTGTCACGGATCATCACATTCATCAAAGTTAGGTGTAACGTATATCTTGGAATAAGGATAGAAGAGAATTGAATAGAAAGTAATAATAATTGTATTGAAACTTGCGGTACAGCAGAGCTCCACACCCTTAATCTATGGTGTGCAGAAACTCCACTGTTGAAAATACATAAGTAAGAGGTTCAGGCATAGCCGAATGGCCAGCCCCCTAAAACGTGCTCAATGGCCTCTTAAGATGAAGAATAATACAAAACTGAGACCAAAGATGAAACGTGGTCTAAAGACTACTAATACACTAGTAAAAAGTCTTATTTATACTAAACTAGCTACTAGGGTTTACATGAGTGAGTAATTGATGCATAAATCCACTTCCGGGGCCCACTTGGTGTATGCTTAGGCTGAGCTTGATCTATCCACGAGCTGAGGCTTTTCTTGGAGTTGAACTCCAAGTTATAACGTGTTTTGGGCGTTCAACTCCGGATCATGACATTTTTCTGGCGTTTAACTCCAGACAGTAGCATGTACTTGGCGTTCAACACCAAGTTACATCGTCAATTTCCGAATAAAATATGTACTATTATATATTGTTGGAAAGCTCTGGATGTCTACTTTCCAACGCTGTTAAGAGCGCGCCAATTGAAGTTCTGTAGCTCCAGAAAAGCCATTTCGAGTGCAGGGAGGTCAGATTCCAACAGCATCAGTAGTCCTTTTGTCAGCCTTTTTCAGAGTTTTGCTCAAATCCCTCAATTTCAGCCAGAAATTACCTGAAATCACAAAAAAACACACAAACTCATAGTAAAGTCTAGAAATGTGAATTTAACATAAAAACTAATGAAAACATCCCTAAAAGTAGCTTGAACTTACTGAAAACTACCTAAAAACAATGCCAAAAAGCGTATAAATTATCCGCTCATCACAACACCAAACTTAAATTGTTGCTTGTCCCCAAGCAACTGAAAATCAATTAGGATAAAAATAAGAGAATATACTATAAATTCCAAAATATCCCAGTATTACCACCGGATACACAAATGCCACAGACACATAACTGGGTGAACCTTTTCAGATTGTGACTTAGCTTTGCTAGAGTCCCCAGTTAGAGGTGTCTAGAGCTTCTTAAGCACACTCTTTTTGCTTTGGATCACGACTTTAACCACTTAGTCTCAAGCTTTTCACTTGGACCTTCATGACACAAGCACATGGTTAGGGACAGCTTGATTTAGCCGCTTAGGCCTGGATTTTATTTCCTTGGGCCCTCCTATCCATTGATGCTCAAAGCCTTGGATCTTTTTTACCCTTGCCTTTTGGTTTTAAGGGCTATTGGCTTTTTCTACTTGTTTTTTCTTTTTCTTTCTATTTTTTTCGCCATTTTTTTTCGCAAGCTTTTCTTTTTCACTGCTTTTTCTTGCTTCAAGAATCAAGTTCATGATTTTTCTGATCATCAATAACATTTCTCTTTGTTCATCATTCTTTCAAGAGCCAACAATTTTAACATTCATAAACAACAATATCAAAAGACATATGCACTGTTCAATCATTCATTTAGAAAACAAAAAGTATTGTCACCACATTAATATAATTAAATTAAATTCAAGGATAAATTCGAAATTCATGTACTTCTTGTTCTTTTGAATTAAAACATTTTTCATTTAAGAGAGGTGAAGGATTAATGGATTTTATTCATAGCTTTAAGACATGGTTACTAAATACTAATGATCATGAAGTAGAAACACAAAATATAGATAAACACAACATTCAAAACCAAAAACAGAAAGAAATAAAGAACAAGGAATGAATCCACCTTTAGTGGCGTCTTCTTCTTGAAGGACCAACAATGT
>NC_029775.3:80293329-80294267 GCF_000817695.3 Arachis duranensis | reverse complement strand
TTGTTGAGTTGTTCCCAATAGTTGTTGGGAGGAAAGTGCATCCCTTGAGGCATCTCAGGGATTTCTTGATGATGAGCTTCCTCATGCATCTCTTGAGAACCGTGAGGGATCTCTCTTGCTTGCTCCATCCTCTTCTTGGTGATGGGCTTATCCTCTTCAATGGGGATGTCTCCTTCTATGATAACTCCAGCTGAGTAACATAGATGGTGATAAGGTGAGGAAAAGCTACCCTTGCCATGGTAGAGGACTTGTCGGCTATTTTGTAGATTTCATTGGAGATGACCTCATGAACTTCTACTTCCTCTCCAATCATGATGCTATGAATCATGATGGCCCGATCCACAGTAACTTCAGATCGGTTGCTAGTAGGAATGATAGAGCGTTGAATGAACTCCAACCATCCTCTAGCCACAGGCTTGAGATCCAGTCTTCTTAGTTGGACTGGCTTGCCTTTGGAGTCTCTCTTCCAGTTGCACTGGCTTGCCTTTGGAGTCCATTCTCCATTGAGCTCCTTCCACACATATGTCCATTAGGACTTGGTCCAACCTTTGATTAAAGTTGACCCTTCTAGTGTAGGGGCGTTCATCTTCTTGCATCATGGGCAAGTGAAACGCCAACCTCACATTTTTCGGACTAAAATCTAAGTATTTCCCCTGAACCATTGTGAGATAATTCTTTGGATTCGGGTTCATACTTTGATCATGGTTCCTAGTGATCCATGCATTGGCATAAAACTCTTGAACCATTAAGATTCCGACTTGTTGCATGGGGTTGGTTAAGACTTCCCAACCTCTTCTTCGGATCTCATGTCGGATCTCCGGATACTCATTTTTCTTGAGCTTGAAAGGGACCTCAGGGATCACCTTCTTCTTTGCCACAACATCATAAAAGTGGTCTTGATGGCTCTTGGAGATGAATCTTTCCATCTCCCATGACTC
>NC_029775.3:80292568-80293164 GCF_000817695.3 Arachis duranensis | reverse complement strand
CAAGCAATAGAAGAAAGAAGAGAAGAAGAAGAAGAAGAGAATATGGTAGAGAGGGAGAGGTAGGTTCGGCCAAGGTGAAGAAGAGGGGGTTTTGTTTTGTGAAAATGAAGTAGAATGGAGGGGTATATATAGGGAGAGGGGGGAGTGTATGTTCGGCCATTTAGGGAGGGAATGGGTGGGAAAATGGTTTTGAATTTTTGAAGGTAGGTGGGGTTTATGGGGAAGAGTGGATGGATGTGAGTGGTGAAAGGGGTGATTGGGAAGAGGAATTGAGGTGATTGGTGAAAAGTGTTGGGAAGTGTGACATGGGGAATAGTCATCACAAAAATAGGATTAGGAGGTAAGGTAGGAATATAGTAGGTGGGGATCCTGTGGGGTCCACAGATTCTGAGGTGATCCTGTGGGGTCCACAGATCCTGAGGTGTCAAGGAATTCCATCCCTGCACCAAATAGGCGTGTAAATTGCCTTTGCACACCATTTTGGCGTTTAAACACCGTGTGGTGCACATTCTGGGCGTTCAACACCCATGTAAAGCATGTTTCTGGCGTTGAACGCCAGTTTCATGCTTGTTACTGGCGTTCAGCGCCAGCTTTTC
>NC_029775.3:80291896-80292486 GCF_000817695.3 Arachis duranensis | reverse complement strand
GCCAGAATGATGCTCTGTTCTGGCGTTGAACGCCGGCCAGATGCATCTTACTGGCGTTGAACGCCAGCCTGTGCTTTCTCCAGGGTGTGATTTTTTTCTTCTGCTGTTTTTGATTCTGTTTTTAATTTTTTTGATTTTTTTTGTGAACCTTCATGATCATGTACCTAAGAAAACACAAAATAAAAATAAAATGATATAAAATAAAAATTAGATAAATAAAATTGGGTTGCCTCCCAACAAGCGCTTCTTTAATGTCAATAGCTTGACAGTGGCTCTCATGGAGCCACAAGGTGATCAGGTCAATGTTGTATAGTCCCAACACCAAACTTAGAGTTTGGATATGGGATTTTAACACCAAACTTAGAGTTTGGTTGTGGTCTCACAACACCAAACTTAGAGTTTGACTGTGGGGGCTCTTCTTGACTTTAAACTGAGAGAAGCTCTTCATGCTTACTCTCTTTTGTCACAGAGGGATGGCCATGTGCCTTAAACACAAGGTAGTCCCCATTCAATTGAAGGACTAATTCACCTCTGTTGACATCTATCACAGCTCCTGCTGTGGCTAGGAAAGGTCTTCCAAGGATGATACA
>NC_029775.3:80291389-80291767 GCF_000817695.3 Arachis duranensis | reverse complement strand
TAATGACTTGTCTGCCAATTGTAATGAGAACAAGGCAGGTTGTACCTCAATGATCCCCAGCTTCTCCATTACAGAAAGTGGCATAAGATTTATCCCTGACCCCAGATCACATAGAGCCTTTTCAAAGGTCATGGTGCCTATGGTACAGGGTATTAAGAACTTGTCAGGATCTTGTTTCTTTTGAGGTAGAGTTGTCTGAATCCAGGTATCTAGTTCATTAATGAGCAAGGGTGGTTCACTTTCCCAAGTCTCATTACCAAACAACTTGGCATTCAGCTTCATGATAGCTCCTAAGTATTGAGCAACTTGCTCTCCAGTTACATCTTCATCCTCTTCAGAGGAAGAATAGTCTTCAGAGCTCATGAATGGCAGAAGGAG
>NC_029775.3:80289674-80290723 GCF_000817695.3 Arachis duranensis | reverse complement strand
TCCATTCTGAAAACATGTCAGATGGACACCTTTTGGTCAATTGCTTGTATCTTTCCCAAGCTTCATAGAGGGATTCACCATCTTTTTGTTTGAAGGTTTGAACATCCACTCTCAGCTTGCTCAGCTTTTGAGGAGGAAAGAATTTATCCAAGAAGGCTGTGACCAGCTTATCCCAGGAGTCCAGGCTATCCTTAGGTTGTGAATCCAACCATATTCTAGCTCTGTCTCTTACAGCAAAAGGGAAAAGCATGAATCTGTAGACTTCAGGATCAACTCCATTCGTCTTTACAGTCTCACAGATCTGTAAGAACTCAGTTAGAAACTGATAAGGATCTTCAGATGGAAGTCCATAAAACTTGCAGTTTTGTTGCATTAAGGCAACTAGCTGAGGTTTCAGCTCAAAGTTATTAGCTCCAATGGCAGGGATGGAGATGCTTCTTCCATCAAACTTGGACGTTAGCTTTGTGAAGTCACCAAGCATTCTCCTTGCATTATTATTATTTTCGGCTGCCATCTCCTTCTCTTGTTCTAATATTTCTGAAAGGTTACCTTTAGATTGTTGTAACTTAGCTTCTCTTAGTTTCCTTTTCAGAGTCCTTTCAGGTTCAGGATCAATTTCAACAAGAGTGCCTTTTTCCCTGTTCCTGCTCATATGAAAGAGAAGAAAACAAGAAAAGAAAGAGGAATCCTCTATGTCACAGTATAGAGATTCCTTTATGTTAGTAGAAAAAGAAAGGGATAGAAGAAAGAAAGTGAAGAATCCAAACACAAGGGAGAGATTGAGTTCGGATTTTTAGATGAAGAGAAGAGAAGTGTTAGTAAATAATTAATTAAATAGAATAAGAAAAGAGATAGAGAATTTCGAAAATAATTTTGAAAAAGGTGTTAGTAATTTTCGAAAATTAGAGATAAGATAAGATTAAAATTTAAAATTTAAAACAAAAAGAATTTTTGAAAAAGAGAGAAGTATTTTCGAAAATTAGAGAGGGAAAAGTAGTTAGTTGGTTTTGAAAAAGATAGGAAACAAACAAAAAGTTAGTTAGTTGATT
>NC_029775.3:80287390-80289478 GCF_000817695.3 Arachis duranensis | reverse complement strand
TAGAAACTACAAGATAAGATTCTAGAACTTAAAGATTGAACCTTTCTTAACAAGAAAGTAACAAACTTCAAATTTTTGAACTAATCACATTAATTGTTAGCTAAATTTCGAAAATTAGATGTAAAGATAAGAAAAAGATTTTGAAAATATTTTGAAAAAGATTTTTGAAATTTTCGAAAAAATAGAAAAAAATGAAAAAGATATAGTTTTTGAAAAAGATTTCGAAAAGATAAGATTTTTAAAATTGAAAATTTGACTTGACTTGTAAGAAACAACTAATTTTTAAAAAATTTTTGACTAAGTCAACTCAAATTTTCAAAAATTATGAGAAAAATAAGAAAAAGATATTTTTTATTTTTGAAATTTTTATTGATAAGAGAGAAAAACAACAAAAATACTCAATGCATGAAATTTTTAGATCAAAACAATGAATGCATGCAAGAATGCTATGAATGTCAAGATGAACACCAAGAACACTTTGAAGATCATGATGAACATCAAGAACATATTTTTGAGAAATTTTTTGATGCAAAGAAAACATGCAAGACACCAAACTTAGAAATCTTTAATGCATGGACTCTTACAAACGAAAAATGAACATGAAAAACAACAACCAACACAAAACAAGAAGTCATCAAGATCAAACAAGAAGACTTGTCAAGAACAACTTGAAGATCATGAAGAACACTATGAATGCATGAGATTTTCGAAAAATGCAAGAAAAATTTTTAAAAGCATGCAATTGACACCAAACGTAAAAATTAACACAAGACTCAAACAAGAAACAAAATATTTTTTATTTTTATGATTTTCTAATTTTTTTAGGTTTTTGTTAATTTTTTCGAAAATATTCTTTTAGAAAAACGAAAAAGAAAATAAAAATTTTGAAAAAGATTTTGGAAAAGAAAATTACCTAATCTGAGCAACAAGATAAACCGTCAGTTGTCCATACTCGAACAATCCCCGGCAACGGCGCCAAAAACTTGGTGGACGAAATTGTGATCCTCAAAGTTGGTCTCTTTGTATTCGTGTGAAATCAAAAATACCCCAAAAAGATCATGGTGTGATAAATTGGGATCTTGATAATCCCTGGTGTGATCATAACTCCGTTCAACTTAACCAGCAAGTGTACTGGGTCATCCAAGTAATACCTGTCACAGCATGGCTAATCATCTGTCGGTTCTCAATCAGGTTGGAATAGAATCCCTTGATTCTTTTGCACTTGTCATCACGCCCAGCCTTCAGGAGTTTGAAACTCGTCACAGTCATTCAATCCCAGAATCCTACTCGGAATACCATAGACAAGGTTTAGACTTTCCGGATCCTCATGAATGCCGCCATCTATCTAGCTTATACCACGAAGATTCTGTTGGAAAATCTAAGAGATATGCGCCCGGCCTAGAGTAGAACGGAAGTGGTTGTCAGTCACGCGCGTTCATAGGTGCGAATGATGATGAGTGTCACGGATCATCACATTCATCAAAGTTAAGTGTAACGTATATCTTGGAATAAGGATAGAAGATAATTGAATAGAAAGTAATAATAATTGTATTGAAACTTGAGGTACAGCAGAGCTCCACACCCTTAATCTATGGTGTGCAGAAACTCCACCGTTGAAAATACATAAGTGAAAGGTTCAGGCATGGCCGAATAGCCAGCCCCCTAAGAGGTTCAGGCATAGCCGAATGGCCAGCCCCCTAAAACGTGCTCAATGGCCTCTTAAGATGAAGAATAATACAAAACTGAGACCAAAGATGAAACGTGGTCTAAAGACTACTAATACACTAGTAAAAAGTCTTATTTATACTAAACTAGCTACTAGGGTTTACATGAGTGAGTAATTGATGCATAAATCCACTTCCGAGGCCCACTTGGTGTATGCTTAGGCTGAGCTTGATCTATCCACGAGCTGAGGCTTTTCTTGGAGTTGAACTCCAAGTTATAACGTGTTTTGGGCGTTCAACTCCGGATCATGACGTTTTTCTGGCGTTTAACTCCAGACAGCAGCATGAACTTGGCGTTCAACGCCAAGTTACGTCATCATTCTTCGAATAAAGTATGGACTATTATATATTGCTGGAAAGCTCT
>NC_029775.3:80277622-80287364 GCF_000817695.3 Arachis duranensis | reverse complement strand
GAAAAGCTTTGGATGTCTACTTTCCAACGCCGTTGAGTGCGCGCCAATTGGAGTTCTGTAGCTCCAGAAAATCCATTTCGAGTGTAGGAAGGTCAGATTCCAACAACATCAGCAGTCCTTTTGTCAGCCTTTTTCAGAGTTTTGCTCAAATCCCTCAATTTCAGCCAGAAATTACCTGAAATCACAGAAAAACACACAAACTCATAGTATAGTCCAAAAATGTGAATTTAACATAAAAACTAATGAAAACATCCCTAAAAGTAGCTTGAACTTACTAAAAACTACCTAAAAATAATGCCAAAAAGCGTATAAATTATCCGCTCATCAGGGGGTCGCTTGACACTTCTCCTTTTATGTTATTTCTTGGCTGCTCCAGTGGTTGTTGTATCATGGGGTTGTGTGGCTGCTGGTTGTGGCATCGGGGGTGGAGGCTGGATTCCAAAGAACAACCAGTGTAATAGTATGAGTCGTTAAACAAATGTAATTGAGGAAATAAACCAAGCAACAAACTAACCTGTGAAGTCTGGGCTGTTGTGGAGTCGTTTCCCACCTCAGTTGTTGCTGCTTCAGCCTCGGCAGCTTCTAATGTCTCCTCATAGTATATTTCAGCCAGCATATCTTTATCCTCATCACTTGCAGGGACTTGGGGTGCAGCACTCCCTTTACCCATTGCTTCCTTTCTCTTCTTACAACTTCGCTTGTTATGACCAGCCTACGTAAAACAGGAACTAGTTAAATTGGTACACATGAAGTTAAATGTCGAATTATAATACACTAAACACACCTGGAGGCAGTATTTGCATACGATGGTGCCAATCCTCCTCTTAGTTCTATGAGGATCACTCTCATCCTTAGAGGCATCATTTCTTTTGTCTCTTTTCATTGAAGGTCTTCCAATTGGCTTTTTGTATCGAGGTGGCAGAATTGGTAGGGTGTCAAGGTGCTCCCAGAACTCTTGTCTTGGAACTGGGCACATTGAAGTCTGATATGCAGCATTATAAGCACCCATTGTGAGCCAGTTATGTGCATACTCTTCGGGTCTTCTATTCTGGTAAGCTAAAGCAGCACATGCATTTCTACAAGGTAGCCCAGTCAATTGCCAGAGTCTACAACTACATGTACCTTTTCCCAAGTCCACACTGACCTTCATGGGAAGACATTTGACTTCATAAACATTTCCCGCGTCATCTCCGGTTGGAAGGGGTCTCCATTTGTTGCTCTCTCTCTTCTCTCTTTCTAATCTGCTCTGTTGGGTTGGGGCTAACCTCCCACTGTACCCAACCAAAGCTTTTTTGTTCCTTGCCATGATCCGCATGACGTAGCACCTCACTTCTTCCAACATGGTTATAATAGGTTTCCCCCTCATCTTCTTGACCTTGGCATTAAACACCTCGCAGTTATTATTGGTGTAGTTGTCCATCTTAGGGTACTCTCTAAAATGTGCTCTGCTCCACTGTTTCGGACTAATCTTGTCCAAGTATTCCCAAGCCCCTACGTTGATCTTTTTTAGCCTATCCATTGCAGCATTGAAGTCCTGTGTCGTAGTGGCCTTAGCACATGACTACATACACTTCTTCAGCTGCAAGTCACCCCATTTCTTGCGAAAGTTTTGCCATATATGGATGGCACAGAACCTGTGGTTGGCATTTGGGTACATTTCTTGGGCTGCAGGAATTAACCCTTATAGATAACTATTAATATAAATAGCATTCAATAATCACACTTCAACAATAATGAACAACAGTTATCATAATTCAACAATAACAAGCATGAAAACAATAATGCAATAACAATTCTTCTATAATAATTCAATTTTCAAACTTCAATGACCATAAACAACATTTATCATAATTCAATAAACATACTTTCAGAACCTAAACCACACTAATCATTCTTCTACAGTATGATTCTAAACACATAACAGAATTAAATCACAGATACCTTCTGCATGTCCGACATGAAGTTAAACCCGTTCGCCAGAAAATCTCCCACATCATCCTGAAGGATATCTAAAAACCACTTCCAACTATCCTTGTTTTCTGATTCAACAATTGCATATACAATGGGGTAAATGTGGTTATTTGCATCCTGCCCTATAGCTGCTAATAGCTGACCCCATAATACCCTCTAAGAAATGTGCCATCTAACCCTATGAATGGTCTACAACCACCTACAAATCCCTTCTTGCATGCCTCAAAACATACATAGATCCTCAGAAAAATTGGATTTGAATCAGGCATGGGATTTGTGTGTATCCTAACTGTAGAGCCAGGATTAGTCTTCAGAATCTCATTAGGATAGTCGCGAAGAATTGCATACTGTGCAATCTCAGATCCCTCAATCCTCTCCTTTGCCTTCTTCATAGATCTATAAATCTTTCTCTCGTTGATAAGTACATCATACTCAGCTCTGAAGAACTGGTCAACCTCTCTCACACTCAAGTTTGGTTGAAGTCTTATTCTTTCTTCTAGCTCATCAATCAACCATTTACCATCTGTTGACTTGCAGTAATTGTCCTTACTGCATGTGTGTTCGTTGACAAAGGTCTTAACCTGATAACTTGCTGGAAATGTCCTCTTGGCACAGTATATCTGCCAAAGACAATCTTCATCGTAGCATATAGCCTTTGACCTTGTAGAGTCACAGCGTGCAAAGAAAATACTTCTTCCGATGTTTACATTAAATATCTAGACTGCTTTCCTAAATTGATTTAGAGTCTCAAATTCCATTCCCACTTCCAACCTCACCTGGCTAACAGGGGCATCGACATTACTCTGAGGAAAGGCTGGGTTCTTGTCAGAATCTTCATCACTAGGTATGCTACGCCAGTCCTCTAATTCATAGCAATGATACCCAGCGTTGTCATCAGAAAAATCATCCTCATCAACTGGGACATAGAAGGTTGGAGGCTTGTCCGGATCAGGAATAGGGATGAATGACTGTCCTGTAGGAGGGGGCCTCTTTGTTGATATTCTCCTATTCTTTTTTGGCCAACCCTCAGCCTCATCTGAAGGATTGGTTTCATTATTCTGGGGAGTCCTGTTGGAGTCAGAAGGTGGGGCTGACTCAGGGATTTCTTCTGAAAGTGGATTTCTATAAGGATGTGGGATATATTGGGTGAGCTGCTCAGGTGCAATAGGATCGAAGACATTGGCCTGAGAGAAAATGAATTGGTCTGTCTCATCAAAGTGCCAAGGTTGCTGTGAAGCCTCAGATACATTGACATTAGCAAGAGGGACTGGGTCTGTCCCATGAGTTTGGGATGGTTGCTGCTCTACCTCAAGAGGTGGCTAAGAAGGTTGGGACTAAGTTGATGGTGGTTCATCCAGCTGGACAGGTGTTGGAGGAGGTTGGAAAATGTTATTTGGTCCATGTGTTGCTACAGGAGTTGGGTTGTTCTCTTGATGGGCCTCTATCATAGGCTGGGGCTCAGCACTTTTTTGGGCCTGCTCGTCAACTTGGACATTACCAACTATCTCAACATCGTCATCATCTTCCACTACTGCTAATCTTCTTTTTGGAGTCTTCTTTGGAGTTGGTACCCTTTTAACACAGACCTTTCTTCTCCCCTTTGATGGAGTCAATTCCTTAACCTCAACTACAACAGACTGATCCACGGGATGCTCTGCATACACTTCTATTCTGTTTTCATTCTTCATGGCTGCCTCATATATTCTAACTACATCCATATCAATCCTTAGCAGCCTCAACCCATCATCAAGCACCTTCCCAGGTTCTAGCCAGTAAAACTCAGAAATGGACGTATATCCAATGTCCTTCAGCAAGTTAGAGATGAAAAAACCATTGAGGGTATCAACGTTTACCCTCTCTATCTCCGTCACTTCTCCACCAATATAGCTAACCTTACCAACTGGCTCTCTCTCAAACCTTCCTCTATGATGAATGGACAGAGTTATGTAGATGGTGGCCATCCTTGGAAGTAAAATTTAACAAACCAATAAACACACATTCTCTATAACTAATGCTAACACAAACCCTAAACAAACTACTCTCTATCAATTCTGAAGGAAATACAGTAACTCATACAGTTTCATTAGGTAGCAATGTTTGTCTAACTACTTGCAACGACATATGAAATTAATCATTGGTGGAAAATGACATACCTGTGTAATTCTTCAAAGGGAGTGACCACCTCAATGTCGAATATGAAAGGAATGGTAAAAGCCTCTCCTCGCTACTCGATTCGGCGTACTCTGGTCGTCTTCTCCGGCTTCGAATGGTCCAACGGCGACGAGGAACCTCTGCTAGGGCACCACTGATTCTCGCAGGAACTGACGTTTCTTTTTTCACTCCCTTTTGATAATCAACGTTCACATCCATGTCAAATATGGCTTTGGGGGGGTAGGAGTGCCACGTAGGTTCAAAAACCTATGAACCAAGCTCAGATCCAAGCCATGGCACTTTTGTCACACGGACAGCATCTATCATGGGTATAAGTTTAGTTTCGAGCTTTCATGGGTACAAATGTCAGCATTTTCATCTTTCATGGGTACAAATGGTCATTTATTTTATAGAAGAATAAATATTGGAAAGAGTTGCTGACCACCTCCAACCAGCCTCCTCACCCATTTGACAATCTGGATTGTAAGAAAAAAAATACTCTGTTTAACAAGGTCAGGTAAGGGAGTGCAACACCTCTGAAGCTTCCACTATCCATCCTCCGAAAAATCACTGATATTTCTCTCAAAATTAGAAATATAAACATACTACACTTCCTTGGCCAAGAGACCTTCAATCCTCCATTTTTCAAACCAAAGAATTGGTTAAAACGACTAATATTCCATGTGAAACCATCCCTCAAAAGATTAAAGGCCTTGCAAATACTCCTCCATACATGAGACGTATTCTTGGAAAGTATAAAGAGACTAGTATCAAATTTTTTGAGGTATTTATGAAAAATCAGTTAGACTCTAAGTTTCTCTAGGCAGTTAAAGAGCTGCCAAATTAGTTTCCCTATCAGAGCCATATTAGCGCAAACAGGATCTCTAATGCCAAGTCCACTAAATTTCTTTGGGGTGACAAATGTATTCCAATTAGTCAGACTTAAACCACTTCCATCAATCTTTTTTTTTTCACAAAAAAAGCCGCATCATAGAAGTAAATAAATATAGGATGATAAGGGGTCTGCAATTGCTGATAAATGTGTGGAGCTTGTCGAGAAACAGAAAACAGATGATGATGATGATGATGATGATGATGATGATGATGATGATGATGATGATGATGATTTTAAGGCTCTAATTCTTCGTGTTAAGGCACTAAAGGGACTTATTGAGCTTGTCAATGGAAGTATCGAGTCAAGTAGTCGTGTGCTAATGGTCTATTTGTTCGTTTTTGTGATTCTTTATGAGTACTTATTGTGTTCTTGGTGCAGCTGTCCCTTTTTTTGACTAATCTCTCCTGTTCAGCAATGGTATGATTTGTCTAATCTGGTTTGTAGAAGGCATTCTTATACTGCCAAATTGACAGTTCCTTATATAGGTACTGCTGCTTTATCATATGGAGAATTCTATACCTTAGGCAAAACTATAAAATGGCGAAAGAGGTTTACAGGAGTGTCCTAAAAGGAGCTTCTGAGATTAAAATTTTTTTTAAAAATATTACAATATATAAATAGGAGCTTGTAGCATGAACTTGGAGGGTCTAATGATAGGGGCGTTGTGTGCTCTAGGGAAGCTTGAAACATATAAGGGGTATGTTTAATATTTTCATTTGGTTTTCCTTAGGTATACCACAAACATCTTTTTTATGTCAAGAAATGATATTTCACTAATAATTGCTGGTTTAGGAACTATGGTAATGCAGACAAGGCTTTGACAAGGGCATTAAACTTGGCAGAGGGAACCTATGGTGACTTCTATATTCATTTGATTCATTACCTAAACTCAATATAAAAATTTAGTTAGCACTTTTTACAGAACCTGATAATGGCATGACCTGATAATGGCATGTTACGTAAAATCTTTCGTCAGCATATTCAATATCTAAATCACATCTCGATGATATCAAATAGAACCAATATAATATCATGAATAACAATATCTAAGCTAAACTATCAAATGGATTCATCATCCATAATGGAATAGTATATATAGAAAGATCTTTTATCCATACCAAATTTAAAAAATGTCGTTTCTAATGCAATAAAAAATTCTGTTTTTCTTTTCTCTTGGCATTATCAATTTTTAAAGGTGAAAATCATCCCAAGGTGGGTGTTGTCTTAACAAGCATTGCCCTCATGTATAGAGGCAATGAAGGAGCGTAAAAGCTCTCTGTTGGTTCAAGAGGTTAGACTTAGAACTCTCTGATTGGTGACTTATGAACTGCTGAATTTGGATAATTAATAGTGAAGATACATTCTTAATTTTTTTTTATCATCGTCTCTTTATAAAAAAATGGCAGTAATACACTAATTAGGATGCTTTTATGGGTCTTGACTCTTTAGTTTAAATTCTCAAAATTCGGTGCCATGAAACATTCACACTGAAATATTTGCTCCGGTTTTATTCAATTAATCAATTTTCAAATTGCTCATGCACTACTTATGTAGACTGGAAAAGAATTTTGACCTGTCTTTCTCTTGTATGCATGTGACACTGTTTTTACTGAAAAACATATTTTCATTGTTTACTTATGTTTTTCCTTTATCAATTAACTGATGATTTATTAAAGCAGTTGGAGGGCGGCACGTGGCAGTCATGTTGTGGGCGGTTCTTCCAGCAGGAAAGAGGACTTTCTAAATGACCAAAATAACCCTCAAATGTAAAAAAAAAAAAAAAACGAGAACAGTTTTGCCGTAATTGCGGCCCGTGATTTTCATGAATTGATACATCTTCTGTTTTTCTGCTACAGGTTGAGTATGTCATGTGACAAAGCAGGATTATTTTTTCATAAAATTAGATCATAATGTTGATTGTAGCATTTTCTAGAGCCGTGTATATAAATAACAAATTACTGTGTTACCGAAAAAAAAAATAACAAGTTACTGAACTATTGAAGGCATTTGTTTTGAAGTATTCGTTCATGTAATCAAAATATGCAGCTAATATTTCTTAGAATATCGTGAATGCCACAATATGTGCACAATTTTGAACTGTTTGTTCTACATACAAATAATTTGAAATGATAATCAAGAGAGTACGGTGTTCACCATAAAATTGTATTACTTACGCCAACACCAAGGGTTCTTGCAATTTACAATAGAAGAGATTTTAGATCACAGAAACGTATAGTACCTAATAACAAATCTCTATGAAAATTGATTGTAGAGAACAAGAAAATAAAGTGAAAGAATTGACTGTGACAAGTTTTTCATTAATGTTCAGAGAGGAAGATCAAGGCCTTTGCCAACATCAACTCCAATGACTTGAAGTATTCCCTTGTTTATTATCTGCAACATATACCAACATTTTACAATTATCCAACTTAGCAAAAATGCTTAAGTAGTTATGCAATCAATAACGTAGTTAGAATGAAAAATGTTAAAAGTTGAAAGAAAAAATCTAAAAATATATTATAATTTTGGGTAAAGAAATGTTTTAGTCTTTAATATTTAATATTTGAGCTAAATCCTAATTTCGTTCATAATGTTTAAAACATTCTATTATTATTTCAAACATTTTATTTCGACCAATTTTAGTCTTTTGGTCAAACTTAAAATTTTTTCTAAAAGTATCACTTCTTCTATTATGATTTTCTACTTAGATAGGGATAAAAATCATAATTATCGTGGTCATAGTGATTGTTATAGTGATTTGAGAGTGAAAGAGATAGAATAATAAAAGAAAAAATATAATAGAAAAAATATAATAGAAAAAAGAAAGATAATTTTAGAAGAAAATTTTAATTTTGATTATAAAACTAAAACGGGACAAAATAAAATTAAGACATTGTAAATATTAAGGAAGAAATTATGACTTATATATTGTAAATGTTAGGGATAAAATTTAGCCTAAATGTTAGGGATTCAGAGTACTTGAGTCTATAATTTATATTATCGTCCTATTTTGATAATGTTACTTTTTTTTATTTTATCTAAATGTCAAAATATAATATAAAAAACGATTTAATTATTTTGTGAGTCTTTATAGTTTTATTAAATTTTTAATTAGGTTTTTATACATTTTTTTTAATTGAGTCCCTGTATCATATTAAATTTTATAATTAAGTCCATGTCTTGACAAAACTATTAGAATTAACAAAATATTTTGTTAAATAAAAGGAATATGTCTGATACTTAACTGAATATTCTGAATAGTCTAACAATATTTTGTTAAATTTCAACACTTTTGTTACAATAAGAGCTTAATTACAAAGTCTAATATGATATAAAAATTCAATTAAAAAAATATAAAAATCTAATTCAAAATTCGATAAAATTATAAGAACTAATGTGACAATTAAACCCCGAAAAAAAAAGTCCCCAATAGAATCAGTTATAAAAAATAGGAGTAATATTATATTTTTTCAAATAATAATAATAATAATAAACCGTCATCCTGTTACTGAGTGACAGCAATATCTATCTATAATGCCAAATGAAATTGTGAAAAACACTCACAAATTCTACAATGAAAACTCCAATGATTCCAATCATGCAAGCTCTAGAGTTCCATATCTCTGCTGTCTTTGTGAACCCAAGAAACGGAGCCTGAAATTGTGGCTGTACTTTTGGAAATTCCACCTGAACAAATAAAAAATAAAATAAACACACATACACACAACTGCTTCATTGAATATAAACAACTTTTATTGAATTTTAAGGAGTATTCTTGTCACCTAATTAACAAAACTTATAAATAAAAAAAGAGAGAAAATCTTACACCAGCAGGGGGCTTGGTTGCTGTGACAGTGAAGGAAACTCTCTTTTGTAACCTATTATTATAACCATTTGGAAGGAACAACAGTTGCTTTTTTGAGTTAACTGAAAGCGTTGTTCCCGCGATGAGTGATGATGGCAATATGGTTGATGAAGTAGCCATGACCATGATTATGGTTGAAACCCACCACTATTTCCTTCACCCGTCCGCTTATCTTCTCTTCCTCTCTGCTTTTCGAGTTCCATTTATTTTTGTGTGGTTCAGATTCGAACACGGTGGAGTGTGGGAGTGGGTGATTAATAATAATAATAATAATAATAATAATAATAATGTGGGTCAAATTATTTTGTGAGTTTCTATAATCTTATCAAATTTATAATTAGGTTTTTATAATTTTTTAAAATTATATTTATACTGTTTTTAATTTTATAATTAAGTATTTTTTTAGTATAAAAAATATTAGAATTAATTTAATATTTTTTAGTAAATTGCATGTAATCATAAAAATTTAATTAGATCTTAACTATATATTTTTTGATAAAATATTTTTTTAATTTTAACATTTTTGACATGAAAAGAATCTAATTATAAAATTAAAATCAGTGTAAAAATATAATTAAAAAGAAAAAATATAAGAATTTAATTAAAAATTTAGTCAATCTATAATAATAATAAAGTAAATTTTAGTATGATTTTGCTGTAGTAATAACTATATAAATGCTGTTAAAATTAAAGTCACATTTTGATAATATTCTTTTTAGTCAATACTTTTTAAAAGTGTTGTTTAATAACAAAAAAATATTATTTTAATTTTAGCAAACACTTTAAAACATCATAGTCCTGTAATATAATCATACTACAATGAGCCTAATATTAATAATATACTATAATATAATATAATA
>NC_029775.3:80241937-80277552 GCF_000817695.3 Arachis duranensis | reverse complement strand
ATAATTTTATTTTGTATAATATTTTTAACTTTTGATATTAAAAATAGAGTTTAATTTTGTACATAACTGCTCATTTGAATTTATTCTTTTAGATGACTATTTATAAAATAATGTAAAAAATAGTTATTTTTACTGACGTAGCATTATACAATTAGATGCACGTGAAAAATTGCTTTACACTAAAAAAACATCATAATTACATTTTTAAAAATATTTGATAAAAAATAAAAAATAAAAAATAAAAAAAATGTGTAAAAAATATATACTTAAAAATTAAACATGGTTAGAATTGTTATGAGATATTACCTGAAATTTGGATAATTTATTTTGCCTGTACATGAAATCTAAATACTTTTAAGTGGTAGAGAGTACCTACAAAAAATTTTGATGTCTAAATTAGTAAGATATTTAGGACATTTGTATGAGATTAGATTGAAAAAAATACCTCTATGATGTGATATTTATAAAGTAGCTACGTAGGACTTAGTTATTTCATGAAGATGACTTTTGAAGATCATTGGGTTAGCATGAATTTTAAAAAAAAATTAACTTCTATAACAAAGGCACACTTGGTGGATTTAATCGCATCCCGTGCTTCCTTATCGTAGAGAACACCTCCAAAAAATTGGACGTTAACGAGGAGACTTCTTTTGTTTTTACCAGCATATCATCCACATAAACTTCCATAAGATTTTTCAAAAGAGGTCCTTATTCACCAAGTGCTGGTAAGTTGTTCCTGCATTCTTTAATCCAAATGACATAACCGTATAGCAATAGTTAGCCTTTTAGGTAATAAAGGATGTTTTTTTCTCGTTTGGACCGTACATCAGGATTTCAGTATATCCCAAATAAATATCCATGAAGGTCAAGAACTCATACCTAAGCATCGAGTCGACCAAAGCATTAATGCTCAGTAGGGGCTACAGGTCCTTTAGACAAACAAAGAGATCCATATAATCTACGCAATCCTCCACTTTTTGTTTTATTTTTTTTAATCAGAATGATATTGGCTAACCATAGCAGGTATTCGACCTCCCTGATAAATCCGACTTCTAGCAATGCTTGTACTTGTTTGTCAACGACCTTGGCTCGCTCCTCACTGAGCTTTCTCTTTTTTAATTGGACGGGTTTAGACCCTAAAAATATTGTCAATTTATGAGTCATGAGTTCAAGTTTGATACTTAATATGTCGAAGGCTTTCCAAACAAAGAGATCGACATATCCCAGAGAAAATTAAATGAGCTCTTTTTAAAGATCTTCTTGTAAGTTTGCCTCGATATTGGTAGTTTTTTTCTAGATGATCTCCGATTTAAAATTCTTTGAGTCGCAATCAGAGTTGTTTTTTCTCCTTAGGTCTTTCAAGCTCAAAGACGACAATCTATCCCCTAACTTTCTGTTCCCTAAGATTCAAACTTTTATTGCAATACCTTCTACACAACACTTGATCTCCTTTTACTATAGCCACCCCATTCTTCATTGAAAACTTCATACATAGATAAAGGGTTGAAATCACAGTAAAAAGATGGTTCGGAGTTGTCACAACGTGTAAAAATTAGACTACAAATACGACGAAGATACAATAAATAAAAGTTAAAAATGTAGACAATAAAGTCGCCACCAATTTTATTATGGAAAATGGATAAAACTATTAACTTGAGAAAACTAGTTTTTTGAAGATATTTAGAGTTCGGGAGGGTTATCATGTATAAGAATGGATGAAAATTTTATTCCACTGCACCCTTAACACATCTATTTAAAATGGTTACCATTGAACATGTTATCCGAATTATCATAATTTAAATAATATTTGTATTTTAATTTAAACCATAAATGACAATAAGATAATATTATTTACAAGAATACTAAATAAATACAAGAGAAGAAAAGAAAAAAAGCTTAATTTTTTATGATTATTTTTAATTTGTTATTATAAAAATTCAAGAAAATAAGACATATTTTTATAATCTATTTCAACAAAACAATTTTATTTATCAAGGGAGTAAATAGTTTACGAAGCAGATATTTGAATCTATTAATCTATTTATTTATTAATATCTATTACTAATATATAATAAGAGAGTAGTAATAAATTTATGTTTGACAAGTGTATAGACTAATTGTTCAATAAGTATCTAAACTAAATACATGAGAAGTGTTCAATTTAACTGTATGACAAGTGTCCAGCTTCAATATCAAAGTGTTCGGCTAAAATTTATTGAGCGAAAATTTTTAAATTAAAAGTTGCTTAATTTCAAATCTATCGTTTAAATATCTCTTTTGTCCTCTTTCTTGATTCATTCTCAAGTGGCAAAGAAGATAGAGTGGTTATGGCGGTAGAGGCTTCGAAACTTTTTCCGGAGAGCAATAAAGATAAAGAAAAATAAATCGTAGGTGATGGTGGCTGTTGATGTAGCAGCAGGGAGGAAAAACAGTGGCAACAATGAGTACTGTTTTGCTGTCAGTGAAAAAGGAATAGTTGGCAGCAAGTTAACGACACCAGCAAAAAGAACAAAAAACTCTGAAATCCCATTCTTAAGAGGGAGAGCCACGAACATGAAGAGAAGAGAGTCGAGGGAACCCTTGTTCACTATTCACCCATCACACTCAAATCTTCATAATTTCCAAACTGGAGCTTCGATCGAATACTGGTTTACGACCATGCGTTGCTCTCTTCGTACTCTTCGATTTTATACCACTCTTGTGGTAAGTACTCCTAAGAACCTTGAGCCATTTTAAAAATCTCTCTTCAATTCGTGTTTCGGATATATTGGTGTTGAAATCTTGTGATTTTGATATAATAGAAAAGTTCTAGCGTGGATTGTAGTTGGATTTCACCCACGTTTCGAATGGGATAAAGTAAGGTGACCTTTTCCTCTATAAATGTCTATTTTATATGAGTCCTGGTTTGAAATTCTATGAAATTTGGTGAATTTAGAGTTTCTTGGTTGATTTTGGGTGCTTGGTATGGTTACGGAGCTCTTGGTGGAGGCTTGATACCATTAATTGAGGCTTGGGTGTGATTAAGAAGAGAATTCAAGTGTTAGAAAACTGCCGTCAATAAAATTTGGGTTTTGATTTCGGGTAGGCATTATGTAAAATTATGTAAAAACCTAAGTTACTTACCCCTATGATAGCATTGAATGCATATAATTGTTGATATACTTGAATGATGGTTTAGTATGAGTTTTGTGTTGTTGATGGTGGTTGATTGAGTGTAAATGCTTGTGTAAGATAAAGTGGAGTGATGTGATTCTGTGAAATTAAAGCATTGTTGAGCAATAATGAATAAATGAGTTTGTGAATAAAGTTGAATATGAAATTGTGGTTGATTGCCTATTGAAGCTATGAAAATGAAAAGTTTGGCCGGAGACTGTGATAGGGTGAGATATCTTCTATTTGGTAAGTCATGGTAAGTGGTGTAATTGCCATGTATGATTTGTTGTTGAAATAATGAGTTTTTGGATGGTTGTTGTTGTGAACTAAAAAAAGGGAATGAAATTATGCTATATGAGTAGAAAATTGATGGATTAGGTCTTGAATGACTAGGAAGGGTTGAGAATTGTTTAATGAGTGTTGAGGATGCCTAGAGTGGGATAGGTTATTTAGAAAGTAGTTAATTGGTGAATTTGGTGAAATTGAACACTTATGTAAAATTGGTAAAAAACTTATTTTTGACCAACTTCGACATGTCATACCTTGGCACTCGGAGCTTGGAATTAATTGAACTTTAGCTTTAATTAAAGCTAGTGAAAGAATCTTTAAAACCGTCTAAGAATGGAGGAAAATAGAATTTTGTATCCAAAGTTTTGCACGTTTAAAAACTGGTGTAAAAATTTGAAAATTGCATATTTTGCAGAATTTGGAGCAAAGGGAGGTTCCGTGTGTATGCACGCATGGTTCGTACGCATGACCCCTGATTTGTGCATACGCATAACTATCCAGTTTTGGCTAAAATATTATTTTTGAAATATTTAACCTTCCCAACATGTTTATAGCCCCCTTTAACCTCCGTATGTAGTAGATTAATTAATTGATAAGCCTTAAATACATTGGGGAGTGATATGACAGATTAAATTGAACTATTCACGGATGAACACTTAGTTAACTGGATGAAATATTGCGGAGATAGTGGTTTGTCCTGCCCGCGGTGAGGACGGTGGTCTTATCCCGCTTGTTCATAGATGTTAACTAAATACTGGTTGTGGCAATGTTGTGGGTCTCGTCCCATTTACATATTAGTTTGGCACCGGTACCAGGCAAGGACGATGGTGGTATCCCGCTTGTTCGTAGTTGCGATGTCGTTGTGGGAATGGTGGCATTATCCCACTCAAGATTAGGCAAGTTGAGGATGAAAGATTCCCTCTCTTGCTATGATAGATAAGTTGAGGATGAAGGATTCTTTCTCTTATTGTGATGTAGATGTGGGAAAGGTGGAAAGACACTCTCCTTCATATTAATCCCCCTGAGTTAAGAGAAGGTGAAAAGGTACTCTCCTTCATATTGGTCCCTTACATCTCTCTCCAGTTGCAAGGTAGAAAGGCACACTACTTTGATGTGAAAAGGTACACTCCTTCATAATTTCTCCAATAAAAGGTAGAAAGGCACTCACTTTTGTTTAAGTTCCTCTTAGGGATATGCAAACCGAGAGACAATGTTCGGGTTAGCTATCAGATGTGTCGGGTTCTAGCAGTTTAACCGACACATGAGCTGATGGCCAGTAAGACAGGCATACATTATGTGTATTTATTGCTATTGTTTGAGTGTGCATATTTTTTTGGGATTGCCTAACAGTATATTTCTGTTTAATTGCTAATTAAAATATTTGTCATACTTATTCTCTATTTGTGTTTGCTTTGTAATGCTTACTGTTTGTGTATGATTTTATTGTTGAGACATGAGACTTGGGATTAAAGATAATTATAACTATTGAAATGAATAAGATCAGTAATAGTTCAGAAAATGGTAAACATAGCGAATTAACCCTGTATTTATTAATATTTCTGATTAAAATTAAAATTAGAGATAGATATGGAACTGAGATTTAGAAACTTAATACTATTTGGATTAGAAAGAATCTAGCATGAAAACTGTGAGTTTTGAGACTAGGATTGCCTAGCAGGTTCATGTAGTTTTATACAGTCTCTATTTGAAACTATTACCCTACTGGGAACCTTCCGATTCTCACCCATGTGAAAATTGTTGATTTTTCAGAAAACAGGATGTGACGAATCTTGCTGAGAGTGCGGGACTCGTTAGTGAAGCGAAGAAAACTTTATTTTTGAAGTTTATTCGGTATTTAGCATATTTTTCCACTATTAAACATGTATTTGTATACTTTTCTCTTTGAGGTTTTATTTGGAGAAAATGGAATGTAATTTGTACTCTTTTAATTTGTATTATGTTCTAGTTGACCTTTTCTTCGTAGGTTGTAACTAGTACTTATTATGTATCTATCTTGGATTCTTATATATATATATATATATATAGTTTTTGTTTCTGTATACGATGTTTGCTTGTGTTAACATGGTTCGAGTGTGATTAACGGTTGTCTTTTGTTTAAAATTTTTTTTCACAGGATCCTAATTAAATTCTATTTTTTCAAAATACTATGTATGTATCTTTGATTTGAGGTGTCGTAATGCCTCGTTACTTTTGACTTACGGCTGTGTGTAAGGCCTTATGTGATAGGATGTATATTACATGAAGCCTATTTCAAGTGAAATTTCAACTCTCAATGGTCCATAACTCACCAAAGCTCAGTGCTAAACCATGGAGCTCAGTGCCAAGTCCATATTCTAACTCCCAAGAAACTCTAAAATCAACCAAAGATTCAAAATTTAAATAATTAGTTAGCATCAACTTCTTATTTGGTTGTTAGGATTTAGTTTAGACTAGATTTGAATTTGAATAAGTTGTTATCTTATTCTTCGAAAATAAGAAGATAAGATAGTTTTTGAATTTCAAATAATTAGGAAGCTAAAATATAAATAAGTGAATAAGATTCACATCGAAGAATGAATCCATGGATTAGAAAACTTTTGAGTTTTAGGTTGCTTTTTTTTCAACCATAAGTAACTAAACCTCTCCTTGTTAAAAGTTAGGAGCTCTGTTTGATTTTTTTTGAAGAATTGAGTCTCGTTCTTATTCTTAATAATTAGAAGCATTGAAAAATATTCTAAAGCTGTCTTGGATTCTTTTATTATCTTGGAAAAGCTAATATTGCAGTAAGCTTGAAACTCGTTCTCATAACTTTTCAATTGAGTAGGAGTAGCTTTGAAAAATGTGTGACATTAAATTAGAACTATACTTAACCTTTTATTACCAACTAATTGATCAAGGAATCACCGATTAGGTGGGATAAAGAGAAATTATAATATATTTGTCACATTAAATGTTATTATGTGTTTTTATTCATTTATATTCATTTATTCATGTGTGGATGTTGTTGTCTTTGATAATGTTGTTGACGGCCATAGACTAATTGTGTTAGCCTTGTCGAATGCTAATGAAATAATAATGAAATAGAATGTGTATGGTGGTGAGAATTTTGACCTGTGTTTTTTTTCTTGTGTTTTCTTATTTATATGGAATTGAGACTTAGTAACATAACACTATTTGGATTAGAAAGAATCTAGCTTGGAGACTAGGATTACCTAGCGGGTTCATGTAGTTTTATAAAGTCTCTATTTGAAACTATTACCCTACTAGGAACCTTCGGATTCTCACCCGTGTGGAAATTGTTCATTTTTCAAATAACAGGATGCGACGCATCTCGCTGAGAGTACGGGACTCGTTGGTGAAGTGAAAAAAATTTTATTTTTAAAGTTTATTCTATACTTAGCATATTTTTTGACTATTGAATATGTACTTGTATACTTTCCTCTTTGAGATTTTATTTGGAGAAAAAGGAATGTAATTTGTACTCTTTTAATTTGTATTATGTTCTAGTGGACCTTTTCTTCGTAGGTCGTAACTAGTACTTATTATGTATCTATCTTGGATTCTTATATATATATTTAAATTTTTTTCACATGATCCAAATTAAATTATATTTTTTCAGAATTCTATGTATGTATCTTTGTTTTTAGGTGTCGTAATGCCTCGTCACTTTTAACTTACGGTTGCGTGTAAGACCTTATGTGATAGGATGTATATTACATGAAGCATATTCCAAGTGAAATTTCAACTTCCAATGGTCCATAACTCACCAAAGCTCAGTGCTAATCCATGGAGCTCAGTGCCAAGTCCATATTCTAACTCCCAAGAAACTTTAAAATCAACCAAAGATTCAAAATTTAAATAATTAGTTAGCATCAACTTCTTATTTGGTTGTTAGAATTTAATTTAGATTAGATTTGAATTTGAATAAGTTGTTATCTTATTTTTTGAAAATAAGAAGATAAGATAGTTTTTGAATTTTGAATAATTAGGAAGCTAAAATATAAATAAGTGAATAAGATTCACATCGAGGAATGAATCCACGGATTAGAAAATTTTTGAGTTTTAGGTTGCTTTCTTTTCAACCATAAGTAACTAAAACTATCCTTATTAAAAGTTAGGAGCTCTGTTTGATATTGTTTGAAGAATTGAGTCTCATTCTTATTCTTAATGATTAGAAGCACTGAAAAATGTTCTAAAACTATCTTGGATTCTTTTATTATCTTGGAAAAGCTAATATTGCGGTAAGCTTGAAACTCGTTCTCATAACTTTTCAATTGAGTAGGAATAGCTTTAAAAAATGTGTGACATTAAATTAGAAATGTGCTTAACCTTTTATTTGGAACTAATTGATCAAGGAATCGCCGATTAGGTGGGATAAAGACAAATTATAATATATTTGTAACATTAAATGTTATCGTGTGTTTTCATTTATTTATGTTCATTTATTCATGTGTGGATGTTGTTGTCTTTGATGATGTTGTTGACGGCCATGGACTAATTGTGTTAGCCGTGTCGAATGCTAATGGAATAATAAGGAAATAGAATGTGTACCCTGGTGAGAATTTTGACCTGTGTTTTTTTTCTTGTATTTTCTTATTTATATAGAACTGAGACTTAGTAACTTAACACTATTTGGATTAGAAAGAATCTAGCTTGGAGACTAGGATTGCCTAGCGGGTTCATGTAGTTTCATATAGTCTCTATTTGAAACTATTACCCTACTGGAAACCTTCGGATTCTCACCCGTGAGGAAATTGTTCATTTTTCAGATAACAGGATGCGACGCATCTCGCTAAGAGTGCGGGACTCGTTGGTGAAGCGAAGAAAACTTTATTTTTGAAGTTTATTATGTACTTAGCATATTTTTTCACTATTGAACATGTATTTGTATACTTTCCTCTTTAAGATTTTATTTGGAGAAAATAGAATGTAATTTGTACTCTTTTAATTTGTATTATGTTCTAGTGGACCTTTTCTTCGTAGGTCGTAACTAGTACTTATTACATATATATCTTGGATTCTTATATATATATATATTTAAATTTTTTTTCACAAGCTTCTAATTAAATTATATTTTTTCAAAATACTATGTATGTATCTTTGTTTTTAGGTGTCGTAATGCCTTGTCACTTTTGACTTACGGCTGCGTGTAAGGCCTTATGTGATAGGATGTATATTACATGAAGCTTATTCCAAGTAAAATTTCAACTCCCAATAGTCCATAACTCACCAAAGCTCATTGCTAATCCATGGAGTTCAGTGCCAAGTCTATATTCTAACTCCCAAGAAATTCTAAAATTAAACAAAGATTCAAAATTTAAATGATTTGTTAGCATAAACTTCTTATTTGGTTGTTAGGATTTAGTTTAGATTATATTTGAATTTGAATAAGTTGTTATCTTATTCTTTTGAGATAAGAAGATTAGATAATTTTTGAATTTCAAATAATTAGGAAGCTAAAATATAAATAAGTGAATAAGATTCACATCGAGGAATGAATCCACGGGTTAGAAAATTTTTGAGTTTTAGGTTGCTTTCTTTTCAACCATAAGTAACTAAACCTTTCCTTATTAAAAGTTAGGAGCTCTGTTTGATATTTTTTGAAGAATTGAATCTCGTTCTTATTCTTAATAATTAGAAGCATTGAAAAATATTCTAAAGTTGTCTTGGATTCTTTTATTATCTTGGAAAAGTTAATATTGCGGTAAGCTTGAAACTCGTTCTCATAACTTTTTAATTGAGTAGGAATAGCTTTGAAAAATGTGTGACATTAAATTAGAACTGTGCTTAACCTTTTATTGCCAACTAATTGACCAAGGAATCGCCGATTAGGTAGGATAAAGAGAAATTATAATATAGTTGTAACATTAAATGTTATCGTGTATTTTCATTCATTTATATTCATTTATTCATGTGTGGATGCTGTTGTCTTTGATGATGTTGTTGGCGGCCATGGATTAATTGTGTTAGCCGTGAAGAATGCTAATGGAATAATAATGAAATAGAATGTGTATGGTGGTGAGCATTTGGACCTGTGCTTTTTTTTTCTTGTGGTTTCTTATTTATCCTTTGGTCGGATTTGATTGTTGTGGAGTAAAAAAAGCAATTAATAAATAGAGTGGATAAAAAAGAATTGAATTAATAGAACTATGATAGAAGTAGAAGACAAAAAAGAAGAGAAGCATAACAAAATGAAAAAGCTTTAGGGTTCATAAATAGAAATAAAGACTAAATTGACGAATTATACATTACGAATCACGTCAGTTAGCCATTATTATTGACAGCATGGCAGTAGCTATACCACATCAGCATCCTACTTACTTACTCACGTCGAAAATGGACTAAGAAATTCGTATGTAACACGGTGATTAAAATATGGGACAAATTAGTGCAATTAAAATTAGAGGATAAAATTGGTACAAAAGTTTAATTTAGACGATCACTTTAAGAATTTAGTCTAAGTAAATTAGATATAGCTACCATCATTGTTTAATAAGTTTTAAACTTTCTAAAACTTTAATTATTAAAAATATATTTGATATAAATAAAAAACTTTAAAAATAAAATTGAAGATTTTAACAAAAATATACTTTACTTTTTTTCTTATGAAAAATATCAACAAAACATTATACATATTTTTTTATTAATTTGGTGAAAATATTCATCCAATTATTTTTTTCACTAAAAAAATCCCATGAAACATTAGGTTTTTTTTCTTACAAAAAAATTTTCAAGAGACCTAACCTATTATTATTATTATTAAAATTGAACCAGACCAATTGGTTCGATTGAAAAACCAATAAATCGATAGTCTAATCAAATCGGTTAGTAGATTAGAATGAATCTGTAATCAAACGGCACGATTCGCATTCTAGACTGCACTAGATCTGTGCGAGTTTACGATGCACCCACACACCGCCGAATCATAGTAGGAGCTTCCGTCCACTGTACTCAAAAAACGAGTGAAGGAAGGATTCGAACACAGAGCAACAAGTATACACGCCTCCCTTCTTGTCCCTGTCAGCTTACTTCTCAACATTATAAGTGATAAAAAGTTAAATATATAATAAATTACGAATGAATTTTTTTTATCCTTTTAAACATGGATTGATATGGATATCAAATAAGTAATAACCCATGATATATAAATATATTGATATTAATTGTGTTATTTTTTTTTGTTGGTTTAAATTGAAAAAGTATTTTATATTAGTGACTAATTTATTATTTTTTTACATCATAAATTATATCTAAAAATTAATATTTGATTTTTATTAATATATTTTTAAAAATATATATTTAACTTTTAATTTTATTTTTATAATTTTAAATTTTTATTTAGTTATAATTAGATTAATCGAATAAATCAATGATTTACTAATTAAACTAATAATTTAATGATCCAATATGACCAAATAAATTATCGATTTCGATTGTGATAACTATAATTTAAAAGGGAGCCAAACCTAACGTGAAAAACCTACATCACTAACATTTTGGTGGGGAGAGGGTTATAGTAAATTAGTAATGAACAAACACTTATTTAACCCTTCAATTCTTGTTAAATGTTAACAATCTCAAAAGTTCAGCCACACTGATTTGAATAAAATTGCAGACACCTATACAACCTTATCTTCTTAAGCTCACTGGTTGGATGAATATCCAAATAAAGAAAGAATCATAGAACATAAATGTTAGACTTATCTACATATAACAGCCACGAAAAAAAATAATAATTAATGGAAGATGGAAGTGGAAGAAAATAAAAATAAAGAATAATCAGAAGAAGAACAACCTCATCATCGATTGAATATTCATTCACCGTCAAGCCGCCATGGTGACGTTTGATGGAACTATATAATATATATTTTCCTTTCTTTTACTTGGTTTTGACTGGGACCGAAGTTATATTCTTAGTTTCTTAATTTGGATACTCCTATAATTAATTAATTAATGAGTTGCTAACTACTTGTGAATTAAAAAATACGCTAAAAATATTATAATCTTTTATAAAAATTATTAAAAAATAAATATTTTTATAGTTTTAATATATTAACATCAAATTTTTATCGAGTTAAATCTTAAAATGATCTTTAAGATCAATATTATTATGCATTAATCATTTTTAAGATTTTGATTGTACTAATTATATTTTTGAAATTGACAAAAGTATACTATGTTAGTCTTTGACCCATTTTTTGTTAACAGTGTGATAACATAGCTTGATGACGTGGACTGTTAGTGACACGTATTACTCCATGATTTGGACACATGTAATGGTATGATAATATATTGACCAATGATACATGACCCGTAGCATGTTGACCTGGATGATTTTGACATATATCACTTTGTGCCATATGTCACAATAGTATTCATTCATGTGTCATCACTACAAGAAATTCGCTGGATATCATCGGATTTACTAGCGAATTTATCGTCAATATAAACCTCACCGGTAATTATTTACCAACGAATTTTTTTGTCTGTCGCTAATTACCGTTCAAAAATTTTTGCCGTTAAATCCAATGGTAATATATTATTTACAAATAACTAAAATTAGGGGATAAATCCGACGTCAATATATTATTTACTAATAATTAAATTAATATTTACCGACGAATTTAACCCACGGTAAATTCGTTAGTAAACTTAAATTTTTATTTTTTTTAAAACAATTCGATCCCATTTCACATAACAATTTTAACAACAAGAAATTCTAACATAAATTTTACATATCAAATTTTGAATGAAATAAATCTAACATGCAAAGATAAATAAGATATCAAGTCTTAATAAAAAATATTATTTCTTAAAAAAATATTGTGGAATCGCTTATTGGTGCACGAAATTGTGATCTCTAACAATGGCATTCAACTTGGTATGCGCATCTATTAACTCAGCACTTTTTTCACAATTCCGCACAACTAACCAGCAAGTGTACTGGGTCGTCTAAGTAATAAACCTTACGTGAGTAAGGGTCGATCCCACGGAGATTGTTGATACGAAGCAAGCTATGATCATCTTGTAGATCTCAGTTAGGCTTATTCAAATGATTATGGAGTTTTCGAAAGTAATAATAAATAAAACATAAAATAAAGATAGAAATACTTATGTAAATCATTGGTGGAAATTCAGATAAGTGTATGGAGATGCTTTGTCCCTGTTGAATCTCTGCAACATACTGATTTCTTACTTTCAATCCTTCATACTCCTTTCCATGGCAAGCTGTATGTAGGGCATCACCGTTGTCAATGGCTACTTCCCATCCTCTCAGTGAAAAAGGTCCAAATGCTCTTGTCACAGCACAGCTAATCATCTGTCGGTTCTCGATCATGTCGGAATAGAATCCATTGATTCTTTTGCGTTTGTCATCACGCCCAACAATCGCGAGTTTGAAGCTCGTCACAGTCATTCAATCCCTGAATCCTACTCAGAATACCACAGACAAGGTTTAGACTTTCCGGATCCTCAAGAGTGGCCGCCAATAATTCTAACTTATACCACGAAGATTCTGATCAAGGAATCAAAGAGATATTCGCTCGTTCTAAGGTAGAATGGAAGTGGTTGTCAATCACGTGTTCATAAGGATAGATGATGATGAGTGTCACGGATCATCACATCCATCAAGTTGAAGTGCAACAGATATCTTGGAACAAGAATAAGCTGAACTGAATAGAAAATAGTAGTGATTGCATTAAAACTCGAGATACAGCAGAGCTCCACACCCTTAATCTATAGTGTGTAGAAACTCCACCGTTGAAAATACACAAGTGATGAAGGTCCAGGCATGGCCGAATGGCCAGCCCCCATGAATGATCAAAAGACCGAATGGTCAAGAGACTATACTGTCAAAAGACCTCTTGTACAATAGTAAAAAGTTATATTTATACTAAACTAGTTACTAGGATTTACAGAAATAAGTAATTGATGCAGAAATCTACTTCCGAGGCTCACTTGGTGTGTGGTTGGGTTGAGCTTTGAGCTTTACACGTGCAGAATCTTCTCTTGGAGTTAAACGCCAATCTATAACGTATTTTTTGCGTTTAACTCTGGTTTATGACATGTTTCTGGCGTTTGACTCCAGAATGCAGCATGAAACTGGCGTTGAACGCCAGTTTACGTCATCTAATTTCGAATAAAGTATGGACTATTATATATTTCTGAAAAGTTCTGGATGTCTACTTTGCAACGCCATTGAGAGCGCGCCATTTGGAGTTCTGTAGCTCCAGAAAATCTATTTCGAGTGCAGGGAGGTCAGAATCCAACAGCATCAGCAGTCCTTTGTCAGCCTCCTTATCAGAGTTTTGCTCAGGTCCCTCAATTTCAGTCAAAAAATACCTGAAATCACAGAAAAACACACAAACTCATAGTAAAGTCCAGAAATGTGAATTTTACATAAAAACTAATGAAAACATCCCTAAAATTAGCTAGATCCTACTAAAAATTACCTAAAAACAATGCCAAAAAGCGTATAAATTATCCGCTCATCACTTATCCACATACGAACAACAGAATATTTAAAAACTATTGTTCTTTTCTGCTTCTTATTTTTCTAAGTTACAATTTGCAGCACAAAAGAAAGACATTTCAACAATTTCTTGAAAAAATCATAAAGTAACTCAAAAAAATAAATAAAAGAAAGATTTGTTTAAAATCTTCAACTCAGAGTTCACATCGCACCTAAAAAACAGAACAAAAACTAGACATTTAGCTTGTGAAAACTTATTAACTTTTTCACTTCTTCGATTGTTTCACTCTTTCTTGATGAGTCCTAATCGATCAAAATCCTCTCCTTCATCGATTGACCATCTTCGATGAATCCTTCGATTCGGTTTTCTGTCTACCATCTTCTATACCAGTAACCTCTTCTTCGATCAGCTGACCTCCGTCGAGTCTGCCTCTTCGATTTCCACATTTGTGTCAATCGATTAACAGAGAATACCTAACGGAGTACCTCATTGGCTCCAATCCAAAGTTAATTCTAACATATATTTGGAGGTTCATCGATTCTAATATTTTTGCACTTGGCAATGATCGAAATCTAACTTGTCGAACATTGGCTTGTCAAATAATTCAATAACATCTTTATCAAAAATATTATTTTCGATATAACAAATGCCCCCTAAGTATTTATTTTCTCGATTAGAAGGAAGAAAATATAAATACTTACTATAATTCAATATTTTCGAGAACGGTACCAGTCATTTCTTCATCTTCTTCCTCAAAATTTTTCTCGACATAGCTAATCCATTTTTAGGAATGGAGTTTCAACAGCTTTACCTCGATCAGTCGAAGTAGAAGGAACATGATGCAACTGTCGACCACTTTGGTTATCACCAATTCGATCTCGAAAAGATGGTATTTCTATCACGGCTTCGACTAGAATAATTACGTCGAGCCTGTTGCTGTTGATATTCTCTCATTTTCTCCATCATCAAACTCTTGCCAATTCTTGATCCATCTAACCCCAATAGCTCTTCTTTGTCGAAACTGATCTTCAATGGCCTGATCAATTTGAAACTGACCCCAAATAATTATTTGATCAATTTCAAATATTGTACACATTTTCACAAATATTTTTACGTAGTGCATGACAAAATATTAGTGAAGCATCATGCCATTCTTGAAGAGTCAAGGATAATAAAAAATTTTTAATTTTTCGAAGAAAAATTATATTCGATATAAGAAATGCCCCTAAGTATTTCTTTTCGACCTCTTGAGGCAAAGTGGCTGTTTGTCGAACTATTGGATATTCGACATTTTGTTGAATATTTTCAGCCGTATTCATTTTCGATACTTCATCGAAATTTTGTATGACAACATATTACCCAAATTATGGTAATTTTCCTTTCCCTTCTCGGATCATTGTGATCAAAGAATTCACACATTTGATGATTCAAAAATATCATAATCAAGAAAATTTTTTCTTTTTTCAAATTTCCGACTTCACAATTTCCAAAGTGAACATAGAAGCTTTTTCGTATCTGAAATTTGATCAACTTTATAGAGTTTCAAAGTTGAATAAAGATTTTTTCTCTTTTCCACAGTTATATCTAACAACTGCCAATAACCGCTTTTCAAGAACTTCTTTTTACAGACATACTCGTGCATACCTTAATAGAGTACGCAATTCCTTCCAAAGTGTTCCAATATGCACCTGTAGCTTGATAAGGTTCGAATTTGTCGAATATTGGCTTCTCGAAGAATTTCAACAATAACTTGTCAAAAATATTATTTTTGATGATTTTTTTATTTTTTATTTTTTTGCTAGATGGACAAAAGCAAAAATACTTATCATCATTGAATATTATTTTCGACAAACTCATATTCAACCATTCTCTTTCTTTCTTCTTTTCTTCTTTCATTATTTTAACTTGTCGAACTCTCTAAGCCAAATAGGCTTAATCGGGAATATGCATATTGAGTAATTTTTGACACATATACAAGCCAAGACCTTTGATGGCTATTCTGACGATCTCGCTTTCAGGGACCGACACATAACATTGATTGTGAGCATTTTTGAATCGAAATATATAGTCATCTATCAATTCTCCATCAGCTCATTCTATTGCAAGCAAATCTGTCAATGAGACATTCAATTCTGCTTTATAAAATTGAGCATGAAAAGCATTTTCCAATTGTACCCACGTTAAACTCGAACTAGGTCTCAGATTTGAAAACCAAGTGAAAGCATTTTTTGTTAATGAAGCAGGAAAAAACTTCATTCTCAGGTTTTCATTATCTGCTAAATTTCCTAATTCGACCATATAGCGAGCTATATGCTCGACAATTGACTCTCCAGCCTCTTCTGCAAATTTTGTAATTATTTTGAGATTTTTTACACCCATTGGCACTTCTGTCATTTTGCACTGCAAAAGAAAAAGTAGAAACAAAATATGGTTGATACATGAGACCCACGTTGATACCCATTCCATTGAGGGCATCCTCGACAATCCTTGTCACCTGGTAATGATATCCACACTGTGTGTGAAGTCTATTCAAAACTTCATCAGCATTTTGATCTTGTCGAACAAGACAAGAGATATTTTCTTTCTTTTCAGGATTGTTAAATATATTCTCCTCATTATATCCTATGTTCTCTTGATTTACTACCAAATCTTGGGGAATAGGCTGCCCCTCATCATAATAAACAATTCAAGCAATTCTTTCGACTTGTTTAACCAGTCGATCATATTTTAACTCATTGTCAGCCAGGATAGGATTCAGAATAGTAGTCATCTGGTGAGTCAACAAGTTGACTAAATCATGATGGCCTTCATCAATATATTGTCGAAACTCAGCCATTGATCCTGAATTATTCAACGAGGTGCCCACTTGGTAATCTCGATTAACATCAGGATATGAGAAAGAAGGTAGTGCACAAAATTGTGATCTCTAACAATGGCATTCAACTTGGTATGCGCATCTACTAACTCAGCACGTTCTTCACAACTCCGCACAACTAACCAGCAAGTGCACTGGGTCGTCCAAGTAATAAACCTTACGTGAGTAAGGGTCGATCCCACGGAGATTGTTGGTATGAAGCAAGCTATGGTCATCTTGTAGATTTCAGTTAGGCTGATTCAAATGATTATGGAGTTTTAAAAAATTATAATAAATAAAGTATAAAATAAAGATAGAAATACTTATGTAAATCATTGGTGGAAATTCAAATAAGTGTATGGAGATGCTTTGTCCCTGTTGAATCTCTGCAACATACTGCTTTCTTACTTTCAATCCTTCATACTCCTTTCCATCGCAAGCTGTATGTAGGGCATCACTGTTGTCAATGGCTACTTCCCATCCTCTCAGTGAAAAAAGGTCCAAATGCTCTTATCATAGCACGGCTAATCATCTGTCGGTTCTTGATCATGTCGAAATAGAATCCATTAATTCTTTTGCGTTTATCATCACGCCCAACAATCGCGAGTTTGAAGCTCGTCACAGACATTCAATCCCTGAATCCTACTCAGAATACCACAAACAAGGTTTAGACCTTCCGGATTCTCAGGAATTGCCGCCAATAATTCTAGCTTATACCACGAAGATTCTGATCAAGGAATCCAAGAGATATGCGCTCGTTCTAAGGTAGAACGGAAGTGGTTGTCAATCACGTGTTCATAAGGATGGATGATAATGAGTGTCACGGATCATCACATCCATCAGGTTGAAGTGCAACGGATATCTTAGAACAAGAATAAGCTTAATTGAATAGAAAATAGTAGTAATTTCATTAAAACTCGAGGTACAGCAGAGCTCCACACCCTTAATCTATGGTGTGTAGAAACTCCACCGTTGAAAATACATAAGTGATGAAAGTCCAGGGATGGCCAAATGACCAGCCCCCATGAATGATCAAAAGACCAAATGGTCAAGAGACTATATTGTCAAAAGAGCTCTAGTACAATAGTAAAAAGTTCTATTTATACTAAACTAGTTACTAGGGTTTACAAAAATAAGTAATTGATGCAGAAATCCACTTTCGGGGCCCACTTGGTGTGTGCTTGGGCTGAGCTTTGAGCTTTACACGTGCAGAGGCTTCTCTTGGAGTTAAACGCCAAGTTGTAACATGTTTTTGGCGTTTAACTCTTGTTTATGACGTGTTTCTGGCGTTTGACTCTAGAATGCAGCATGGAACTGGCGTTGAACATCAGTTTACGTCATCTAATCTCGAATAAAGTATGGACTATTATATATTGCTGGAAAGCTCTGGATGTCTACTTTCCAACGCCGTTAAGAGCGCGCCATTGAAATTTCTGTAGCTCTAGAAAATCCATTTCGAGTATAGGGAGGTCAGAATCCAACAGCATCAGCAGTCCTTTGTCAGCTTCCTTATCAGAGTTTTGGTCAGGTCCCTCAATTTTAGCCAGAAAATACCTGAAATGACAGAAAAATACACAAACTCATAGTAAAGTCCAGAAATGTGAATTTTACATAAAAACTAATGAAAACATCCCTAAAAGTAGCTAGATCCTACTAAAAACTACCTAAAAACAATGCCAAAAAGCGTATAAATTATCCGCTCATCAGAAGGTTGGTTAGAAACTGTACCTGGCACATTTTCAAATCTAATTGGAAATGTGTAATTGCCTATGGGAGGTGCATAGCCAGGAGGAAGGCCAAAAGGAGGCCAACCTGTGATTACTTGCGGTTGATTCTGTACTGGGGTGATCCTAGGACGTGAATTTTGCCCACTACCACCAACACTTGCATCAATAACTGCAATATTCTCCTCAAAATTAAACTCTGCATGTGAAATCAAATCTGCAGAAGTTTGTATATCAGTTATTGGGGGCGTTATTACTTATTTCTGCATTGCAATTTGAAATTTCTTCAGACATGGTAACAATTCTACCACTTCTTAATCGCATGTACCAAATATCAACACTGCATGTATAATGAAACAGTGGAAAACAAAATATTTTGACACAATTAAATTTTAAAATTGTCCCACTGGGAGCGCCAATTTGTTTTGTCGATTTTTAGCAAATCGATGGTAGTTCGATATCTAATGGTCTGGGAGCGAAACCTACTCCTCTTTGTGAGTACCAATTTTATTTTGCATCAAAGTCCATGCCTTTGACAGTGACGAAGAAGAAGAAACAAAGCTTTGCAGAAATTCGAAATGAACATTAAAATTTAAATGACTTAAATAAAAGAGAAATGAAATTGCAGAAAGGAAAAGTGTTTGGAAAAGTAAAGGACAAATTAAAAGGTAAAGATTGAAAAAGGTAAAAGTTGCTGAATTTAAGGGAATCGAAATGACATTGCAAAGAAGATAAATTGTATGAAAAGGAAAGTTGCAGAGAATTTAAATGAAAAGTCAAGACATGGAAGGAACTCTTCAAAGAAACAGACTCTTGACTGACTCAAAAAGTCGCTGGGGATGTGAGTGAGTGTGAGTGTTTTCTCCGAAAAGATTCCAACCTTTGTTCCTTCGATCTTTCACGTATTTATAGAAGTCTTCAATCAAATTCAGATATAACTTTCACGTGCGTTAATCCTTGAATAACTGTTTCCACTCTCCTTGAATGATGTCTGTAACTGCCACTAACCATCTTCACTTATTAACTTTTTCACTTCTTCGATTGTTTCACTCTTTCTTGATGAGTCCTAATCGATCAAAATCCTCTCTTTCATCGATTGACCATCTTCAATGAATCCTTCGATTTGGTTTTCTATCTACCATCTTCGATACCAGTAACCTTTTCTTCGATCAGCTGACCTCCGTCGAGTCTGCCTCTTCGATTTCCACATTTGCGTCAATCGATTAACAGAGAGTACCTAACGAAGTACCTCATTGGCTCCAATTCAAAGTTAATTCTAATATATATTTGGAGGTTCATCGATTCTAATATTTTAGCACTTAACAATGATCGAAGTCTAACTTGTCGAACATTGGCTTGTCAAATAATTCAATAACATCTTTATCAAAAATATTATTTTCGATATAACACTAATATTCTTAAAAAATCAGGGTTATATCATATGAAAAATTGAAAAGTAGAAAGCGGCACCCCTTTGATTGATTTAATATGGTCCAATCAGCAAGCTATCCACATCTTTCACATTAATTTGTCTCAATTCTTAATAGAAATCAAAAGAAAAAATCACACTTATGATTTAACATGCAATATCCAACCAAAAATGGAGAAAAAAATTAAGAGACAAGAAATGGTATCGAAAATTCATTCCAAACTAATTGTCGGTTCATATACTCAAAGCTAACTGCGCGACTCATATTCAGAAAAATTAACAAGTTTCCAAATGAAGTAGCTCTGTAAATTCCTTCTATGCGTTGTAGCAAGATCCATATACGATGTGCTAATGACCTCTAAAAAAACATAAATTAATTATATTCATTCCAATACCCATATGCAGGTTTACAAAACAAGATTGTAGTGAGGTCCCAAAAAGACTACAAAAAAAATCTATACCTGCTCAATATCATCCCATCTTCGAAAAGCAGAAAAAGATTATACAATACCAAACTTTCTGAGCTACAGTAACTTCTAGTCCCTCCAAACCAGTTCTAACTGTGAAGAAAAATTATCATTAAATAAGCATTATAAGAAATTTGCTAGCATGAACATCTTATCAGAGCAAATTGAGAAAAATATTAGAGAAAATGCACACAAATGAAAGTACATGTATGTGTTAACTGGTAATTTTATTTTACCTTTTTGTTTGGACTTTGGATACGGTTGCATGCTAATTCTCGTGTAAGAATCAGATTTTCAGTAAATAATTTTTTTTGTTATTTAAAAAAATAAAAATTAAATAGAAAAAGAGATTTATGAGATCAAATTTGGCTTTATGAAAGTACTTAATTTCTCCAAGTCAAATTTGATTAATGGATATTAAATACTCTCTTACCATTGTCTTAGTTACTGTTCATACCCTGGGTCGAGCTGTCCGACCCGGGATGTTCGACAGACAAAGCGACCGACCTCTTCAGGTCAGGACAACCCAACCTCTTCTCAAAGAGTTCGGCCAAGTCACAGGAAAGCCCAAACGAAGGGCCCAAATAGAGGAACGCGCCCCAAATCCAAGGGCAGTCCAAGCCCATAGAGATAAAGGCGGTTCCCTTAAAGATGACCTCACTGAAAGATAAAGATAAAGATAAGATAAGATAACTAACTTATCTTATCCACAAGAGGCCACATCTCACCATTATAAATACACTGGAGCACCCAGGTATAACTGATACTCTGATTCTACTTAATACCTGCTTAATACCCTTGCTAACTTAAGCATCGAAGTCTCTTGCAGGTACCCCCCACCCTCCGGGGACGAAGGATCAGCACCACCACCAAGTCCAACAAGTCGGACACACCAGCTCCGACCGATACCCACCTGCCGGACACGTCGGTTCCGACCAACACAGACGATCTCATCCAAGATCGACCTACAGTGTCAGGTAACCCTCGGAACAGTTACCAAACCAAAAACTTTTGAGCCGCAAAAACACTTTTAGTGACGATTTTGTGTGCGCCAAGAAAAATTCTAGTAACCGAAAACCTCAGAACCAGTGGTAAAAGTAATTTTTATCCATGTAAATATGTTTCTAGATTTATATAAGCTATTCCTTCATGATTTACTTCTTTAATAATAAATATTTTCTGCTAATTGTTTTACCGCCCAGTAAAAGTTATTCGAACCGAATTTCTGCCTAATATTCCACAAACGACTCTTAGAGGTCCCGAATCCTCTTGCTTGATATCCAAGTAACTTGGCCCCCTTTCTCAATCTCTGGGCTGATATTATCTTAGACTCTCACTCCTCGCTGCTGTGTTTTTAACTACGAGTAATTAATCGCGGTTAACTACGGATAAACACATCATTATGACGCTGACTGTATTTTATCAAAATCACATCCCTTCTCTCTTATTATCAACCCATTCCTCTCTAATTTTTTCAGCCCTCTTTACCACATTTAATTAAGTTAGACTTTAGATTTTATTTAAGATAATTACTAAACAAAAATTTAATAAAATTTTACCATAAAGAGAAAGATAAAAACTGTGAGTGAGAGAGGAGAAACAAAGGATCTTCTGTGCCTATCACCTTAATTCACTTTAATCCCATTCAATGTCTTGATGTGTTTGTTGAAGTGATTTCAGCCTTAGAAGGCAATGATATATTATAGAAGTGAAGAAAAATCATACAAAGAGGAGAATTCATGAAAAAATTAAGTTTGGAGCATTTCAGGGTCATGTGTATGCACGCTTTATGCACACGCATGAATATCAAGTTGTGCATACGCACACTATCGTGCGTACGCATGTGTTTGGAAATTTGCTAATTCATGCGTATGCACGCCTCATGCGTATGCATGCTTACCAGCACGTGACTTCACTTAAGTGAACACATGGGTTGCGATTCAAGGACTTTTTGGGTCTAATCCAACTCATTTTTGAAGTATTTGAAGTCAAACTCAAGAAGAATCAAGAGAAAGCAATTATGATAGGTTTAGGTTAGATTTCTAGAGAGAGAAGCTCTCTCTTCTCTCTAGAATTTAGGATTTTAGATTTAGTTTTCTCCATAGATTTAGATTTTGAGCTTGCTTTGATTTATTTTCAATTACAATTTCTTATTTTAGCATCTTAGTTTTCTTAGTTTACTTGTTAATTTCATCCATTTTTGTTGCTTTTATGTTCATGAACTCTTGTTAATTTTATTCCATTTAATGTAATTTGATGTTTTATGTTTCTTTTATGCTTGTTTTAGTTATCATTTTCTTGCAATGGGTAGCTTAGGTTTTATTATTTATGTAATTTACCATGTTTTTCCTTTTATGCATGCCAAGTGTTTGATAAAATGCCTCTTTTATTTGTTGAGTAGTTTTTCACACTCTTAGCTTGGGATTGAGGACTTAGGTGACCTTGAGTCATTGATGTCAAATATTGATTGGTAATTTAGGGTTGTTAGTTGATTTGATTTCCACTAACGCTAGTCTCTAAGTTAATTAGTGAGTTGGTTAGGATATGTGGATTGAAATCAATTATGCTTATTTGACTTATCCTTGATGTTAGGGTTGACTAAGTGGGATTAACTCTTTATAATTGCCATGTTTGTGGTCAATGACAAGGATAGAAAATCTTAACTCTCATCCCTTGCCAAGTCTCATTTTAGTATTTGAATTTTCCTCTCCTTTGTTTTAATTGCCTTTAGTTTAATTCCTTCCTTGCATGCTCATTTAATTTCTTGCAATTTATATTTTTTGTTTATTTCAACCAAAATTTTTTATTTCCTCATAGCCAATAATTGAAAACTCGATTGCAATTTCTAAGGAGAACGACCCTGGAATAACACTCCCGGTTATTTTGGTTTGTATTGTGACAATCTTTTAAACTTTTATTGAGAGTTAATTGTTGGCTTGGACTATGTTTGCAATGTAATTCTATTGAAAAATTCTAGACCAGCATTAATCCTCACATCATCCGCGTATACGCACCAACTATCTTCTCGACCGTCCTTTCTCTCACCCTCTGCTCAGCCAAGAGTTTGACCCTGACATGCCCTATGATACATTGCTATTCAAGCTTCACCCCGGCAGAGGCCAGTATCCTTTCTCTCCTTACCCTTTGAACATGGCAGAGCCAATACTGGAGTCCTCGATCGTTGACGTACCCAAGAGGATCAAGTGGTTCCCGATATACCTATGTCCGACGCTCCACCACTATCCCCTGTAGTCGAGCCAGGATTTGATGGGATAAGAATTTCCGAAAGCTATGGTTCCGTACCTTCAATAGAGTAGAGCTCAGAGGCATGGATTAATTAGATGATGACGAATCTGTACTCTAGTTCTTTTGAGACCAAGGAGAGGACTACACAGAGGATGCGAGCAGTAGTAATATCATTGGCACGTCAGAGTGATTCCCTCGCTTTAGCATATTGACTCAGCAGTTTTCGGATATCTATTAGTAGTAGTAGTAGTAGTCTTTTTAGAGGGCTAGCTCTTTTGTATTTATTTAATAAATAGATCAAATTTTAGACTAGGGTGGCTCTTGTGAGCCGGGACATGTAAGCATTAAAATGAAGTATGTACATATTATAATAAGTAATTAAGTACGAACTTAAGTCTTGTAATGAATTAAGCCTGTGGGCGTTTCATGTATGATATGATTATGCTTTGCTATGCTTTTTCGTTTTTTGTATTAACTGCTTAACTTAAAATTATTCCAATATGTGTGACTAGATACACGATTCTCGACTAAGGCTATAGGCTCATATGTATGCACTTAATATATGGTCTAGAGTCTCTAAAGTCAGCTAAATAGTAGCGCCTGACTGCTAGCCTTGGTCATGACGGGCTAGAAATTAGGTCGTTACATTCTGTATCTGAGATTCATGAGAGCAACCCCTGGAGTAGGCTAATATACCTAAATTGAGAAGTGCCAAATAAGGAACTCAAGAAAAGCATTAAGCTCAGCCTCATACTGAAATAACATTCCTTTCTAATCCCAAGCAAAGAAAAAAATAACACATGAATAAAGTAAACTTTGAAATACGTTACAAGAAGTTTGAAAATTTGTAGCAAAAAATAAAGTAAAAAGGTAGAGGGAGGAGGAAAACCAAACTACTTGGAGGGAGGAAGGAGGCAGCTCCGGCAACACAGGGAGCAGCGGCGGGAGCGACAAAAATGGAGGCAACAAAGTGACTAACGAGACGCAAGGAGCGCCAACCGAGTCCACGCGGTCTTTCGACGCTGTTGGTGGTGGCTGACGCTGCCGGAGGAGGCTTCCGAAGGTGATTTTTGGGAGAAAGAAGGGAGTAGGTCAGAGAGAGTGTGTAATTCAAAAATGAAGGGGGAGAAGGTTGGTGATTTGAATTTAGGACAAGATTACCGCCGTATTTACCGGCGGATAAATCCAACGATAATGCTTTGTGAGTGACCAAAATGTAGCGTTGCACTAATTTGGATTACCGGTGAATAAATAAGATGGTAATATTCACACCAAATTTTCTTTTTTTTCCTCCAATTATTGCGAATATACCGTAAAAAAATCATATCTAACGGTAACATTTTTACTCGGTGAATTTATTACCAAATTTGCCGATATATTCGTCGGTAAACCCACTGCTAACGTCTGGCGTTTAATCCAACGGTATTCAGTGTTTGTCTTATAGTGCATCTACTATATCATGATTGTAGTTGTACCAAATTAGTCCCTCACTGACGGAGGCAGAAATTGACCGATTAAGAATTTAATGGAATAAATACGTTGCAAGTAGAGTTCTTAACCAGTGAAAATCCGCTTATCAATTTAAAAGGGTTGTCACAAAATTAGAATAAAAATACTGGGAGTATGAATCCTAGGTTGTCTCCCAACGAGTTGACAAAAGAGTGCAGCTTATTGGTCAGAGGTTTTTCAAGAAGTTTTGAGTTTGAGAAATAGGAAAATAAATAAGAGAATTTATGTAATTTAAATAAAGATCTTGACCGGGAGAAGATTAATTGGAAGTTCTATCCTTGTTGGATTTTTCTCAAGATTAATTGATAATTGGTAGTTGTTTCCACTTAGTTATCCTTTACTGAATAAAGAAAAGTCAAGTAAGTTGTGAGTCAACTTCTATTCACAAGTTCTAATCCTTTCCCTTGGGAAGGATTAGCGTTAGTGACTAGAGAGTCAACCAACAACAAACCCAATTACAATTTGACTCTTGAGTATTCCAACTCAAGATTTTTCTTTTAATCAACTCCCAATCAAGTTGGAGAACTACTCTATTATCATGAATGTAGACTTCACAAAATTAAAAAGGAAAATAAAGAAAGACATGAAAAATAATAATTAAAAAGATCAATTAAAAATAAAAATAGTTCTTGTATTAATAAACTATAAAAATAATCCAATTGTAACTCTGGACAAATTAAGGATATGAAAGAATAAGTGAAAAGTAAGAAAACAAACTAGAATGACGAAGTCTTGGCGGAGGTAACAACTCTTCTCAATATCCAATTCCAAAAGCAAATAAAATTCTAAGAGCTATGAATGTGTAGAGAGAAAACCTAGAGGATGAGTAAAATCTAATCTAAAAACTAAAAACTATCCTAATGAGAATCTCACTCGAGTCTATGCATGTTCCCTGGATTTAGTCTGTGTTTCTGGGTCGAAAACTGGGTCAAAACGTGGCCCAAAATCGCCCCCAGCGATTTCTGTAAATTCTGCATATCGCGCATGTCACTCGTACGCGTCGTCCACGCATTCGCGCCATCCAGCGTTTTTCCTCGCCATGCGTACGCGTCGTCCACGCGTTCGCGTCATCTGTGCAGATTTCAATCCACGCGTTCGCGTCAGGCATGCAAACGCGTCACTGCGATCTTCTACATTTCGCGCGGTCACGTGAGCCATGCGTCTGCGTCGATGTTCGCTGGTCATCTCCTTGATTTCTTGTGTTCCTTCCATTTTTGCAAGCTTCCTCTCTATTCTCTAAGCCATTCCTGCCTATGAAACCTGAAACATTTAACACACGGATCACAGCATCAAATGGTATAAAAGAGAATTAAAATATGCAATAAAAAGATCTCTAGGAAGCAGGTTTTCAACCATAGAACAACTTTGGGAAAGAATTGTAATATCATGATAATCATATGAATAAGTGGGTAAAGACTTGATAAAACCACTCAATTAAACACAATATAAATCATAAAATAATGGTTTATCACTCACTTTTTATTAAGTGACTCATTTTAATCTCTGAAATTGAATGTCTCAAAGTAGTCCATTCACTAGTTTTTTTTTTCTCTTTTTTTAATACAAATTTAAATTTCTCAATATCATTGAATGCATTAGTTTTAATTCTATTTTTTTCACATGTTTAAATACAAAGTGTTTTTATAAAATATTTAAATCTTAATTTCTTGTTAAAGATATAGTTGAAAATAGGGCTGCTTGGGATCTGGCTGTCAAATCAAGAGCTATTTTATATGACGAGGATGAGGGCATTATGGCTATTCTCCAAACTCAGAATGAAGTATTGTCACAAAAAAGAAGGCAAGCAAAACAGAAAGAGAAAGCAAGAAGGTTCCGCCCCAAAAACCGAAATAAGGTGTATAATAAAGGTTTTTAAACGATTTTAGTTCATAAAATATGAGGGATTTAGGAGGTGTTGGAAAGTGAAAAATGGTAAAAACTTTAAGCGTAAAAGTAACGTGAATATGTTAGGATTGATAGAGACAAAAAAGAGGTGATTTCTAAGTTTGATGTAGTGTAATTTTGAGGTAATGATGCGGTGAGTTTGGAATTTGTGGGATCGAAAAGTGCTTCTGGAGGTTTATTAATAATGTGGGATGTTATGATGTTTAGGTTGAGTAATTGTTACAAAGGGGAGAGATGGTTGTGTATAGAAGGAAAATTGACAAACAACAATTTTTATTTGTACTGTTTGCTTGGTGTATGGTGCGCATACAAGGGAAGAGAAGCTTGTTGTGTGGGAAGAGTTGAATTTTTTATTGGAAATATGTCAGGTTTCTCTTTGTTACATGGGCGTCTTCAATGAGGTTGTACAGTTGGAAGAAAGAAAGAAAAGACGCTAGTGTGTTAACAGCCACTACAACAAATTGAATATATAGCTACGCTTATTTTACGACACTTAAAATAAGTGTCTCTATTTAGCAATACTGTGACACTTTTGCATCAAATTTTTTAACTGTCACTAGTCACTATCTTGAGACTATATTTCTTACACTTTTTCATTTACTTCCTATTTCTTCTACCTTATTCACGCTCGTTTGATATGAGAAGAGGACATGAGAAAGTATCACCACAGCTTAGCCTTCATCGCACTGCAGTTTGCGTTCGCCATTCTCCATTCTCTGTTCGCCATTCGCCATTCACCGATTGCCGTTCACCATTCGCCATTCACCGTCCTCCTTGTCCTTCGCTTCCCCTCTTTCACGAGTATGAAACCTTAATCTGTTCTGTTCTTTTCACATTCTGCGGTCAAATCACGACCCGATCATTCTAATTCAGGGCTCTCACGACAGAGCAACCAATACTTTCATGGATTTCGAATCAATCACTCAGGCCATCAACGGTATATATGTCTTCTTTATTTTTCAATTTTTTATTTTATATCTATGATACACTTAATCTCCAGGGAGGAAATATGCAAATTTAGGTTTTAGGAAGATCAAAGTTTTGTATAATCATGATTCAAATTTGAAAATAGGGGATACTATGACTTTGTTATGCTTGTACAGATTTGTTAGCATTGAAGTTTCACGACTTTTATATATAATTGAAGATGTCTCCTTGTATTTTATTCCTGCCTAATTTTTTATATCAATAAAGTATGAGGGTTTTAAAGAAGGTGCTATAGTTCGCTGATATTGAGGATGTGTTTACTTCATCAAGAGGATCCACTAAGACACTGAAATTTCGACAAGGTTTCAAATTCTGTTTAGATTAATTTTTTTCTTCTAGATTGTTTAATTTTATAATTTTCCATTGATGTATTTATTCTAAGTATTGAAAAAGCAAGAATAGCATTATACTGAATCTTTTAATTATAAGTACCAGTGGGTGAGCAATGCGACCGAGGAGACCGCGAGCATTGCATTTTACATGGTGATGTTCTGTATGTTTAGGCCTGTAGAGAAGAATGAGTACTTTGTGCTTGATGATGAGGAGGAAGAGGCTGCCGAAATGGCCTTAGGGAAGAGGAATTTGAGCTTTGAATAGGGAAACTCAATTTGGCTGGCTCTTCTTTTGGTTTTGGTTTAACAGTTGAACCTCTCTATGCCACAGATTTTAGGACGTTCGGTGAAGCTCTTGTGGTTCAGGTCTGCTGGCAGCAAATGATGTTACTCCCTTTTCTCAGTTTTTTATCATGTGTAATATTAGAATACCAAGAAAATTCTAATTTTCTCATCTTGTAGGGACGAGATTTCTTGGTTAAAAGTTTTAGGGAAATGGAGGGTCTTAAAATATTAGAACCCCAGGTTTGAGAAAACTCAATTATGTTTTTGTTAATTCCCTAATAGTTATTCTCTGTGTTTTGTCTCTTCCTAATATGGTTATTGTTCTGCTACATAAATGTGTACTCTTTCTTCCCACATGCTGGGGGCATTTTATCTATTCATTGATTTCAGCTACTACTATGAAAAAGAAGCTGAAGGATTTGGTAGAATTGATGATTTGGAGTCCCTTTGTCGATATCTTCTGGATAAGGGCCAGGTAAACTCTTTTAATGACCTTTATTGTTTATTTGAGGAACATATTTAAGGGCCAGGTAAACTCTGGATCTGAATCTGAATCTCTAGGAAGTTAGCATTTGTCGTTCGCCACCTCTGAGCTCGTCTTCGATCTACTCTCTTTTGCTCTTTTGTGCCGCTCTTGCCGTTGCTCTGTTTTTGCTTCAAATCTACTTTCGCTGCCGCTACTTTGCTCTCTGCTCTGATCCCCCAGTCTCCGTCACTGCCTCTGAACTCTCTCGCCTTCGCTCAGTTTTCTCCACTGATCTGCTCTCATCTAGTTTCTGTTCCTCTCTCAAGATCTTGTTTTCTGATTAATCGATGATTGATGACATGATGTGTTAACATATATGGATTCAAATTTTTTAATTTCTTGTTCATCGATCTATTTTATTAGATTAGCTTTGATATTGCCTCTTTATGAGATGTAAATTTAATGTGTGACTTCAACCGAATTTGTTTAATTTTTTTTCTTTGCATTCTCTTATTTCTATTGCTATTGCAGTACAAGTTTGACATTAAAAATGCTCTTATCATTAGGTTTTATTATAGTCTCCGCTTTGATGTTTTACTTTTGTTCATATTATATTGTGAATTAGCTCTTCAATTGAGTATTTAACAATGCTGAAATTTAGTGATTTATGTTTAGTAGTTTAGTATCTGAAAAGCTTAGGATCTGTTAGATTAATAGAAAGTTAGAAGCATAGGCAGAGACTGGTAATATTTCACAGTTGAAGAAATCAGTTGGATTGGTTAAAAATTAGCTAATTTTTCAGTTAGATTGGTTAAATGTTAGCTCATTTGTCAATTAGATTGGTTCAGCATTTGCGAGCTTCATCACTGATGACTTTGATTTATCTAAGATTAGTTTTTGTGAATAGTAACGTGGAAAAGTGGTTTATATTTACTTAGCATGTGTTTAATTCTGCTTCTGCAAATTTAATTACTCATTACATTCATGCATCTATGATTGATTTTGCTTAGTAATAATGTTTAAAAATGTAAAAGTAGAGATGCTTCAAACAAATTCCAGACTTGTCACATATGTTTTTGTTTCTAATTAATCTGTTTCTGGGCCATGAATATTGTCCTGATTCCTTGTTATGCCCCAAAATTGGGAAGGAATTTGAAATTTCAAATCAAGCATTGAGCTTCATTATCATTTTGTGATCTTCCTTCATTGACTTAACAACAACTTTGGAATGTGGAAGTTGAGTCAAAAATTGTTAGTCGTGTATGTAATTTAATGCTTGATATTTTTTAATTAGTTTGAGTTAGTTATTTCATATGTGATATATGAGTGTTAGCATAGTAATTTACTTCTCATGTTTTTCATTTATTTTTGTGAATCAACCACTACATACATTTTGGAATCACGTGATGATTTTTTGGAAGACTTTAGTTATATGTGGGAGGATAATTAAGTTTAAGTTTCCTTCATCATGTAAGGATGAAAACTATAGTATATTAAAATAGTACATTACATATATACTTTTGCTCATATTATATTGTGAATTAGCTCTTCAATTGAGTATTTAACAATGCTTTTAGTTAGCTCTTGAGTTTATATTGTGGATTAGTCATAGGTAGAATTTGTGGTTTCAATCTAATCTTTGGTCATTTCATATGATTTGTGATTGCACTATTTTTGCTTTTTATGATAAATTAAAACTCTCTCAACTACATGCTAGATTCAAATTCTAGGTTTTGCTTGCTTTCCTAGTAGTATTTGGCATGGTTAGGAGAAGGGAGCATTGATTGCCCTTGGATAGAAACAAGGCCGCTAAAAGAGAGTGAATCCAGTGAAACACTATCAGCCGCAACGTGGGAGGTAAGCATGTTTCCTTGCGACGCAACCATTGGTTTATGTCTAATTGGTTATGAGTTGAAAACTTATATATACAGATACTTTACTTGCTGGAAGTTGAAACTACCTTTTATGTCCATTGGATTGTGTTTTGCTGACTTTCAGTTTGTTTGTTCTCATTTTCAACTTTTTTCCTACTTTAGTCCCCTTTTGTGAAGCAAAATTTAACCGTGTAAGCCTATAGCATATTTAACTGAGGAGTGATGTGTACAAATTGAGAAGTTCATTATCATATCACGATAAGATGTAGTGTAAGTGATGAACGGATAATTTATACGCTTTTTGGCATTGTTTTTAGTATGTTTTTAGTATATTTTAGTTAGTTTTTATTATATTTTTATTAGTTTTTAGTTAAAATTCACTTTTCTGGACTTTACTATGAGTTTGTGTGCTTTTCTGTGATTTCAGGTATTTTCTGGCTGAAATTGAGGGTCCTGAGCAAAAATCTGATTCAGAGGCTGAAAAGGACTGCAGATGCTGTTGAATTCTGACCTCCCTGCACTCGAAGTGGATTTTCTGGAGCTACAAAAGCCCAATTGGCGCGCTCTCAACGGCGTTGAAAAGTAGACATCCTGGGCTTTCCAGCAATGTATAATAGTCCAAATTTTACCCGAGATTTGATGGCCCAAACCGGCATTGCAAATCAGCTTCAGAATTCCCAGCGTTTAACGCTGGAACTGGCATAAAAATTGGAGTTAAACGCCCAAACTGGCATAAAAGCTGGCGTTTAACTCCAGAAAAAGTCTCTACACATGAAAGCTTCAATGCTCAGCCCAAGCACACACTAAGTGGACCCAGAAGTGGATTTTTACGTCATTTTACTCATTTCTGTATACCCTAGGTTACTAGTTCACTATTAATAGGATCTTTTGACATTGTATCTGTACCTCATGACACTTTACACGTTTCTTTGTGTACCTTCCACGGCATGAGTCTCTAAACCCCATGGTTGGGGGTGAGGAGCTCTGCTGTGTCTTGATGGATTAATGCAATTACTACTATTTTTCATTCAATCATGCTTGCTTCCATTCTAAGATATTACTTGTTCTTAAACCGGATGAATGTGATGATCCGTGCGTTACTGTGAATGGAGAAAACCTAAGCCATTGTTAGCGAGACTGATCCCTATAGTTGGGTGCATGAGAATGTTAGGTGTCATGCTTCTTACTTTAATGATGTGGAGTCAGTAGGAGTTCTTGGTTCTAACGTGTGGGTTAGAGAAGGGAGTGAAGTTTAGAATTAAGGTGCTTCCGTGTGGGGTTGATGATCGTGTTTGTGAAACAATTTGTGACTGGTCCTATTTCTATGTTTATAGTTGTGTTCTCACAGAACTTGGAGTCAGGTTTCCTTTTACCGATTTTCAATGTGGTGTGTTGCGTTGGTTGAACTGTACTCCATCACAGTTACACCCCAATTCCTGGGGTTTTGTTAGAGCATTCGAAGTGTTAATGGATTTTCTAGGGCAGGGTCCTTCTCTGAGAGTGTTTTTTTCTTTATTTCAAGCTAAGGGTGTTCGTAGGGGTTTGTGGGTTAACCTAAGTAGCCATCCTGGTAGGTCCTTCTTTGCGGTTGTACAAATCTTCTTTCGAAGATTTTAAGAAAATGTTCGTTAAGATTAGGAGTATTCCTGAGCAATTTCCCTTTTTTATTAATGAGACATTGGAGGAGAGGTTTCCTATTTCGTGGTGTCCGGAACCAGTACAGGTTTTAGATGTAGAAGATCGATGTCCTAGTGATAATGATATTTTGGAGTTTTTGGTTAGTGAAATGGAATCTAAAGAATTATTATCTGTTGCTGAACTGTTGAAATGGGATTCTGATGAGCAATCAGTATTGGATTACCTAGGTAAAGTTTTGTTTGAAGAATGGAAAATGGCTTCTTGTTCTATCATGCTTTTAATAATATGTTCTGTTTTTAGGTGAGAAAGTTCCTACAATTACTTCAGCTGGTTTGAAGACATTCTTTAATCAAAGGAAAAAGTCTGAAAAAGAAAGTTCGACTACTAATGTTGATAAAGAGGTCGGAGGTGGAGCTATTCAATCAGAACTTCAACCTAGAGTGAAAAGGAAAAGAGTAGGGCCAACCAAAGGGACTAACCTGGGTACCTTAAAGAGTGATGACAAGGTAAATTTTGAGTTGATAGAATCTTCGTACAAGTCTCAGGAAGAACTCCATGGGTACAGTGTTGATGATCACGCCAAGTCTTTGTGGAGCAAACTGTTTCCGTTTGTAACTCTTTCTGAACAGTTTGGTCAGTTTCCTGTTGATGTTGAGATGATCAACAGGGTTGATTCAGCTGGTGTTAGTCGCTTTTTACAGGTAAATTGAATTATTTTACCTTTTTGTTTATTTTCTTTCTATCCTGTTGTCATGTGTTTTTTTGTGCCTATTTCACTTGCAGGTAATAGGTGCTCGGCTTGTGTCTATTGGGCGGACACAGGAGGTTGCTTTAGAAACAGAAAAGAAGACTGTTGCCGTTGTTACTGAACTAACAAGAACTGTAGAGGAGAAGGAAAAGTTGGTGGAGGAACTTTCCTCTTCTTTGAAGTTAAAAGGGTCTGAGGTTGAGAATCTTCGAAATCGGCATAAATCCCTTGAAGAAGAAATAAAAGATCTGAAGGCTCGCAATGACCAGTTGGCTGCTCGTGTGGGAGAATTGGAGACAGAGGTGTATGAGTCATTTGCTCAAGGTTTTGAAAGATCGGTGGCTCAGGTTAAAGTATTGTTTCCTGAAGTTGATGTAGAGAAACTGGATGCTACCAAGATTGTCGTTGGTGGGAAGTTAGTTGATGATGAGACTCCAGCTGAAGAGTTAATAGAAGATTCCAGTATCGCAGAGAAAGATGATTGAATATGTTATTCTTGTTTTTTGTTTGTATTTTGTTTTTTGAACTTGTGAATGTTTGATTCCGAGATTTACTATCATCGGTTATTTTGGTTAAATGACTGTACCGAGTAAGAAGCTCGGTTTTGTTTGAATGCATATTGTAGATTGGTAGGATTTGAACTATGTTTTCCTTGTGACTTTATTTCTTTATTGTAAAAGACGTACAAAGTCTGATGTTGGCGTCCGGCCTCATTAAAACCTTCTCTGAGCAAAAACCCAATGCAGGAGAAAAAAAACTCATGAGTAGGAAAAAGAGTACCATCATGCGCCTATATGATTATGATATGTACAATTTTAAAGATGAAACATTCCAGGTTCCAGGGATTGTGCTTCCCCTTAGTGTTTGTAGTGTATAAGCTCCCATGCCGAGTACTTTGTCGACTCGATACGGTCCGTCCCAAGCAGCCGCGAGCTTCCCATGTCCTTGAGTTCGTCGTGCTTCTTCTGTCTTTCGCAAGACTAGATCTCCTGCTTGGAAAGCTCGGGGAATCACGTTTTTGTTATATTGTCTTTGCGTCAATTGTTGTAGAGCTTTTTGCTTTAGTGAAGCGTTGTTTCTTACTTCTTCTATTGTATCAAGTTCGGTTGCTCGAGCTTGATTGTTTGAGGTTTGTGTGTGGTGTTCGGCTCTGATTGTGGGAGTGGTGATCTCTACTGGAATCATTGCTTCTGCCCCGTATACTAGTTTGAAAGGGGTTTCTCCTGTGGCCGAATGGATAGTAGTGTTGTAACTCCATAGCACCTCAGGGACTAGATCTGCCCACTGGCCCTTTGCCTCTCCGAGCTTTTTCTTTAATGCCATCAAAACAATCCAGTTAGCTACTTCTGCTTGGCCGTTGTTTGAGGGTGCTCTACGGAGCTAAAGTGGTGTTTAACATGGAGATTCTGTGGAAAAGAAGCAAGTTTTGAATCAGTGAATTGCCTTCCATTATCAGTAATGAGCTCACCTGGAATTCCATATCTACAAATGATGCTTTTCCAAAGGAAAGATTGTACCTTTTCTGCAGTGATTCGTGCCAATGGCTGTGCTTCAATCCATTTAGAAAAGTAGTCTATACATACTAAGAGAAATTTTACCTGATAGTGGACGAAATTGTGATCACTGTTCTTTAAGTTGTATGAAATTATTATTGTGGCACCAGTTGAATTCACAACTCCGTTCAACTAACCAGCAAGTGTACTGGGTCGTCCAAGTAATAAACCTTACGTGAGTAAGGGTCGATCCCACAGAGATTGTTGGTATGAAGCAAGCTATGGTCATCTTGTAGATCTCAGTTAGTGAGTGGAATCATAGGGTCAAATGGAATTAAATTGGATAAATAAAATAAAATAAAAGGGATAGAATACTCATGCAGATTCATTGGTGGGAATTTCAGATAAGCGAATGGAGATACTGTATGGCTCAAGGACGCCTGTTCTCCCACTGCTTCAACTCAATCCTTCTTACTCCTTTCCATGGCAAGCTGTATGTAGGGCATCACCGTTGTCAATGGCTACATCCCATCCTCTCAGTGAAAACGTTCCTATGCTCTGTCACAGCACGGCTAATCATCTGTCGGTTCTCGATCAGGTTGGAATAGAATCCCTTGATTCTTTTGCGCTTGTCATCACGCCCAGCCTTCAGGAGTTTGAAGCTCGTCACAGTCATTCAATCACAGAATCCTACTTGGAATACCATAGACAAGGTTTAGACTTTCTGGATCCTCATGAATGCCGC
>NC_029775.3:80241407-80241925 GCF_000817695.3 Arachis duranensis | reverse complement strand
CCGGATCCTCATAAATGCCGCCATCTATCTAGCTTATACCACGAAGATTCTGTTGGGGAATCTAAGAGATACACATTCAAGCTCTTGTTGCATGTAGAACGGAAGTGGTTGTCAATCACGTGCGTTCATAAGTGAGAATGATAATGAGGGTTACCTATCATCACATTCATCATGTTCTTGGGTACGAATGAATATCTTGGAATAAGAATAAGAGAGAATTGAATAAAAGACAATGGAATTGCATTAATACTTGAGGTACAGCAGAGCTCCACACCCTTAATCTATGGTGTGTAGAAACTCCACCGTTGAGAATACATAAGCAAAGGGTTCAGGCATGGCCGAATGGCCAGCCCCCAAAACATGATCACAGGATTCAAAATACAATCCAGGATATCTAATACATTAGTTAAATGTTCTATTTATAATAAACTAGCTCCTAGGGATTACATGAGTAAGTAATTGATGCATAAATCCACTTCCGGGGCCCACTTGGTGTATGCTTGGGCTGAGCTTGATCA
>NC_029775.3:80241100-80241223 GCF_000817695.3 Arachis duranensis | reverse complement strand
GAATCTCCGAATAAAGTATGGACTATTATATATTTCTGGAATGCCCTGGATGTCTACTTTCCAACGCCGTTGAGAGCGCGCCAATTGGAGTTCTGTAGCTCCAGAAAATCCATTTCGAGTGCA
>NC_029775.3:80239560-80240644 GCF_000817695.3 Arachis duranensis | reverse complement strand
GGTGTCCAGAGCTCTTAAGCACACTCTTTTGCTTTGGATCACGACTTTAATCACTCAGTCTCAAGCTTTTCACTTGGACCTTCATGACACAAGCACATGGTTAGGGACAACTTGATTTAGCCGCTTATGCCTGGATTTTATTTCCTTGGGCCCTCCTATCCATTGATGCTCAAAGCCTTGGATCCTTTTTACCCTTGCCTTTTGGTTTTAAGGGCTATTGGCTTTTTTTTTTGCTTGCTTTTTTTTCGCCACTTCTTTTTTTTTTTCACAAGCTTTTTGCTTTTTCACTACTTTTTTCTTGCTTCAAGAATCAATTTCATGATTTTTTTTTTCAAATTATCAATAACATTTCTCTTTGTTCATCATTCTTTCAAGAGCCAACAATTTTAACACTCATAAACAACAAGATCAAAAATATGCACTGTTCAAGCATTCATTCAGAAAACAAAAAGTATTGCCACCACATCAATATAATTAAATTAAATTCAAGAGCTATTTTCGAAATTCATGTACTTCTTGTTCTTTTTGAATTAAAACATTTTTCATTTAAGAGAGGTGAAAGACTAATGGGTTTTATTCATAGCTTTAAGGCATGGTTACATACTAATGATCATGAAATAAAGACACAAAACATAGATAAACACCATACTAAAAACCGAAAACAGAAAGAAATAAAGAACAAGGAATGAATCCACCTCTAGTGGCATCTTCTTCTTGAAGGACCAATGATGTTCTTTAGCTCTTCTATGTCCCTTCCTTGCCTTTGTTGCTCCTCCCTCATTGCTCTTTGGTCTTCTCTTATTTCTTGGAGAATGATGGAGTGTTCATGATGTTCCACCCTTAATTGTTCGACATTATGGCTCAAATCTTCTAAGGAGGTATTGAGTTGCTCCCAATAGTTGTTGGGAGGAAAGTGCATTCCTTGAGGCATCTCAGGAATTTGTTGATGATGAGCTTCCTCATGCACTTCTTGAGGGCCGTGAGGAGCTTCTCTTGCTTGCTCCATCCTTTTCTTGGTGATGGGCTTGTCTTCTTCAATAGAGACATCTCCATCTATGATAACTCCAGCTGAGTAACATAGATG
>NC_029775.3:80236296-80236753 GCF_000817695.3 Arachis duranensis | reverse complement strand
ACTTTCTTACTCAGCTGGCCCACTTGTGCCTCCAAATTTCTAATGGAGGATCTTGTTTCATTCATGAAACTGAAAGTGGCCTTTGACAGATCAGAGACAATATTGTCTAAATTAGAAGTGTTTTGCTCTGAATTCTCTGTCTGTTGCTGAGAAGATGATGGATATGGCTTACTATTGCTCAGCCTATTGCGTCCACCATTGTTAAAGCCTTGTTGTTGATCCTTCCAGGAGAAATTTGGATGATTTCTCCATGATGGGTTATAGGTGTTTCCATAAGGTTCACCCATATAATTAACCTCTGCCATGGCAGGGTTCTCAGGATCATAAGCTTCTTCAGAAGCTACCTCTTTAATACTGTTGGATGCATGTTGCCATCCATTCAGATTTTGAGAGATCATGTTGACCTGTTGAGTCAACACTTTGTTCTGAGCCAATATGGCATTCAGAGCATCAATTT
>NC_029775.3:80235758-80236226 GCF_000817695.3 Arachis duranensis | reverse complement strand
CTTTTGAGGAGGAAAGAATTTATCCAAGAAGGCAGTGACCAGCTTATCCCAGGAGTCCAGGCTATCCTTAGGTTGTGAATCCAACCATATTCTAGCTCTGTCTCTTACAGCAAAAGGGAAAAGCATGAGTCTGTAGACTTCAGGATCTACTCCATTCATCTTTACAATCTCACAGATCTGCAAGAACTCAGTTAAAAACTGATAAGGATCTTCAGATGGAAGTCCATAAAACTTGCAGTTTTGTTGCATTAAGGCAACTAGCTGAGGTTTCAGCTCAAAGTTATTGGCTCCAATGGCAGGAATGGAGATGCTTCTTCCATCAAACTTAGATGTTGGCTTTGTGAAGTCACCAAGCATTCTCCTTGCATTATTATTATTATTATTCTCGGCTGCCATCTCCTTCTCTTGTTCGAAAATTTCTGAAAGGTTGTTTCTGGATTGTTGTAATTTAGCTTCTCTTAATTTTTT
>NC_029775.3:80235285-80235727 GCF_000817695.3 Arachis duranensis | reverse complement strand
GCTTCTCTTAATTTTCTCTTCAGAGTCCTTTCAGGTTCTGGATCAATTTCAACAAGAGTGCCTTTATCCTTGTTCCTGCTCATATGAAAGAGAAGAAAACAAGAAAAGAAAGAGGAATCCTCTATGTCACAGTATAGAGATTCCCTTATGTTAGTAGAAGAAGAAAGGGGTATAAGAAAGAAGAAGGATGGATTCGGATTTTTGGATGAAGAAAGGTGAAGAAAAGTGTTAGTAGTTAAATAATTAAATAGAATAAGAGAAGAGAAGAGAAATTTTCGAAAATAATTTTGAAAAAGAGGTTAGTAATTTTCGAAAATCAAAGACAAAATATAATTAAAATTAAAGTTTAAAATAAAAAGAATTTTTGAAAAAGAGAGAGAGCATTTTCGAAAATTAGAGAGGGAAAAGTAGTTAGGTGGTTTTGAAAAAGATAAGAAACAAA
>NC_029775.3:80234005-80235277 GCF_000817695.3 Arachis duranensis | reverse complement strand
ATATTAAAATCAAATTTGAAAAGATAAGAAGATAAGAGGTTAGATAAGAAATTTTGAAATCAAATTTTGAAAAAGATAAAATTTTTGAAAGAGATAAGATAAAAGATAAAAAGATATATTTGAAACAGATATTTGAAAAAGATTTAATTTTAAAAATTACTTAACTAACAAGAAACTACAAGATAAGATTCTAGAATTTAAAGATTGAACCTTTCTTAACAAGAAAGTAACAAACTTCAAATTTTTGAACCAATCACATTAATTGTTAGCTTAATTTTCGAAAATTTGATAAAAAGATAAGAAAAAGATTTTGAAAATATTTTTAAAAATAATTTTTTTGAAATTTTCGAAAATTATATAAAAAATAAAAAAAAGATATGATTTTTGAAAAAGATTTTGAAAAGATAAGATTTTTAAAATTGAAATTTTAACTTGACTTGTAAGAAACAACTAATTTTAAAAAATTTTGACCAAGTCAACCCAAAATTTCGAAAATTTGGAGGAAAATAAGGAAAAGATATTTTTTTATTTTTAAATTTTTAAAGAAAAACACAAAAATGACCCAAAACATGAAAATTTTGGATCAAGACACAAGATGCATGCAAGAATGCTATGAATGTCAAGATAAACACCAAGAACATAATTTTGAAAAATTTTTTATGCAAAGAAAACATGCAAGACACCAAACTTAGAAATTTTTAATGCATGAAAAATATGAATGCAAAAATGCACATGAAAAACAAGAAAAGACACAAAATATTTTTGATTTTTATGATTTTCTAATTTTTTTGTATTTTTATTTTAACTTTTTCGAAAAACATTTTTGGAAAAACGAAAAAGAAAAGACAAATTTTGAAAAAGTTTTTGAAAAGAAAATTACCTAATCTGAGCAACAAGATGAACCGTCAGTTGTCCATACTCGAACAATCCCCGGCAACGGCGCCAAAAACTTGGTGGACGAAATTGTGATCACTGTTCTTTAAGTTGTATGAAATTATTATTGTGGCACCAGTTGAATTCACAACTCCGTTCAACTAACTAGCAAGTGTACTGGGTCGTCCAAGTAATAAACCTTACGTGAGTAAGGGTCGATCCCACAGAGATTGTTGGTATGAAGCAAGCTATGGTCACCTTATAAATCTCAGTTAGGCAGATTAAATGATTATGGATTTCGAAAATTAATAATAAAAAGAAAATAAAAGGGATAGAAATACTTATGTAAAGCAATAGTGGGAATTTCAGACAAGTGTGTGAAGATGTTGTGCTCCTCTC
>NC_029775.3:80225550-80233547 GCF_000817695.3 Arachis duranensis | reverse complement strand
AGCAGCATGTACTTGGCGTTCAACGCCAAGTTACGTCGTCAATCTCCAAATAAAGTATGGACTATTATATATTTCTGGAAAGCCTTGGATGTCTACTTTCCAACGCCGTTGAGAGCGCGCCAATTGGAGTTCTGTAGCTCCAGAAAATCCATTTCGAGTGCAGGGAGGTCAGATTCCAACAGCATCAGCAGTCCTTTTGTCAGCCTTCTTCAGAGTTTTGCTCAAGTCCCTCAATTTTAGCCAGAATTTACCTGAAATCACAGAAAAACACACAAACTCATAGTAAAGTTCAAAAATGTGAATTTAACATAAAAACTAATGAAAACATCCCTAAAAGTAGCTTAAACTTACTAAAAACTATCTAAAAACAGTGCCAAAAAGCGTATAAATTATCCGCTCATCACCTGACCTGGTGCTGTTGAAAATGGTCCTAAGATGTCCATTCCCCATCTGAAAAATGGCCAAGTTACCTCCGTGCTATGCAACACCTCGGCAGGGCTGTGCATTATCGTTGCATGTTTTTGACAGTGATCGCATTTTTTTACTTTGTTTATGCAATCTTTTCTTATGGTCGGCCAGTAGTAACCTGCTCTGAGTAGCTTTGCTGCTAGGCTTCTCCCACCTATGTGATTTCCGCAGACTCCTTCATGGACTTCGTCCATGGCTTCTGCTGATTCCTTTTTGCTTAGGCATTTGAGGAGTGGTTGTGAAAATCCTCTCTTGTATAGCTCGGCGCCGACCAACACATAGAAGCTTGCTTGTCTTCGGAATAGTTTTGGGTTTGTCTCACTGGTAGGTATTGTTCCGTGGAGGAGATAATCTATGATGGGTACTCTCCAATCTAGTTCCTGTGACATGCTTAAAATATATGTTAGGTTCACGCTAGGTTCTTCTAGCATTAATTGTGACAGTTTGGGCGAAGTGCCTTTTCTGCTTGTTGCCAACTTAGATAGTATGTCCGCTCTCTGGTTATTTCCTCTTGGAACATGAATAATTTTGAATTTATCGAATGTCAAGATAAGTTTTCTTACCATATTCCAATATCGCTCTAGTAAGGGGTCCTTTACCTGGAAAGATCCGTTCACCTGTTGTACTATTAACAGCGAATCACAATGTACGACGATTCTTGGTATCTGTAGTTTGATGGCGAGGTTTAATCCGGCTAGTAAAGCTTCGTATTCTGCTTGATTGTTGTTGGCTTCAAAAGAGAATCTTACGGACTGTTCTATGATGGTGTCCTCATACTCAAGTATAATTCTTGCTCCGCTTCCTTCATTGTTTGATGCTCCGTCAACATACATCATCCCTGTGCTCGGTCCGGCAGTGTTATGTGGACAGGTGAACTCAGCAATGAAGTCCACCAGGATTTGTGACTTCAAAGCTGGCCTGGGTTGATACTGGATATCGAATTCTGATAATTCGATAGACCATTTGATCAACCTTCCTGCTACTTCCGGTTTTGCTAATATTTGCCGAAGGGGTTGATCTGTCCGCACGATGATGGTGTGGCTTTGGAAATAATGTCTGAGCCTTCTTGATGTGGTGATCAGGGCCAGAGCCAGTTGCTCTACCATTGGGTATCTTTGCTCGGTGGGCTGTAGGACCTTGCTGACGAAATATACTGGTTTTTGTGTTTTTCCTGTTTCAAGCACAAGAGCCGAACTTATAGCGTGATTAGATACAGATAAATACAAATATAATGGTTTACCCTCCTCCGGACTCTGTAGTATCTGGGGAGACATCAGCATTGCTTTCAGCTTCCTAAAAGATTCTTCGCAGGCATTTGTCCAAGTAAACTGTTTATGCTTCGATATTGCTTGGAAAAAATGAAAAGATCTGTCTGCTATTGCCGGCAGGAACCGGGACAAGGCTGCTATTCTTCCTGTGAGCTTTTGCACCTCCTTCACAGTCTTTGGCGAGGTCATGTCAAGTATCGCAGCACATTTCTCAGGATTTGCTTCGATTCCCTTGGATGTCAACATGAAGCCCAGAAATTTTCCACCTTGTATACCGAAAGTGCATTTTTCCGGGTTTAACCTCATGTTATATGCTCGGATCTGACCAAAGACCTCGGTTAAGTCATCGCAATGTGAGTTCCCCTGTGATGTTTTGGCTACCATGTCGTCGACATAGACCTCAATGTTTCTCCCAATTTGATTTCTAAACATTTTATCCATTAGTCGCTGGTATGTTGCACCTGCGTTCTTAAGGCCAAAAGGCATTACTGTGTAACAATAGTTTCCAAATTCTGTTATAAATGCAGTCTTATGTTGGTCTTCAGGATGCATTAGAATCTGGTTGTATCCAGAATATGCATCCATGAAGCTTAGACAATTAAAACCGGATGCGCTATCTACCAGCTTGTCAATACAAGGTAGTGGATATGCATCTTTGGGGCATGCCTTGTTAAGGTTTGTGAAGTCGACGCACATGCGCCATTTACCTGTGTTCTTTTTTACCATTACGACGTTTGACAGCCATGTTGTGAACCTTACTTCTTTGATAAATCCTGCTGACAATAGTTTTTTGGTTTCCTCTAAGGATGCTTGTCGTCTTTCCTCTCCCAAGTTGAGCTTCTTTTGAGCCATGGGCTTGACTGTTGGGTCCACGACTAGCTTATGGCATATAATGCTGGGGTTGATGCCTGGCATATCTATTGGTGTCCATGCGAAGAGGTCGGTGTTGTCTCTGAGGAGCTTTATTAGTCGAGCTTTTTCCTTACCTGAAAGTGCATTACCTATGTATGTAAACTTGTTAGTACTTCCATAAAACGTTACCTTCTCAAGCTCGTCCAGTGCTTGAGGTCGTTCTCGGAATTCCTCCCTTGGGTCGAGCTTATTAAGGGGAGGAGGGTCATCCGAGCTGTACACGGCTTGTACCCGTGCTGGAATGGCTTTGTTCAATTCTTGTTGTTTTAAGCTAGTGTGGTAGCATTGCCGTGCTTCTTTGTGGTCGGCGTGTACTGTAGCGATGAGTTCGTCCTGTACTGGAAACTTAACACACAGATGTAAAGTGGATACAATTGCACCAAAAGTATTTAAAGCTGGTCTGCCTAAAATGATGTTGTATGGGCTTATGCAATCTACTATGATGTATCTAATATCAATCGTTTTTGTGAGAGGGGTTTCCCCCAAAACAGTTCTTAACCAAATAGTTCCCATTGCCTATACCCTTTCTCCTGAGAATCCAACCAGATCTCCGGAGTAAGGTTGAATGGCCTTATCAGATAAGTTCATTTTTTGAAAAATGGAGTAAAAGAGAACATCAGCACTACTACCTGGGTCTAGTAAGACCTTTCTTACCAATAGGTCTCCCACTTGCACTGAGATGACAACAGGGTCGTCGAGATTTGGACTTGCTGATTTGCAATCCGAGGCTGTGAAAGTGATTTCTCCAGTGGGTGTATCCTTGGGTAGGGAGGTCGGCCCTTCAACTACCAACATTGCTCTGTAGCTTCGCTTCCGAGCCGAACTTGTTGTACCTCCACTGGCGAAACCACCTGAGATGCAGTTTATGACTCCTCGTGGTTGGTTTTGGTTTGCCCATTGTTTTTTGTCATTCTCCTCCTTCCCTTAGTTAATCTCCGGTGTTTTGATTCCTCCTCTATTCTTCCTCCCGTCAACATATTTGTCTAAGAGTCCTTGTCTTGCCAACCGTTCCAGTAGATCCTTTGCTGCCACATAGTCATCTGTTGTGTGGCCGAATTTTTGATGGAAGGCGCAATGATTTGGTCTGTCTACGAACCTCTGATCCTGATAATTGCCTGCCCTATTTGGAGGTTTGATCATCTTGGCGTGTAGAATTTCTTTTATAATGTCTTCCCTCTTTGTGTTGAACTGGGTATAGTTGTCGAACTTTGGGTTAAGTTTGAAAGGCTTCTTCAGCTCTTTGCTGCTTTGTGATCTAAAGGTCTTTTCTTCTTCCCTTCTCGGTTGTTGCTTGTCTGTCTTCCGAGCTTCCCGAAGCTCTTCAATCTCCATTTGGCCAGCGGCTTTTTCTTGGAATTCGTCTAACGTCTTTGGTTTTGATACTGTGATCGTCTCTTGGAACTTGCCAGGTCTGAGGCCGCTCTTGAGAGCGTGTAGGTGGACCTTTGGGCTCAGATCTGGAATCTCCATGGTTGCCTCAGCAAACTGCGTCATGTAATCCTTTAGGCTCTCGTGCTGCCCTTGCTTGATGGTGCTCAGATAGTCTGTCCCATGCACATATATTCTTGACGCAGTGAAATAATCAATGAAGGATCTCGCCAGTTCTTCAAAAGAAGAGATTAAACCTGCAGACAACTTAGAGAACCAGAGTAATGCAGAACCATCTAAATAGGTAGGAAAAGCTCGACAAAGTATGGGCTCAGAGGCACCATTAAAGAACATCATAGATTGAAATTTTCTAATATGGACACGAGGATCACCAAACCCCTTATATGGTTCAAGGGCAGTAGGCAGGACGAAATTTTTTGGCATTTGAAATTTCATGATGTCTTCCGAGAAGGGGTTATCTATGGTCAGCTTCTCTTTTGGCGGGGTGAGCTTTTGGGATTCCGTGTCATTCTGGTTTGAGCTCTTGGGGTCTTCCCCACCATGTTTTGTTGTTCGGTTGTTGGACGACAACTCGGCTATCCTTCGGACTTCTGCTTGGAGCTCAGAAATCTGGGCTAAGAGCTCAGCTTGCGTGGGTTGCTGTATTCCGTTGTCAGCCATCCTCCGAGATTTGAGAGGTCCTGAAAAAAGAGAAGAGAGAGAGAGAGAGAGTGAGAGCACAAAGCTAGAAAAGAAACTTAGGTTTAGTGGGGTTGTTATTTCCTCGTGCCCCACGGTGGGCGCCAAATGTTCCGTCCGAGTTACCCAGGCCGACCTCCTTGCTGTCCGAGCTTTTAGTAATTTCAGATTGGTTATGCTGCTATTCGCCGGGATGACGTATAGGTCGGCTTGCTTCTAAAACACCGCGGGTGGAACACCTGCAAAAGAATCTCCGACGCTCAAGTCAGAAGAGGTGTTTAAACAAATCGCAAATAAAGTAAAAGTAGGAAGAAATAATGATACTGTGTTGTGCTTATCCCCTATTCTGTTGCCTCGGTGCTGTTTAAATAGGTGAAGAGGCCGTTGTGTTTAGCATCTGATATCTTGTACTCTTTCGCAGATCTCGTTATGGTTAGTTTTTAGAATCTTTTTTCTGTTATTGGATGATCTGTTACCTGATTCTTAGCTGTTGTGGTAGCCGTTGTGTTTGTTTTGGGCCGAGGTTTATGGTCCACATCAAAAGTAATATAATTTTCTCTTATTTCTTTTATGTTTTTACAAGTATGAAGAGAAGAAGGCTAAGAAAGAAGGAGAGTTGAAGTGGGATTATGACTATGTAATTAGAACTTGTAGAATTCAACTTTTGAAATACATTGTTGCTATTTTTGTAAAATTTGTGGGATTGAATTTTGATTTGTTGAAATACAATGTCATTTCTAGAATTCAACTTTTGATAATAGAAATCTTTGATGTTGAAGAGATTATGACAGTTTAAAACAGTCACTAAATATAGGAAAAAACTGTCACAGGAATAAATAACTTAGTAACGGTTTTAAATAGGAAAACTGTCAATAAAAATATTGTGACGATTTAAATAGTCACTAAATATGCCTAAAAACTGTCATAAGAACTAGTAACTTAGTGACCGTTTAAAATAGTCATAAAATATAAGAACAGAATTTAGTAATTTAACGACAGTTTTAAAACGTCGCGAAATACATTATAAAAAACACCTTTACAAGTGTTACAAATTAGTGACGGTTTTATACTTTAAAAACCGTCACAAACAATTTGGCAACACTCCTTACCAACGGTGGTCCAAAACCGTCACTATGTCAGCTGGTGATGCTCAAATCTGTAACGCTTTCTTTAACCGTCGCAGAATCATTTAGTAACAGTTAAAACTGTTACTAAAAAACCGTCACCAAGCATTAAAAAAATCATCGCCAAAATGCTATTTTGTTGTAGTGAGCATTATCGAACTGGTGGATATAGAGCTGAATGACCGTAAGTTTACGTGGTTCAGGGGGTTAATCGTGGAGTCAAATTAATAGAATATTGGTGAGTTTTGTTTCATTGTTATCATTTGGAGCACTTGGTTGAAAAAGAATGACAATTTTCAGGAATCAATAATCAGGTATTGCAGGAGTAGTTAACAGGTCGATTAAGAGTTACAAAGAGTGGAGTGATATTTGATTTTCTGGATTGTTAATGGCTTTTGTCAAAAATGATTAGAAATTAGTTTATTTTATCTATTTAGTACTTTTCTATTGGAACGTTAATGCTCCATTTTATTGTGTTGAACTTTTTATTAAAAAAAAATTAGTGCAAGTTGCCAATCTCAAAAATCATTTTAAAATTTAACTCTACTTTTATCATCAAATTGAATTCTATAATTTGTGACTTATATACAATATATTCTTAAACATTAATTTATCTAATGAATAAAGTTTTTATTTGAGATAATGTCTAATTTGATTCCGTCTCCAATGATAATGTAAAGTGGCTTCTTTAATATGATCAAATAAATATTTTAAATTAATTAATTGGGTTTATTTTAGTGTTTATACCAAAACGAGTTTAATTAATTTATTTAAAATATTTATTTGATCATACTAAATTTTTAACTATGTTAATTTATTATTGGATATATTATGCTGACACTTTAAAGTTTTATATTAGGATTGTGTTAATAATAGTTGAATTAGAAACAAACGAAATTTACTATTTGTAAATTTACGGATCAATTTGATTATTTTTAAAAATCAAAGACATATTTATTAAGTGCTAAAAGCTTCAAAAACCAAAAATTACTTCATTTTTATTTACTTTAATACTATGCAACCATATTAATGCAATTTATCCTAAGGAAATAAAAAAAATTGCAAAAAAAATTAACATGCATATAAAATTTATTTTCCTATATACCAAATTTATTGGAATATAATACGTTCATAAATGCTATATTATATCACAAATAAATTTTCTATCTATTATATATAATAAACACATTTATTACATAACAAATATTTGTATATCATGACACATAATAAAGTTAAATTAATTCTAAATCTATGTATGATGACTTATAGAAACTAACATAATTGTTCAAATGACTCGTAATGTGTTTATCACCGTCGATAATAACTTGCAAAATTACAATGCTAACAATTATGAAATAATACAGAAGATAATAGCTTTTCTTTTTTCTGGGTCCACTCTTCCCATACAGGAACACATTATTTGAATGCAACCACCAGACTTTGAAATTTGAAACTTCCATAACCAGAAATTCTCATGTTCCCATTTGATTTTTTCCATTTGCCACTACTGTCGCTAGAATATTATTATAGCAATATTAAATTATCAATTTGTCTCATTTAAATCACATGATGGATGCCAAGTAGCCAAATACCGGAAGATTTCAATGTATCCTATCTTGGGATTTTTTTTAAATAAATAATTTAATATTTTTATTTATTAAAATAGATAATTTAGAATCAATTTATATTTTTTGTCTTATTACTTGTCACTTTTATAGTATAAATAAAATATATATAATATTAATTTGTTTATACTATAAACAAGATAAATAATAAAACCTAAAAATATAAATTGACTCTAAATACCTATTTTAGTAAATAAAAAATTAAAATATGTATTTAAAAAAATCCCTTATTTTAAAGACTAATTAACTAAAAAAATTAGAAAAAACTGTTCCATTTGCTTTCAAATAATTTTCACTTTTAAAATTCAATTTGTTTTTATATAATTATTTACTAAACAAATTATATTTATATTTAATATTATTATTGAAAAAATAAAGAAGAAAATGTTAGTAAAATAATCATAGAATAGATAGAATAAATGAATAAAACTAAAGATAAGTTTACAATTTTATGAATAGTATTTTAAGGCGCCCTATATTTACAGCACTCGTAAAAAATTGGAACAACAAATAATAAGATAGAAAGTGACAGA
>NC_029775.3:80225244-80225474 GCF_000817695.3 Arachis duranensis | reverse complement strand
GATTACATTTTATTCTTTTAAATAAAAATTCAAAATTTTAAATATTCAAATTCAAAAAAAAAAGATAAATAGATTTTTGAACTTTTGACACACATACATTTAACTCTTCAAAAATTTAAAAATATATTTTAAGTTTATGACCTTTTTAAAATTTATACACATCTTTACTTAGATATGTTAGGTCTAATAGAATAATCAGACTCCCTTATACTAACTTGGTGGACACATGT
>NC_029775.3:80199934-80225172 GCF_000817695.3 Arachis duranensis | reverse complement strand
CTTTAATAATAATAGTAATAATAATAATGATGCATTCCATTTTTTTTTTTTTTGGGAAAAGGACAATGAATCAATGATATTGATACATCGCTCGGTTTCAACTTACAACCTGGAGAGGATATATTTGAAACGTTTCGTCTCCAAGTAAAATATTTAAACTAAAATTCGTGCTTCAAATTTAAATATATATAAGATTTACGTCTTTATATATTCTCGAGACAAAATCCATTGACCATGACCATAAGAACAACCACAGTGCATAATTTGCAATAATGCACAGTATAGCCATGTCTCTAAAGCTTCTTGCAGTGCTGTTTTTGCAGGTGGAAATGGTAGTAGTAGCAAGTGAAGATTATAACACCAACTTCATCTATAACAATGGCTTCCAGTCTTCAAACTTGACCCTTGATGGTATCGCGGGGATAACAACCAACGGTCTTTTAAAACTTACAAACGACACAAAACAAGAGAAAGGTCACGCGTTCTATCCCTATTCCGTTACTTTTAAGAACACCACTTCCGGTTTCAATAACGAAGAAGTTTTTTCTTTCTCAACTACTTTTGTTTTCGCAATACGGTCTCAATACCCAACTCTGAGTGGCCATGGGATTGTTTTCGTGATTGCGCCGCAGAGAGGGCTTCCGAATTCTCTACCAAGCCAGTACCTCGGCCTCTTCGACAAGACGAACAATGGAAACGCAACCAATCATGTGTTTGGTGTGGAACTTGACACCATTCTCAGCACAGAGTTCTCTGATATCAACGATAACCATGTTGGAATCGATATAAATGATTTGAAATCAGCACAGTCACAACCTGCAGGGTATTATAGTAATTCCGGTTTCAAGAATTTGAGCCTTATCAGTGGCTACCCTATGCAAGTGTGGGTGGAATACGATGGTGTGAAGAAGCAAATTGATGTTACTTTAGCACCAACCAACGTTGAAAAGCCGAAAAAGCCCTTATTATCATTGACCAAAGATCTTTCACCGATTCTAAACAATACCATGTATGTTGGATTCTCTTCCTCAACCGGTTCAGTTTTAACTTCCCATTATGTTCTTGGTTGGAGCTTTAAGATCAATGGCCAAGCTCAACCGCTTCTTATTTCTCAACTCCCAAAGCTTCCAAGGCTAGGTGAAAGAAAGGAATCAAAGGCTCTCACTATTGGGGTACCTATGATTTCACTCACTGTGGTGTTCGTGGTGATTCTAGCAGTGATTTATTTCATAAGAAGAAAGAAGAAGTTTTCGGAGTTGGTTGAAGATTGGGAAATGGAATACGGTCCTCACAGGTTTAAGTACAAAGATCTTTACTTTGCAACAAAGGGGTTCAAGGAGAAGGAACTTTTGGGAAGTGGTGGATTTGGAAGGGTCTACAAAGGTGTGATGCCAGCTTCTAAGGTTGAGGTTGCTGTGAAGAGGGTGTCCCATGAATCTAGGCAGGGGATGAGGGAATTTGTGGCAGAGATTGTTAGTATCGGCCGCCTCCGCCACCGCAATCTGGTTCCTCTCCTCGGATACTGCCGTCGTAAAGGGGAGTTGCTTCTTGTCTATGACTACATGCCCAAGGGAAGCTTAGACAAGTATCTGTATAACCAACCAAGAGTCACCCTCAATTGGAACCAAAGGTTCATAATCATCAAAGGCGTTGCTTCAGGTTTGTTAAAATAAATTTTTTCAACTACGACTAAAAGTTCCAAAAATGTTGGATTGAACTGATATGTGTGTGTCTCACATTTTATGTATACTCACATATTCTCTTTATTGAGCAACACCTCTCTATAACTGAGAGATGCTATGTCTACTTCTATATGTAATGACTATATCAAAAGTAAAGGAAGAGTAATATAAGTAGGTACGGTTGTTGAATATAGTCCTAAAGGTAGATCCTTTTCTGTTAATTTGGTACATTGAGAAGGTGGTTATTTTCGCGAAAACTTGAATAGTTTGACATATTTGATTGAATTATTTAATGGTTCGCAATATCATATTTACATGAAGAGGTCTTTATGGACATAATCATCTATTAAAAATACTTCATGATATTAAAAATAATCTTTAGAGAATAATTTGTATAAAATAAAATAAAAATATTTTGTGAATTTTACTTGAGGCAAACCTCTCATATTTTGAGAATTATCTTATATTTGCAAATTGCAATGTAGCATTAACCCCCACCAAATTAAAAATTTTTTGGTAGCCTAAATTTCCTGGATTTGTGATGCGGTTCAGGTCTGTTCTATCTACACGAAGAATGGGAGCAAGTAGTGGTCCATAGAGACATAAAAGCGAGCAATGTATTACTAGATGCAGAATTGAATGGCAGGTTAGGTGACTTTGGTCTTGCAAGGTTGTATGACCATGGAAGTGATCCTCAAACCACACATGTTGTCGGAACACTTGGATACCTTGCACCTGAGAACACCAGAACCGGTAAGGCCACTACAATGTCTGACGTATATTCTTTCGGCGCATTTCTTCTTGAAGTTGCCTGTGGAAGGAGGCCAATAGAGCTAGTAGATGAATCTGAGAACTCAATACTGGTTGATTGGGTTTATAGTTGTTGGAAAAATGGTGAGATTCTTGAGGCGAAGGATCCAAATTTTGGCACAGATTATAGAGCAGAAGAGGTTGAACTTGTGTTGAAACTTGGTTTGTTGTGTTCACATTCTGAGCCCATGGCTAGGCCAAGCATGCGGCAAGTTGTTCAGTACTTAGAAGGGGATTTTCCTCTTCCTGATTTGCATTTGCTTAGTTTGTCTTCAACAGGGTTAACATTTGGGCACTATGTAGAGGATTTTCAAGAGTTTCAATTGTCTTATCCCTCCTCTTCTACTAGTAAGGCATTTTCCCGTGATACTACTACTACTACTACATCAGTTGCTGCATCACTTCTCTCTGGTGGTCGTTGATTTGATTCAAGGCACATTAGATGGACATGTTCTATTTCATTGTAGAGTATCTTCTTTATTATTGTGCCAAATTTTGAGTATCAACTGATCAAGCACTTTCCCAGCATTTGAGACTGAGATTGGTTTATAGCATTATAGAGTTATTGCTTGTTGCATATAAATTTGTCATCGACTCATGGGGTTTCTTATTCTAGGATGTATTTGGCAATACAAATTACAATAGTACGGTGTAATTAGCCATATAATTTCGACATTGTTGTTTGTATTCGACTTTTGGGAACAAATTTTTTGAAATGACGAAAATAAAAAAGGATAAAATTAGGAAATATATAGCGACAGAAATTTTTTATTTGACAAAATCTCATCTCATTACAAAAAGTTCGCTAATATTATTGAATTTACCATTGAATCCCGTATATAAATCCAAGAGTAAATTATCATCAGATTCTATCCAGCAAAAAATTTTTCGATAAAAATATATTATGTCAGATTTTCTTCAACTGACGCTAAATAAATTTTCTTGCTTCTACCGTTTTAGACGTTCTAACAAAAAATTATTTCATCAGAACATCAAAATTTATACATATAAATGACTCTATCCCACAAATAATATTTCTCACTCCAACATTCAAATTAAAAACACATATATCATTCATAATATTTTGCACAAACAAAGACTCATTAATAAGTTAGCGTTTGTTTTCGGGGATAGGACACAGAGACATAGATAATACTCGTTTAAAGAATGTTTGGAAGTAGAGACATAAAAAGTGGACATATTGTCTCCGAGACAGTTTTTTATACTTTTGTGTCCACTCTTTTACGAAGGACAATGATGGACACGGGATTTGGAAGAGTGGACACGGACAATTTTATAAATTTTGTTTTCCTTTTTTTCCACTATTACCCTTTTTTATTTTTCCTATTGAGTTGTTAAGAGATACTTTTTTCTTCCTGTTCTTTCTCTATCTCTTTCTTTTCCAAGTACTCTCTCCTTTCTGTAGAATTTTTTATTGGGGTAGATAATTCTTTTCTTTTTATCGTTTTACTTCAATATCATTTTAACCTTATATTATATTATTTGATTTGTAATAAAAATAATAACAAAAATAATTAATCTTAAAACTTTTGAAAGATAAATATTATCAAAAGTAAAATTGATCTTTTAAAATGCTAAAAAATAATTTATAAATTGTAATTGATTTTATATAATTTAAAGAAAAATCAGTTTTTTATTCTTCAAATATTTTTTTCAAGTTCTGTCTGTACTCCTACGTATTCTCATTATTTATTAAATTAATTTGTATTGATATAGAAAATTTGGAATCACAGGGCTATTTTAGTCATTTCATATAATATTTTAGTCTTGTCCATGTGTATCCAAACATAATACTAAACATTACATTAGTGTCTTATCCATCGTATCCAAACACAATACATAAAAGATAATTTTTAATGTCTTCGTCCTATTGTCTTCGTTTCAGTGTCATGTTCTGTTCTATCTCTAAAAACAAACGCAGCCTAATTTACAGAATTTTCCTAAAACCAAGTGTGGCAAACAGGCATGCCCACACATCTAGCCTTGCCAAAGCTGGCTTAAAAAGATAGTATGAATATTCTACATGACCTACCTTTTTGACGGATTGAGAGATTAATAGGCTGGTCTGTTACAAAAGAATTTTTTTCTAGAAAAAATTCAAGAAAAAATGTTATCAATCTAATTAAATGAAAAATAAAATTCTTAACCTGATAACCGATTGACCATAACAAAAAGGAATTAGAAGACGAATAATTACTCAATTATAGATTTAGCCATTTAAAATTAGTTTTTTTTTCTTTTTTTGGTCTTTGCCAATATTGCCATTCAAGATTAGGTTAGGACGTTAGGTAGGACTTTTATAACTTTTATAGCCAAGAAAAAAGGTGGGCGCCTGTTGGCCAATCTGGCTAAAGCCCATATAGTCAAGCAAGATGCGTTTGGTGAGCATGTTCTTTGCATTCTCAACTTTCAAACCTACCTATTGTTTTTTTGACAAGTTAAAGGAACAGACCACGAGTTTCACTTTGTTATTATCCCTACTTGGACTCACAATTGTAATTACCAATTAGACAAATGATTCTGCAAGAGTTACTATGAAGTGGCTTCAATAAGTTGGTATTCATGAACGTGTGGGAGATTGTTCTAACAATTGTGCTAGAGACCCGATTACGAATCTAGCCAACTAGAACTAACTAAAAATTATTTTTTTTTCTTTTGACCTAGCAAAAAAATTATATTTCCAAAGACTTTTTAAAATCCTTTTAAAGGAAATGTTAATTTAAATTATCACAAGAAATATCTAAAATTTAATGAAAAAATCATCTAAAATTATTTTAAAAATTTAAAATTTATTTAAATATTTATTTTCAAAATTTAAAATTATTTAAAAAAAGAAAAATTTCAAAATTCATTTTAAAATATCCTAAATTATTTCTAAAATCATCTTAAAAATTCTAAAATTCGAAAAATTTATTTTAAAAATTCTAAAATTTATTTTAAAATACAAAACCTAACAAAATGATACATCTAACATTATTAGAAAAGAAACATTCAAAAATTAGAAAAAGAAACTTCTAAAACTATAAAATAGAAGTAAAATAGTCATTAAACACAAGAAAATACTAAATGAATAATTATGTAAAACAGGGGCATAATGGATTTTTGATAAAAATCTAAGATTAAAACAATGAAAGTGAGAAGTTAAGAATAAAATAGTAACTACAAAAAAAAAGAATAAGGCCAGAAACGTCTCTTAAAAAATTGATATGACGAATAAAAGAAATTTTTAAAATGTTTATGATCGCCTGGCAGAACGAAGATGTTATTCCACCTAGCTGGTCTCGAATGATGTGGGAACGCCCACTGTATGATTATGTTGTTCCTCAACTTGACCATGATGGCTATATACCTGACTGTACTCAGTTGTGGAACCATATCCGGGCTTAGTCCTGGGTAACATCGGGTGCAGCATAAGTTCATGGCCTGCTTAGGACAGACATGAATCATATTGTTTGTTGTATTCTCTCTGTACTTATAAGCATTTTTTCTGTGACTGAGTGATTTGTCTATTCTCTATTTCTATATTTTGTGTGTATTAGCTGCTGGTTTTTTATTTTTCAGAGTTCTACGATTATTCTGTATTCGTTTCCTGTTATTGTGATTAGTTATTGAGGTAGATTAGAAGAGAATGAACAAAAAATTGGAATTATGATTTACGAATAGCTAATCGATAGTAAACCTAGGGATAATCCCACCAAATCTCACTATGATTTGATAAACATTAGAACCATTCCCCAGGTTTGATATAGGATTGTTTACCTCCTTTAGGTTAGTACCCTACTGAAAACCTTAGGTTCTCACCCTCTTTCCCCTTTCTCTATAGATGAATCCTCCAGGAGTGATTGTTGCCATGGGAATTCTATTTGTTGAGATGCGGCATGTGTTTTCTAATAGGACATTATGTGGGAGGGCACTATCGTCTGGGGAGAAACATGTACTTGGATATACATATTCCGCGATTGTCCCTTCATTGATCCGCTATTTAGTCCAGAGTTCAACCCAGACTATCCAGGTGACTTTCCACTTGCTGACTTACATCTTGGACGTATGCATTATGCTTTTCCTCCGCAGTATTTGATAAACCGCTATTTTATGGTTTATTTTGTACTGAATTGAGTGGATTTTATCCATTATTCTCACAGTTATTCATATAATTCACATGTTTTGCATTTTTCTTCCTAATTTTGTGCTATGATTGAAAACATGCTTCTTTAGCCTTAAATTTGCTAATTTTAATCATCTCTTATTACCATTCGATACCGTGATATGTGCGTTAAGTGATTTTCGATTTTATAGGACAGGAATGGCTTAGAGGATGGAAAGGAAGCATGCAAGAGTGGAAGGAACACAAGAGATTGAAGTTTTGAGAAGCTGGCAGCGACGCGCACGCGTGGACGACGCGCACGCGTGGACGACGCGTACGCGTGACTAGTGCAGAAAACGAGTGACGCGCACGCGTGGATAATGCATACATGTGACCAGGATTTTGTCAAGCGACGTGTACGCGTGACAAAGCGTCACGTGCTGCAGATATCAAAAAACGCTGGGGGCAATTTCTGGGCTGGTTTTGCCCAGTTTCAAGCCCGAAAACATAGATTAGAGGCTGCAAAGTGGAGAAATCACTCATTCACACACTTTAGGTTTAGATGTAGTTTTTCTAGAGATTGAGGCTCTCTCCTCTCTCTAGGTTTTAGGGTTTCTAGTTTTATTTCTTCTTCAATTCAGATTTCCATCTTGTTTTAATTTAGTTTCTCTTCTACATTTTATCATTCTAGCATCTTAGTTTATTTCCCTTTGATTGATGTCTTTATTTTTCCAATTTAATTTATGAACTCTTCATGTTAGATTCAATTTCCTTTTAATACAATTTGAGGTATTTCATGTTTGTTGCTTCTTTCTTCATTTGTTGTTATTGAGTCCTTGCAATTGTTGGTTTAGATTTTATTATCTCTTATTAATTCTCTATGCTTTTATTTTGTGCCTTCCAAGTGTTTGATAAAATGTTTGGTTGGATTCTAAATTAGATTTTTATGTTCTTAACTTAGATTGATCAATTAGAGACTCTTGAGTTATCAAAATTCTTTTGTTGATTGGTGATTGAGACTTGCTAGTTGGCTTAGGCTTCACTAAATCTAGTTTTTTATTAGGACTTGTGAACTTAAGTTGATTTTGCTCACTTGACTTTCCTTCATTGTTAGAGGTTAACTAAGTGAAAGTAAAAGGAAATTACCATCACAATTGATGACGATAATGAGGATAGGAATTCCAATTCTCAATCCTTGTTAGGACTTTTCTTAGTTGTTCTTTTATTTCCTTGTTATCTTACTTTCTTGTTCCTTATTCCAAAACCCAAAAATATACTTTTCCATAACCAATTATAACTACACTTTCCTGCAATTCCTTGAGAGACGACCCAAGGTTTAAATACTTCGGTTAATATTATTGGGTTTGCTTAAGTGACAAACAATTTAAATATTGATTGAGGTTTAATTGTCGGTTTAGAACTATACTTGCAACGTGATATTTTTGTGAAAATCTTTACCGACATTTTTCCTCCGTCAGTACTATCATGAAGAGTTTCATCCAGCAGGGCCACACGTAGAACCTTAGCCAGAGGTCCCACCAGAGCCTTAGCCCGATCCCATACTAGATGATCCGCTAGAAACTCAGTTCGATCCTCTGAGAAAGGTATTTGTTCTAATGAGAACCAATGGATTCATTGATAGTTCATTTGAGAAGGAGAATCCTGAGGAGGATCCAGCTTGGAAGGATCAATCAGCAACTAATGAAGGCTCCGATTCCCCGTCAAGTAGTGAAGCTGCGAAAGATGGGTCGGGGATTATTTGTGATGGTTCCGACATAAGAATGGTTGCCTGAGGCTTAGATCTTGAAGACAGTAATTAGATAGTCTACTTACGAGTTCTAGAATATGTTTTCCTCTTCTTCTAGTATTTTCTGAGGAATAAGACTTTACTGTTTATTTGTTAGCCTAGGTAATAGAATGTGTGTGTATGCGCGCACACATGTGTGTGTATTATAAGTCTACTAAGTACTAACTTCTGAGTCATATGTGTTGAATACTTGATATGAACCTTTTGTGTCATCTATTTACTGTATGAACTGAACCTTGAGACATTATATGTATGATAACTATTTTACCTTGTATTCTGTTATTTGATTATACGGTGTTATTAATAAACTTATAAAATTCAACTATGTTACACGATTACAAAATTACGGCAAACTCATATCTATATACATACTACAAAGTCTAGAATTTTAGGAGACAACTGTATGGTAATGTCTAACAATTGGTAGTTGTCCGGACATGCCGAGAGTTAGGATGTTACAACTAACTATAGGTGCAGCCAACTTGAACAACCTTTCAAAAATTCTGATTTTGAAATTTAAAAAAGGAAAAACAACCATTTGTACCCATGAACTTTACGAACATTGACAAAAATACCCATTAAAGAAAGAAACTAACATTGTATCCATCAAAGATGGATTCCGTACGACAAAAGTACCCAAATCCTAAATTTATGTTGACTTTTTAATAAAATTTCAGAATTAGCCCATCCTTATCTTCAACCCCTCCTCTCTTCTTTTCCAAATCTCAAACACCTACATTGCCACTACCTTAACCACCCTCTATTCTCTACTACTCCACTAACCACCACTGCCATCATCTTTCCACGCTGACGATGACAAAGACAACAACAAGGTAACCAGGCGATCCATCCGTTCCCACACAACGCTACCACCTTCAACTGCAGCCATCCAAACTCCACGGCGGCCCAACGCCGCCTCAAGCCCATGCACAGATCACCTATACCTTGGCACAGTGGCAAGTTCAGAGTTTAGAGCCACCGGATTCAAGCTCCAGCAGCGCGCACAGAGATGCCACAATGCCTCTCCGGCCAAGACCCCATCTAATGCCGCCACAAGATGGAGAAGCTCCGGAAGCGAGATTGAACTGAGACAAGGTCCCTTCCCGTGGTACGATTTAACTCCTCATAGGTCCACTTCAAGCTCATGAAATCCATGGAGAAAGGTCCTATATTTACAACAATACAAATTACAAATTTATTATATAATTAATGAAGTTGAACAAATTTTCTGTAATTAATAATTTATTTGTTTTTATCTATACCCAAATTGAACTAATTGAGTGTATTCATTGTTCAAATTCTCTCAGAAATCTCCAATCATATCTATGTTAGGATTCTTGTCAAGTCAGAGAATGACTCTGATAACCACAACGGCAATGGAGGTGCGTGGCGTTGACCGTGACGAAGATGACGCGGAATTTGGGGAAGAGGGAGAGAGAAAGGGGGAGAGAGATCCGGTTGGAGAGGTTGTGTCGGTGATCAAGTTTCTTGGAGATGGGTTCATGAAGATGGAAATGCCGTCATGGTAGCGGTGGTGGAGTAGAAGAGAAAAAAGAAGGTGGTTAAGGTGGTGGTAATGGAGGGGATGTGAAAGTTTGAGTGGGAAAGAAGCAATGGTTGGGAGCTGATGTTGAAGATAATGGTGGGGGTAATTCTAGAATTTTATTAAAAAGTCAACATAAATTTACGATTTTGGTACTTTTGTCTTACGAAATCCATCTTTGATGGATACAACATTAGTTTCCTTCTTTAATGTGTATTTTTGTCAGCGTTGGTAAAGTTCATGGGTACAAATGGTTGTTTTTCCTTTAAAAAATTAAGATTAGGTTCAGAAATACGGGCCACCCAACATCAACCCTACTTGACCACCCACTCCAATCACTTTTCTCTGAAGTTGTGATCTCCATCAATAATTCTTGTCCCTCCACCTACGTCCTCCCTGTGACTATGTCCTCTCCATCCACCACATTTGTCATTCGCCACTGCGTCATCCCTCCTCCCCCAACAATACGGATGCCACCCGCCCATGCGTTCACCACCTTGAACGCGCTTACCACTCGCTCCTGTGTCCTCCCTCTCCACGACATCTCTTGGTAGGGCTGTTCCATCTTTGTCCACCCCTAGTCGCACGCGATGATCTCTGCAACACGACTCGTAGTGCCACCGACCACTGCAGTGCCCTCCCCCTCACAAACGCAGTGCCGTCAAGTACCACCGCTATCCTTACCTCATGAACGCAGATTTGTCGATCACCACCGCAGTCCTCCGTTCCCGAATGCAACAACCTCCATTTTAGGCATCGTGTCCTGCCACATTCAAACGCAACAAGCGTCATATTCTTCGTTTAGGATAATTCTTTTTACTAGGTTTGAATGTTTTTTTCTCCTAAGTTTTGGATATTTCTTTTTCTTATGCTTTGGAATTTGGATGTTTCTTCTTTTTGAGTATTGGATATTTTCTAATAGTTTTAGATGTTTCTTACTTAGTTTTCGGTTGTTCTTTTTTCAATATTTTTTGGATATTTTATTTTGTTAGGTTTTAAATAATTTTGGATATTTCTTTCTTCTTAGGCTTTGGATGTTTCTTTTTGGTACATTTCAGATGTTTTTTTTTATTATGAATTTTTATAATGATTTTTAAAATAATTTTAAAAGTTTTAAAATGAATTTTAAAATTTTTAAAATAATTTTAGAATTTTTAAATTTCCCGTAATTGGTTACTTAGCGGATTGAAAAGATAATAATAAGAGTAAATATTTATTTTAGTCTTTAAAAATTTTATATACGATATTTTATTTCTCAATAAATTTTTATTTTTTAAAATTCTTTGAGAATGATTCTGTTCTGGAAAATTTATTTTTAAGTTACTTTGAATCAATTTTTTTATATGTATGTTGGATAAATAAGTTTTTAATAAATTTTAGGGTAAAGTATATTGTCTTTTGATGTTTATAAAAAAATTTAAAAATATTTCGAAATTTTATTTTGTTTCAATTTTGTCTTTTAAAATTTTCGATTTGTGTCAAATATATTCTTGATCAATCCAGTAATAATGCATAGCAATTATGTCTGATTTGCTTGTGTTGACGGTTGTTCTTATGAAATTGTTGTTAAATTAGTCCTAAATTTTTTAAAAAATTAGTCGTCGAAAGTATATTTAATGCAAATTGAAAACTTTGAGATAAAATTAAAACAAAATAAAACTTAGAGACATTTTTTAAACTTTTAACAAACTTTAAAAAAATAAAATATACTTTATCCTAAATTTTATTATAAGACAATTTAGTCATAAAAAATATATTCTAAAATAAATTAATACCCTTTTAAAGTGACGTAAAGTTCAATTTATTCGACAGAAATAATTTTTAAAAATTTTTGAGAATAAAAATTTGTTATTCCTTAAAAATAATTTGGGTATTTATTTTAAAAATAAATAGAGGATTTAGCTAAAATATATTTGGAAGACACATGATAAACAAATATATTAATAACTTATTATTTTATATTTTTAATACAAAATTTTTAATTTATAAATTTAATATATATTTTTAAAGTGCAAAACAGATAATTCCGTAAATAAAAGGTTTAATTACTCTAGTAGTTCCTATAGTCTTACGAAATTTTCAATTAGGTTCCTATACTTTTTTTCTTTCTAATTGAGGAAAAAAATCATAGTTGTCAGAATCGAACCGGTGATCGAACCGATCAAGCTATTGAGTTACTGGATGATTGGTTCAACCGGTGGGTCACTGGTTCAACCGGTTAATCCGGTCCTATGTAAATAAATAATAAAAATATTATACTATTATATACTACAAGTATTTATTAAAAAAATAATATTAATAAATATTATGTAATCAAAAAAAGAAAAAATAAGTGAATTTATAATGGTTGTTAAATAAAAATATAATTAATTTAAAAATAAGTAAGTTTATAACTAAAATTAAAATAAATTAAATAAAAATAAATATATTTGATAAAAAATATCTATATATATAATAATTTGTAAATATATTAATTAAAATTGTGAGTGTTTGTGACTTGTTACTTTTTCATTGAGAACAAGGGTTCGAACCCCACCCCACCCGTTCACATCGGTTCTCTTTCTTGTTCAGTTTAATTAACAAACTGAATTAATTTAAAAGACCCGATTAAAAATAAAAAATATAGAAATCTAATTAAAAGTTTTGAAAAATTATAAGAAACAAAGGTTTGTGGATGAATAAAATTGAAATTGGGCTGGACCTAGAAGTGGGATCCTGACCCAGAAGGGGAAGAAAAAGAGTTGTGGGCTCCACGGTGATTTCCTTGCCCTTCTTAAAACAGTTAACACTTAACAGCAAGAAGTGAGAACTGAGAAGAATTAAGCAGTCTTTGATCGTAAAACTCTCCTCCACTCTCCAGATTCATCCATTTCTGCATTTTTCTAATTAAAACCTTCCAACAAACTCATCGACGCACTAGAGAGATGCCCGTCAGAGTATTGGTTGAAAGTTCCACGCCTTCGCAGGTTTCAGGTAATCCACTTTTCTTCACCCTATTTCTTCTTTTTCTTTTTCCCCTCGCAAATTGCGATTTATGAATGTGTTAGTTTTCGCAGATTACTGTCCAAAATTGATAGTTCGTCCTTTTAATTTGATTGTTTGATTTAGGCGCTAATTCTGGCCATACTTCATTCCAAGCTTGTACACTTCTAGGCATTGGCCAGGTATGTTTCCTTTCTTTTTCGTGTTTTTTTTTTATTTTTTTATTAATTAATTTATTTTTTGTGATTTATGTTCGGCTTCGATTCTTCATTTGTTTGAGCCTTTGAAAAAATGGGGGTTGTGGAGATAGAACAGACTTTTTTTTTTAATTTTCGATCATGAAGATAGAAAACACTTAAGCGGCTTAATATGTAACTTTGAAATTTCAGTACATTCAAAACTTAATGCATTTAGATATAATTTATTTACAGATAACTGAATTGTAAATGTATCAAAATTCCAAAGTGACATATATAAATGGAGAAGAGGGAGTATTTGTTTAGTGTTTTTCAGCTTTTGTTACATTTCCAATTCATGGTGGAAATATGTCTGATCGATTCGCCACGGTTTTTCATTTTGTTCATACTTTCTACTTTCCAAATAGATATTGGAGACGCTATTTGAGGATAGGTATTTATGTATGTATGTATGTTGCCTATATGTGTCCTTATTTCTAAGTTGTGATTGTGGCGCAATCTGGTTGAGTTATTAGTTCTCAAAATTGAACTTATGATTCGTTTCTAGATACTGAGGCCTTGCTAGAGAACTAGTGAGAAAACACAAATGGTACAGTACTTGTCTATAAAATGTTCATTTCTCTTTTATTCTAAAATGATGTTCAATTTTATTTTATTTTCTTCTACCGTTGTGAGAGATTAAGTATATTATTTGGAAAATCAATCCGTATTTACTGCTGATCCATATTGCTTAAAGAATATTAATAAAGAACACCTGGTCATAGTCTAAAAGATCTGTCTCCCCAAAGGGGAAATCATTGAAGGATAACACTCTTAGAACACATGGATGCAGGGTGGTTCCTTAGATGAAGGAAGAAAGCAAATCAGTAAGATGATTTCTTGCCCATAAATCAGTTCGTAGTTCACTTGTTTTTTCTTGTTAGAACAAATGAATAATTCTAGGGAGTGAAATATCAATATAATACAAAAATGGGAAGAGCTGCAAAGCAGGTCCTTGGACAAAAGAATATGCATGAGATGCCGTGATTATATCTGTCCAGAAATTAGAAAGTTTGTTTCCATTCATCATTTCGTCTCTATTTATATTTTGTACTAATTAATAGGGCCTAGAAGATGAAGATTTTCCTATTAGTTAGTCTTATTTGTGGTTCTTGGATAGTGTATAGCAGTGGTATCCTAGATAAAATAACTTAAGCTAAACCATTGAATTAGATTTCACATATTTTGGCCGGTATATCACGCTAGATGAGTTTGAAATCCCAGTATTGACTCCAAGTGTTTATGTTTCACAGGCCTTTTCTGGGACACAGAACGTTTCTAGCCTACAAAAGGATGAAGCATGGAGAGTAAATGTTCGTATACAAGGATGTGATCTTGAGCATGGTTATCTATGTGGCACCATGGAAGCTCTTAATGTTCCTATGGCCGACACACCAGTATGCAGCTTATTCCTTGTTCTTCCTAAAATGTGAAAATGGATAAGAAATCAAGAAAATGCTATTCATCGTCTTTAGTTTGAGCTATTTGTCATGTTAATCACTATTATGCCAAAACTTATAATCTATTAATTTATGACTTCAGTCTGCAATAGTTGTTGTCATATACTTGCTGTTCTTGTATCCAAAAATCAAGTCAAAGACATGATATTATTATGTTTGTTTGAAAGATCAAATCAGAACATAGTGTCAATCACCAAAATCAAAACACAGTATTTTTAGATTTTGAGAGAAGAAGAGAGGGGGGGAGGGGGAGGGAGGGGATGACGCTCCCTTTCCTGTCAGAGCCTCCGCCCCTACTGGCAGTCGTCTTAATTTTTGTTGATTTCTTGAATAAGCTTCATTTGTCTCATTTTATATTGGAGCAATGACATTAGTTTTCTGTCTGCTTTTATCACTTACTAATCATCCATCATATACCTTAAGGTTTCTGTAACCAAATTCACTTTTAGTGAGATATTTCCTTATATGCCCTGGTTGTGTGTTCAGCTATCAAAAGAGAAAAATTGCTCTGGTATTGACTTTGTCTTAATGGCTCATATCAGGTTGTAACATTCTGGGAAGGGGAGATTGTTGATACCAAAAATTATACGTTCTTCACTGGCAAATGGGAAGCAACGTATGTTATTAGGGAATAACTTTTAAATTTAGCTATGAGTTTAATTTGAATAACACAAATGATGCCACACACCTCTATTTATATTGACAAACTTTTGCTTTTTTGCTTGCTTGTTTGTTCTTTCCCTTTTCTACTTTCTCAGACCAGAAGATGATATAAGGCACTGGACTAAGTTTCAATCATTTTCACCCCTCATGGTAATGACCTATAATTTGCTATGGTTTTCTATAATATGCATATGTTTGGTTATCAATGACCTTCAATCTTTTCAGGGCCAAGTAGAAGTTGATGGTGGCAAGTCTTTGGACCTAAGCAACTATCCTTACATATTCATGGTAACTTGATTTTTAGCTGTGTGTAAAATGAAACAACCATGCGATGTATATACAAAAAATCAGCCTCTAAATCAGCCACCTGTATAGAATACATATTAAAATACAAAATAAACATTGAAAATGAATTAAACACATGTATTTGTACACAAATACATAGTGGTTGATTTTTTGTATGCATATAGCATTTTTAAAATGAAAATTTGGAAAACTCTACTTGTTTTAGCAATGAATCCTCTGCGAAATTCATTAATTGAGGTTTTTGTCGCAGAGATGGAAGGAGCAGTATTTTGTGAATGTTGGAACCGACTGCGGGTTAACTATAGCTGGCTTTTACTATGTTTGTTTCTCTTGCAGTGATGGATCTATAAGCGGGTTTTATTATGATCCCAACAGCAGGTTCTCTTCCTTTTCCTATTGGTATATTTTGTGGCCTCAGTTCTGCCTGCTCTTCACTGCTCTTATTAATCCTTCTATTTGTTTATGTTAAGCATGTGAATTCTTCCTTATTTCTGTAAATTAAGGGTATGTTTGTTTCTGGTTTCAAAAAGTGATTTTATAAGTTAATTTTGTATATAGTTAAAAAAATGCTGAAAAAAAAATTGATCTTAATCAGAAACTAAAAATCCTGAAAACTTTTTTTTCTTGGAAATTTTACGGTGTATTTAAGTTTATGTTTTTATTTTTGGTTCCATTTTCAGTGTTTTTTTTTTGGATTTTGTTAAGAAAAAAGAGAAAATAGAAGGTAAAAGCAGAAAATAGAATTTTATTGTTTTCATTTTTTTCCTTCATAAAATCCTGAAAATAGAAAATGTTGAAAATTATAACAAAAAATAAAAACGCAAACCAATGGCATCCTTCTTTATTTAATAAAATTGATACAAACATGTAAAAAAGTTATTTTCTTTTTTTTGTCAAAAAGCTGGTTTTTGGTTAGAAATGGCTAAAACAAATGCACCCTAATTCTCTTATAACAAATGAAAGTGTGATATAAAAATTCATGAATTCTTTGCAGCCCTTTCCAGAAGCTTGAATTGAAATCCACAAATGATGGAAGATCAGGTTTCAGTTTTCCATCGTATGAGTTGCAATAGGTTTCAAGGCATATATATAATATTGTTAAAACTTAAAAGTTCAGCATCCAACTAAGTCTTGCTTAAATGTTGGGCCAATTTGGCAAGACGACCTGGAAGGCTATGCAAGAGTACAAGATTGTATTTTTGTATGTAAGTTGTGATGAAAATATGACAAATTCAAGCTTGTTATTATCATGATTGATATTATTGTATAATGATCACAAATCAAGGATTAATAGATTATCAAATGTTAGAATCCCCCAATTTATACGACTACCTCTTCCTGGTGACTTCAACGTTGATTATACTACCTTTTTATTTTCAGATTCAGCTATTTTGAAATTTTGTATCCTAGAGATGGGGAATGAAGTTTGAACACCTAAATGTTTCTTATTTTGTATGCATTGATTATTGCTGAAATAAATAAGTAATTTTAGATATAATAAGATTTGGTTGGGTAAAGTTTTTTTTTTAAATTAGTTTATAAAAATTAGCTTTTAAAAGATAGTTTCTTTAACAATTATAATATCTATGTTGGGTTAAGTACAATTTTAATCTCTAACATAGAAGGCGAAAATTTATTTTGTCTCCAGCCTTTTTTTTGCTACAAAATGGTCCCGAAAGTTTCAGAAGTTTTTTTACCAAATTTTTTATTTTTATTACAAAAATATCCCTAACTTTAAAAAAAAGTCTTGAATAAGGGAGAAGGGAATCACGCACGCTGGGGGGTGTTGGTTTAGAAGAAGGGGAAGGGAAGGTGGGAAAGGGGAAGGAGAAAGGCCGCCGCCGTTGCTCCTTTCCTCTTCGCGCTTACTCCAAAGCAACCGTGACCCTCTCTCCCTCCTTCTCTCCTTTCCTGTCTCGGACCTTTTCGAATTAGAGCTCACCGCGTGCGAGCCTTCTATGCTTCACCACCGCGCAGCAATGTGGAGCCCTTCTTCCCCACTGTCCGTTCGCGCCATCTCGTCCCTACATCCCTCAATCGCTGTTGTAGAAGTAACCAGAGCCACCACTGCCCGTTCCCCTCCCTCAATCCCTATCGCATAAGGAACCAGAGCCACTACTGCCCGTTCTCCTCCCTCCAGCCCCTTCCCGTCATGCCCAGACTGCCGGCGCTCCACCACTGCCTCCCCTGTCCCTTCTTTTCTATTTTCTATTTTCATAATCCAGGTTACAATTTTGCTTTCAATTTCTGATTTTTATTAGTGTTAGTTCCTTGATTTGATTCTGGATTAGTTTAGCTAGATTTTGATTTTCTGTTAGTTGATTTTAGGTGGGTATGATAGAATTAGCTTAAGTTATTGAATTGTTGAAAGTTGCTGCCGAATTGTTGTTGTTGAATTAGCTTAGGTTTGATGGAATTAGTTTAGGTTATTGAATTTTTGTTAATGGTTAACAGTATACATGATCCATTGTTATTGTTCTTTTTCTTTGTCTGGTTGTTGTTGTTTCATTGATGTTGCTTCTGCTATTCTGCCGCTTCTGGTTCAGCTTCGGATTCTGTTTTTGTTTCTGGTTGATTTTGGGGAAGAAGGGGAAGGGCATTTTTGTCCGAAGGACGATTTTAAAACAAACTAAAACTTTCAGGACCATTTTGTAGCCAAAAAATGCTGGAGACGAAATAAATTTTCAGTCTCTACCTTAGAGACCAAAATCATACTTAACCTATCTATGTTTAATAAATTAAATTAAAATTGGTTTTTAATAAGTACAAGTAAGAACAAGTGTGTTTGGTAAAATAGTTTCTAAAATTTAAAAACACTATAATAAATATTAATATAAGAATTAAATTTGAATATAAAAAAATGTATGAGGTTATATTAGATTTTTTTAAATTTTAATAAGCATAAATCTTTTTTCAAAAACTCTACCTTAGATATTTTTTAAAACCTTCCTCCTCCTCCCATTCGAAGATCGAGTAATCCTCCTCCTCCCATTTGAAGATCGAGTAATCGTCCTTTTCTGTATCGATATGGTTGTAGCACCCTAACTTTTAGCACCTCATGATCGTACTAAAAGTTCGAGCGCTACTAACCTCTATTCCTTTAATTATATACTATATTTATTTAATATTAGACCTTCACGAATATGAACCGAAACTTTTAGTTAAGAAAAAGAAGATTCTTTACTTTTGATCACTTAATCACAAAGATACATAGCATTATATATATAGACTTATTTCAAGATTTTCAAAATACAAGTCCTATCCTCTCTAAAATCCAAAAGAATAAACGACGAGGGAAAAATAAAATCTAACAACTCAACTTGTAAACATAATCTTCTATGCTCCTGTGCCTCCGTACTAAACCTTCGCACCTGTAGCTGAAAGGGGTGGAAATAGGGGGTAAGAACTAGGGAGTTCTTAGTAGGGTCGGGGTGTATAGTTATACTCATTTTATTACCATAGCCAACAGCAATGGACAATAGAATACATTTAGACTTAACAAACAAAGAACACAGAAATTAAGCAATCATATAGCACACCCACAATCACAAGAAACACACTCACAAACAAATATACACAAACACGTATGATGCATGTCTATCCCTAGTGCAAGTAATGAGCTCATCTGTCGGTTTCAACCCGCTCCCGACGTAACTCAACAACCTTTGTCTGAGTTTGGTTTCCAGTGTCATAACCTCTGTAAGCAACCTCTGACTTACAAGTGCGACTCTCTTGAGCCGATGTATGCAAATATAACCTCTGCAAGCAACATCTGTCTTATAGGTGAGGTTCTCACTAGCAAATGTATGTATTGATAACCTCTGTAAGCAACCTCTGTCTTACAGGTGTGACCATCCTCTGGATTGACCGATGTATCTCTGGAAAGCAAATCTCGGTGGACTCACTACCTTATCTCTGCTCGTTTTCAGCAGGTAGACAATTATCTCTGCTCGTTCTTTCTTTCTTTTCTTTTATGTTATCTTTTCTTTTAAAACCAAAATCACCTTTTGATGACATTCTTCAAAACCTTTAAAAGAATTCCACTTCAACCAATTCTTCTTTCAAAAGACAAAGAGAAATTATTTACTAGTTAAACCCCTCAACAAAGACTCTAGAATTTAGGGAAGCGACAACCAATCTCATTTTCTTAAGTTCATTGGAAATCCTTAACAATCATTGTTTTCTTAAATTGAGTTAATCAAATAAAGTTTCTAAATCAAATCAAAACCAAACCATACAAATCGGAGGTTCCAAACCAATGTCAAAGCCAACACCAAGCCTAATTCCATCCTTAAAATTAATTCTTTAACTTTTTCCAAGACGTCAAAAAACGAAATTATTCAGTCAAAATTCAATTACTTTTAAAGTTCACTAAACTCATCCGAATAAAAATTTTAAGTCAAATTCAAAACATATGCCCTTTTCATATTTAAATCAACCTTAAAACATAATACTTCTCTTAAATAATTTAAAATCGTAAAATAATTCTTTTCTAAATAAATCAAACTCAAAAGATATATTTTTCTAAAATGAATTAAACTCGAAACATAACTATTTTTTTTAATAAATCAAAAGCAAATAATAGAACCTCTCAAATCCAATCTTTTTTAAAATAATATTTCAAACAAAGTCTTAAATTTTATAACAAACTTTCGACAGCATCTCCCCTAAAACTCGGACTTTACCACCCTTCTCAGGTCCATCCAAACCAATTCTCAAATTCTTTCAAATTGTTTCTAATAAATCAAAACAATTTCTAATATAAAAGAAAATATAAAATTAGACCAATTAAAATCCAACCGCTTTCAAAATCAAACCATTTTCATATCTTAAAGCATGTCATTAATTCATTTCTTATTAAATCTCAATGTCATCATCAAATCTCACCAATTTCACTTGATTACCAACAATATTTCAGCTCCGAATTTATCAAAATAATTCGGTTCTTGGCTACGCTTAAACTGACCAAATTTCAAACTAATCACAAATATCAATATATCATAAAATTCAACATAAATTCAGTCAAATTCAATCAATAATCAATGAAATAAACATTCACTTATCAAATTCACATTTAATAATTATAAAGTTACCAAAACACTACTTCCGTACAAAATCAAAATACTCGTAACTACGAAGAAGCTTTTTGACCGAATTGTCGAAGAAGAAAATGTCAGAAATCATCTGTACCTCCTAAAACTCCAGTTGATCGAACTCAAGAGATAGGAGAGCTACGTCACCATCAACTTTCACCGATCAAAAATGACGCCAATATATAAATGAGGAAAATACAAACACTTTTAACAGATTAAAATTTTTTATTGAAGTTACGAATCATAAAAAATCGAACTCCAAAGGTCAAAAGTTCCATGGTTTCTCATTCCCTCGCTCTCACGGCCATTCTTTCTTTTCTTTCTTCAAAATGAAACATTCACGGTTGGTTTTGGCTATGAGAACGATGATGATTAATGGTAATAATAATGGCTTATTTGGTTTGGTGACACACAGGGGAGGGGTCGGGTGTCTTCCATGAACCACGTGTCAAGTTATAAAGCTGTTAAATCAGTAGTTCAAGTTATAAATATCTTAAACGGATAACTATAAAAATTAGATATATTAAAACACAAGTAATAATATATATGAGTTACTAATATAAATAACATTAGTAACATAATGATAAAACATATAGGTGAAGCATTAGTAAAGTTAAGTTCACCAAAGAATACCAATATTTACTAATATCGACGAATATTGAGCTCGATAATAATATTATTAACTAAACTCTATTTTTAAATTAAAAAAATATCAATTACTCAAATTAAAATATACATATAATTTTCATTATTTATAAATTACTAAAATGATAGTTTTAATTATGTAAAATATTTTATCATAACAAAAATATATAAGAATATGAATTTAATTCAATTCAAATAATTATAAATTAATTTAATTACTTTTAATAAAATAATTTCTAAAAATAAGAAACTCCCATTTATAAAATAAAGAGTAAAGTATTGTTTTAGTCCCCAACGTTTGGGGTAAGTCTTATTTGTGTCCCTAATGTTTAAATCGTCATATTTGTATCCCTAACGTTTATAAAAGTGATTCAATATTATCCTACTATCACTTATACTAACAAATGAGATTATATTTTTCAATTATTCTCATTTGGATGTATTCATTCTCAATTAGGTCTCACTTAGATGTGTTCGATTTTAATATTATACCTACTATTTGTGTTTAGATTCAATCATGTTCCTAGAAAAGTGAATTATGTAAATTTTGTATGAATTAGTTTAACTTTTTATAAGCTATTTTTCAGAGTAGATATTCGATTCTATCCCAGACATTTGTATTCTAACTTCAATAAGGGATTTTTCAAACTCAAACTAAAGCGTTCATGATGTGTAATTGACGGCAAGATAATATTGAATCACTTTTACAAACGTTAGGGATACAAATAGGACGATTTAAACGTTAGGGACACAAATAGGATTTACCCCAAATGTTGGGGACAAAAATGATACTTTACTCTAAAATAAATTATAACTTATTTATATTTATATTTTTAAAATTGATGGTCGTTACATTTAGGGGTAAATTTAAGAGTTGTCCCTAACATTTAAATTATCCTACTTAAGTACCTAACATTTCAAAATCGTCTCAATTTTAGTAATCTATTAACAAAGTTGACGATAGGATGACATTAAGACGATTTTAAAATGTTGGGGACTTAAATAGGACAAAAATCTTGAAGGACAAAAAATGATACTTTATTCTTAGTTACTAAATCAAGTAAAATGAAAGTGAATTTTAATGGACTAAATTGCATTAGGAATTCAAAATTTTTACTAATCATGGAGTGCATGTAAAATTACTAATAGATAAATTTCTGAAAAAGGATAAAAAACAGCATGATATATATACAAATAAAGTATGAATTATACTTTTTTTGTCTTTAATGTACTGCTAATGATTAATTTAAATAAATTTTATTTTCTTACTTTGAAATAAGTTTTAATTTTATCCTTAAAATAATCTCAATTTTTTTACTATACATAATTATTCAATTATTTTTTTAATCACATCTAAGTAAATTATTCTTAATTCACTACAAAAAAAATGTTGAATACTGTCAAATTTAGCATCGGATATTAACAATATTTTTATAGGCGGATTTGGCAATAAATTCGTTAGGTCAAAATGCTACCGACGAATTTGCTTTTTGACGGTAAATTCACCAGTAATAATTGAAGAAAAAAAGAAAAAATTGGTGTGAATTTTACCGTCGTATTTATTGGCCCCGGTAAGCCCAAAATCCGCCAGTAAGCCCAATTACTAGAACGCTGCATTTTGTCACGGCAACACGTTATCGTTGGATAAATCTACTGATAAATCCAACGGTAAACGTGTCCTAAATTTGAATCATAAATCCTCTTCTCCCTCATTTTCGAACTAGTCTCTCTAACTTTCTCCTCTCTCTCTCTCCCTCTCTTCCCCCTTCTTTCAAACCTCCTCTGACAGCCCTTTCCGTTAGCCACCATCAACAGCATCCAAATTAATGATTGCATGGACTTGGTTAGTGCTCCTTTTGTCGCGTAGATCGCACTGTCGCTGTCGTTTTTGTTGCTCCTACCACTGCTGCTACCGCTGCTTCCTATGTCACCAGAGATGCATTCTTCTTTCTCTTTAGATAGGTTGTCCTCCTCCCTCTCTATATTATTTGTTTACAATTTATTTAAAATAAATTCTAATACAACCCTACCGGTTGGTTACCTCCATTGCCGTTGTGTCATTTTTGCTGCTAATGCGCCAGAAAAGTTCTCACTAATACTGCAATTGTCTATAGATAACTCACTCACTAATTAGTTTAGAGTAGTAAAACCCTAATTTATTTTTTTTTTGTCTTTACTTGTCAATAATCGTCATAAAGCATAAATAATGATATAGGAAAGATCATGGCAGCATTAATTTCATTTGCAAATGTCTAGTCCATGTATTTGTTTGTTTTTTAGAAATTGAAACCTTTTATTTATTCTTATATTGTATTTCCCCACTTTCATTGTTTCATATATTTTAATGATCATTTCTCAATTCTTATATGGATATAAGGGGTGTGGACTCACTTAGGTGTCTCAATATTCAAAACAAAAAATTACAAAATTGAATGGAGGTGAGAATTGGGTGAGAAATTTTAATTTTTTACCATTTTGTTCGAATGAATTTGAAGAGAATTTCGAGATGAATACATGGCTGCAGACGGCTCGTCAATCGAAAAAAATTATGATGATTTAAAGTTGGATTTGAATATAGGCAAGCGTTTCCTCACCTTCTCTTCTCCCTAACCGTGCTTGCTCTCTATTTTGCTAAAGTGGAGTGAGTTTGGGGTATTGGGAGAGTGTTTAAAGTATTGCTCTTGGGCCTACTTGGATTCGATTCAATTGGTTATGTTCGTCGGTTCGATTTTTGGCTAAAATTTTTAAAATTAATGTTTTAATTCGTAATTTAAATATTTTCACTTCTATAATTTAAAAAATTAATTTTTTAATTTCTTCGCCTCATAATTAATTTATTAATTAATTATTAATTAACTAGGGTTTTACACAAGAAGTCTCGGGGTACCGGAAGAAATCCTTCCTCTACCCTGATCACGGCTACGACCACGACCAGCATCCTGATCCACAGCACCTTTACCTATCGTCTTGTCTGCGAATAACATACCAATTAATAGAAATTCAACACAAGAAATCAATAATAAATTACAACAATACCTAGTAATTCCTATAACTAATATCACAACATTAAGTTCAACATTTGATGATCTGAATAGCAACTGTCTTACAATACAACCATATCAACTATAATGTGCATTATTGGATCTAAACCAGATACTAAGTTTGAAAAATACTTCATTCAAGCAACTTAGCAGTTACCCATAACATATATACGCATAACTCAATTAGCAAATAATATTCATCGCATTAGAATCCTATATCAAAAATAGATTTAATTAACTATGCCAAGCAAAAATCAAACACCCTAAATCACATGGTAGCTACAACATGAAATTTAAAACGGACAATAGACATAGAGGCATATAAACGAACATTTGGCAAGAACATACATCAAAGATGCACAATTAACGCAACTAAGTAAAAGTTGAGAGCTTCTTTTTCAAGCCAATGCTATTCAACTAAATTTCAGCAATTGTTCAACAAAATAAATAGTCTTTTAACATTAATTCACACATTCAACATATTCAATAAAAAATTAGCAGCATTATCCATCAATTCAGTCAATTTCCAACACTTTCACTAATATAACACAAACTAATAATCCTAAAACTAACCTATCCTAACCACCTAAAATTCACTAAAATAAAAAATTAACTATAACTAAATTAGTTAACTAAAATTAGAATAATGAAACAACCTAACCAAAATAGAATTTGAAGAAGAAAGAGAAATACTGTTTAAAGAAACTTGGAATGCAGAATGGCAGAATGGTGGTCGCCGAAGCTACAGGTGGCGGAAGGCTGGTATCCAAAGAATGGAAAACTCACTGAAGGCTGGGCAGTAGCGGTGCGATTATGGCGGGGACGAGGGTCGTTTGACGGCACGAGAGGAGAGGAGCAGAGGGAA
>NC_029775.3:80169519-80199750 GCF_000817695.3 Arachis duranensis | reverse complement strand
CGACGGTGGGTTCACGGTGATGGAAAGGGGGTGCCAACGGTGGTGGTATCGGTCGTGGTGGCAGGTGGTGATGGTTTCGAATTTGGGAAAAGAGGGTTTGTGATTTGAATTTATGCCCCCTTTATCGTCGGAAAATTTCAATGGTAACCCATTGCGGGACACCAAAATGCAGTGTTTCACTAATTGGAGTTACCGTTGGATTTTTTCGACGGTAAAGGAAGTGTCAATTTAATTTATTTTTCCTTCAAATATTACCGTCGGAAAGCAGAGTCTGCCGGTAATTAGTTAACCTTACGAATTCGACGTCATTACCGCCGGTAAATCTAACAGTAAATCCGTTGTTACTCTGTGATAGTAAATTCGACAGTACTCAACGTTTTTATTGTACTGAGATATTAAATAAATCTACAAGGTAATGACCAAATCAGTACCCAAAAGATTCAAACGCTGATATTTCGGCACCTCACTATTGTAATTGACAAAATGGTACCTGGATAATTTTAAAAATTGACAAACGTGTCCATGTGCTTGCCGGACCAAAGCTCCGATGAGGACAATGTTGACTTGGACACCGGATTTTGCTGACAAAACAAGTTTTATTTGAGTTGTAATTTTTAATTAAGTAATTTGTTAGCCTAGGTGGAAATAAAATTAATTGAACTTGATTTTGCCCCAAATAAGAGATCTTTGCCCTAATCCTCAATATTGCTCTCTTCGTTCACTCGCAGGAGGGGATCCAAAATTAGAAGATGCATACAGCAAAGGCTCGTGGAAAAGCTGCAACGGTGAGAAGGCAGTCATCGATGCAAGCCTTCAACGTGGTTGGTGTTTCCGGTATTGTGAGCAAAACTTATGATTGCTGTTGCATTTGTCCCTTTCCAGTGGTTCCGTTGAAGTCGAAGACAAGTAGCAACCCTGATAGATGGTTTCTACGCTGCCCTATGTGGAATGTAAGCTTGGAATTTTGATGAATATGTGAGGAAGTAATGCAATATCCCTTCTTAGTTTGTCATCTGTGCTTATTCAATTTTAGTTTTCGATTGTTCTCTGATCTTTGAAATTTTCGTGTTGTGCTAGAACACACAAATACGTTGCGGGTATTTTCAATGGTTGGATGAAATACAAGAAGAATGTGTGGAAGGAGAAGTTTCTTCAGAGAATAGTAATATGCTGGGCAAATCAGAACCAAAAAAGAAAAGCAGAATCAATGTCGAGTTGTGCCTAAATGGAGCATTTGAAGAGGGTTGAGTTGTGCCTAATTTTTATGCGTATATTGATTAGGTTAAATGTGGCTTTGATTATGTTTAGTTTGGCTAAGTAGGTAGACAGTGCACAGTATAATAGTATAACAATGACACTTTGGAATTTGTAATCTTCTCCTCATTGTAATTGAGATGATTTAATGTATGCTATGTTATTCTTGTGATGTGACTGAGTTATTGTTGTTGTGATATGAGAAAGCTATATAGAGTATATGTAAGCCATTTAAAATAGATTTGTCAACAGAAGCTCAATAAAACACCAGGAGCTCAACATGAAGTTATAATCGTTAATTATTCAGAGTAACAAAGTTCAGGCCCCAAATAAGACTAGCAAAATGACACTTATGTTCATAGTAACTGCTACAGACCCAAATGACACTAACAAAACACAAAAAGACTTGGGTAGCACTTACATGTCATAATGGCACTTGGGTGCATATTAACTAAATCATGTCCAAAATGGAGCTAACAACAAACTAAAAAACCCAAGATTCTCGGTTCAGTTCTTGTCTTTTGTTGATGGTTTTGATGGTGATGGTCCGGATGGCTTTTTCTTCTTTAAGGATGGGGTAGACATGAAGCCTGTAAACCTGCTCTGTATGGCTGGGCTTGCTACTGCCATGGTCTCCCTAGTCACAATTGGTGGCCTAAATGGAGCTGTAGGTTGGACCTGAAGAGTGGGCCTAACTAATGGACCTTGTGGCATTGACCCAGTCCCACTACATGGGACTGCAACATTGGATGGAGATGCAGGAATTTGGGATCTAGACCCAACATCAGGCCTGACAACCCTAGGTTGAGCAGGGGGTGGTGGTGTAGCTGCTGCATTTTGTGTTGGAGTTGGAGGTGTTGTAGTGGCTGCCAGTCCTCTTCGAGTGGTGCTACCTCTTCCTCTTGGTGGAACTGGGTTGCCCCTTACAAAAGATGATCTGCATCTCTTTTTTGGTGTTGGTGCTGGTGGTCTTGTGACAACCGGAGGTGCTAGTTCTGAACTAGCTGTTGGACTAACCAAGTTGGTTGCTGCTGGTATAGTGGCTACATTAGGGGGTGCAGCATTTGTTGTAGTGTTTCCATCATTGATGTTATTCTGCATCAATTTGTCCATTCATGAAAACAAACCTTTTATGGAAACAGATCCAACAGTTTGGAACAACAAGGTAACCTAAATCACATTGTTTACTTGATCAGGCTAACTTTGTGGATGGTTTTGAGTGAGGTCTTCCTCAACTGCAACATGTGCAGCGTGTGCAGCCTCTATGGTCTCCTCCCAGTTAGCTTCTTGCTCCCTAGCTTCTTCCTCATCAAGATCTGGTTTTTCAGTTGCTGTTCCAGCTTCTTTCTCAGGACAAGTTCTGCTATTATGTCCAGCCTTACAAAGAACACATGAGTAAAGTAAATCAACATTCATCAAATTTAATTTACAAATAGCAAATAAAATGTAAAGTAAATAGATATTAATATTGGTTTTTGTTTTACAGACCCTCTTGCAGATTTGGCATGTTATTTGTCCGTATCTTCTCTTGGCTTTGTATTGGCTCCCAGAGCTTTGCTCAGTGCTATCCTTTCTCCTCTTCTTTGTAGGTCTATCAATAGGCCTCTTGTATGGAGGAGGCAGACATGGCAGCCCTTCGTGATGCTCCTAGTACTTTTGACTCGGTATGCTGCTAATGTGAAACTGGTAAGTCCTATTATATGCCTTAATGGTGAGCTTGTGATGGACATTGTCTTCAGGCTTCTCATTTTTTCTCTGGATTGCTGCAATCCCATGACAGCATGGTAGTCCAGTCAGCTGCCATTTTCTACATGAGCATGTCCTCTCTCGTGTATTGACTCTCACTCTATGTTGCCACTTTGTTACTTCAAACTGGTTGTGCTCATCATCACCACACCATTGTGCTTCCCAGTAGTTAGTTTGTCTTTTTTCTTTCTCTAGCCTACTGACTCTTACAGGGGCTATCTGTCCAGTGTAAGCCATCAGTGAGTCCTTGTGAGTTGCCATTGTCTTCATGATATAGAACCTAAGCTCCTCAAGCATTGTCAAAATGCTCTTCCTTCGCAGACCCACAATTGTTGAATTAAATGACTCACAGTTATTGCTTGTCAAACTATCTACCTTCGGCCATTCTAAAAACCTTGATCTCGACCACTGTTCTTGTTCAAATTTTGACAAATACTCCTATGCTTATTTGTTGATCCATTTTACAGTTGCCATTGCATCATTGAACTCTTGATCAGTAGTTGCTTTTGCACATTGCCAAAATGCTACCTTAAGTTTCTTATCCTTCCATCTCTTGTTCAGATTTCTCCACATATGCATACAACAAAATCTATGCTTGACCCTCGACATCACGTCTTATAATGCTGGTATCAATCCCTACATTGAATGGCAACCACAAATAATTAGGAGACATTCGAAAAGTAACTTCTAGAAACATACAAGAATTCAAAAACATGGTCATAGTGCACATCACCTTTTGCTGGTCCGACATAAAAACCCAACCATTCTCATTGTAGTCCCCTATGTCAGTGTGCAACTCCTCCAGAAAGAATCTCCAATTTTCCCTAGTTTCTGCATCAACAACCCCATACGCTATTGGAAATAGTTGATTGTTTGCGTCTTGACCAACGGCTATTAGTAATTGCCCTCCAAAGTAACCTTTCAAAAACGTCCCATCCAAAACTATAAAGGGTCTACACCCTGCTTTAAATACATTCTTACAAGCAGCCAAATAGATGTACAGGTTCCTAAACCTTGGCAACCCCTCTGGCTGTGGAGTAGTCCCCATGTTGGCTCTTGAATCAGGATTAGCCTTCATGATTTCGTTCAGATAGTCTCTAAGCCTTAGGTATTGATCTTTCTATGTTCCCTCAATAACTTCTTTGGCCTTGTCCATAGTCCTATACATCATCCTCTCATTAACTGAAATATCATACTCCACTTTAAACCACTCCTGTGCCTCCCTCTGCAGCATGTTGGAATGGATTTTGAGCTTTGGCACCAGTTCCTCAGCAACCCAAGCACATGTGACTGACTTACTCTTGTTGCTTCTAGGACACGTATGTTCGTCCACAAATGTCTTTATCTGAAAGGATGCTGGGTAGTTGGTCCTGGCACAGTAGCACAACCAAGGACAGTCGGAGTCATAGCAAATCACCCTACACCTCTTCTTCTGATTCCTAAGATAGAATACCTGTCTCCCAATTTGTATGTTGTACTTCTGCACTGCTTCTTTGAAGTGGTCCATGGTCTCGAAGTCCATATTCAACTCCAGAGTTATTTTCCCATACTGCGTGTTGGGGTTATGTTGAGGAAATATAAGTTTCTCTTCATCGTCAGATGCAGGAGGGCTACAGAGTTCTTCAGACTCATATTGGTAGATCTCAGGTTCACTTTCGCCATCTTCTCTATTCGGGTTAGGCACCTCTACCCTTGATGCTTCATCTTCCTTTCCAGGTACAATTCTTTGCTCAGACGGTTGAGGCAGTGGATGATTTCTCCTTGTATTGGTCCTCCCAGTTGTTTGCGTTACATTATCTGTTGCAGAATCATTTGAGATACATGAGAATTGATGCAATGCTTATTCACATAGTCTCTAACAAAAAAAAAATAACAATTTTACCTGCTGCATTTTCTGTAATAGGTTCCTCTGGCCTAAACTCATCCACAACTGGTTCTCCAAAATCAGAACCTTCATTCGGATCATTAACATCATCAGCATTGGTCTCGTATGTGGATTCATTTACCGCTTCAGCTTCTCAAGGATCACTCTCATGTTGTTCATTTTCGGCAGCTCTTCTTTCTCGGGATAAACCACTTCAGAATCATTTGAGATACATGAGAATTGATGCAATGCTTATTCACATAGCCTCTAACAAAAAAAAACAACAATTTTACCTGCTGCATTTTCTGTAACAGGTTCCTCTGGCCTCAACTCATCCACAACTGGTTCTCCAAAATCAGAACCTTCATTCGGATCATTAACATCATCAGCATTGGTCTCGTATGTGGATTCATTTACCGCTTCAGCTTCTCAAGGATCACTCTCATGTTGTTCATTTTCGGCAGCTCTTCGTTCTCGGGATAAACCACTAGGTGGTGATCTTGGATGCCTCTTTCTAACCTTCTTAACACCCTTTTCTGGAGCTGATGCTCCTTCAGTGTCTTTCTCCTCATTCTCGTCATTCACAGCTTCATTCATAGCACCACTCTCACCTTTGTTCGACTCGTTAACATCAACAGTGGCCTCATTTACAACCTCATTCACAGTCTGCTTCACAACAACACTCAAAACCATATTCAATTCATTAACCTCACCACTGGTCTCATTCACACCTTCATTCTCCTTCTCGTTAGGCTGACCGACTACCTTATTAGTAACTTCAATCTCGTTCACATTATCATTGACTTCAACCACACTATTACTGCTACCATCATAAACGACTTCTTCATCAATGATTTCAGGGTTGATATCAATGAAGTGATCAAAATATAGGTGGACAGTGTTGTCATTTTTCATCGCACTCTCACACATCCTCATCACTTCAGCATCCGTCCTAAGCACTCTAAGACCCTTACCTAAGTCTAAACCAAGTTCTAGCCAGTACACCTCATTGTATCCAGGGTAACCCAAGTCTAAAAATAAGTCTTCAACAAAAAATAAATTGCATGTCTCCACATTCACCCTGTGTATCTCAATTACTAAACCCCCATCGTATATCACATTACCGTCGCCATCCCTTTTCAAGGCACCCATGTGATGATAAACAAACGTAACTAGACGATCCATCTAAAAAATCGTAGAGGGAAGATACAATGAACAAACAAGCAGTTACAAGCACAAAAAACAAACAACAAAAATGGCTCGCTACTAAAACAATCAAAATGATCATAATCCACAAAAGCCACGTAAATGAGACGATGGAATGAAGGCAAACTTACCTTTTTGTAGGTTTGTTCCTAGCGAAGAATGGAGACGCGATGATGCCACTAGCAAACCCTCACACTTGAAGCTCCGACTTCGACAATGTCTCTCACCTCGTTTTCGTTCTTCTTCGCGCCAAGCTTCCAGAGCAACGTCTCTCCCTCTTTACGTGACCTTTCAGTTTTACTCTTAGTGAAATACTAAGTCACAGTAAGTAAACAACTAGTAACAGCACTTGTTAATTGGGGATTAAGGCAAAGACCTCTGATTTGGGACAAAATCAAATTCAATTATTTTTTATTTTCACCTAGGCTAATAAATTACTTAATTAAAAATTACAACTTAAATAAAATCTGTTTTGTTAGTAAAATCTGGTGTCCATGTCAGCATTGTCCTCACCGGAGTTTTGGTTCGGCAAGCACATGGACACGTTTGTCAATTTTTAAAATTATTCAGGTATCATTTTATCAATTACAATAGTGAGATACCGAAATATCAGCGTTTAAATCTTTCGAATACTAATTTGATCATTATCTTATAAATCTACTATAGAATTATATTGTAAAAAGGACTAGATATAGATATAGATATATGATCGACTAGAATAAAATTCACTTTTACAATCTCTCTTTTCTTATCTCTCAACTTATTATTTTCATTTTTATTACTCCATTTGTTTTCTTCAATATTTGTGCAAAAAATGATCCGTTTTAGATATTCAATTTACTTACTCTTGATTACTTATACATATTGATTAATATTTTTTAGGAAACATTTCACGTGAGCCATTATACTTTCATGGCATTTTTCGGTAAGTCATGATTTTGAACCAATAGAATTTAAAATAAAATATGTTAATGGTCAAGATGATTTGAAGTTTTCAAGGTGTGAACACAAGTTATGTAAGGTGTATTGTCGGACTGCGACTGAACGAATAAGTCATAATTTTTCATATTGAGTGATGGTCAAAATCGCCTCTCCACACGTGTGGTGAATGAAGGGTCTTGAATTAGGTCAGAAGCTTGAAGAGGAAACAAGAATGGGCCGCGGATCTGAATTTGAACCTCTTTGTTTGGGGATATTGGGTCAACTACAAGAAGCCAAAAAATAATTTGGGCTAACCAAATTGAATATATATAATAACGACATGCTCGTTTGGATTTTTGCTTTTTCAATTCTTTATTATGATTGCGTCAACCCCACACCCATACGGGTAATTGGAGCATAGGAAAAAAATTTAAACAAATGTTATCATTTGTGACGATATGCATTGGGTTAGAAACAAGATACTAAACTGGAGAAAAAATTTATGTATTATTGAGTGTATTCAAGTTGTCTATTCTAGTTATCTTGACGATATAATATAGAAGGGTATTTATAGGTGCTATGAAAATCGTAATAATAAAGACGTAATATCCTATAATAAATATTCAGATATGCTAATAGATTTTAATTGATCCTAATTATATTCTAACATCCTCCCTCAAACTCAAGTGACAACTTGAGTTTGAAACTTATTTAAAACAACGAAATAAAGAAAAAAACTGCATAAATTGATAAAATGGGTGCAGACGGAACTGCCGAAAGGAAGCGCAGACGGAACTGCCGAAGGAAGCGCAGACAGAACTGTCGCTTGTCTGAAGGAAGCGCAGAGGAACTGCCAAAGAAGCGCGGAACTGCCGCTTGTCTGAAAGAAGTGCAGACGGAACTACCGCTATCTGAAAGAAGTGCAGATGGAACCGCTAGAAAGAAATGCAGACAAAATTGCCACGAGAAAATGCAGACGGAACTGCCACGAGAAGATGCAGATGAAACTGCCACGAGAGGACGCAGACGGAACTGACACGAGAGAATGAAAACTATATAACTTCTTCATGAGAATAGGTAAGCAGCGGATGACAATAGTGTTTAATCATACGACTTGAAAAAAACACAAGACAGAAAAAAATAGATTAGTCGATGAGGTGAAAAGGCATCAAAGGAGTAAGAAAGAAGAATGACATAGAAAAAAAATGCAAAAACTCGGTAATTTCACCGCAAGGAAAACAACCTATCCTCTTCAAGAAGGATACCATGGCTCTGATACCATGTTAGAAGCAAGAGACTAAACTGGAGAAAGAATTTGCGTATTATTGAATGTATTCAAATTGTCTATTCTAGTTGTCTTGACGATATAATATAGAAGGGTATTTATAGGTGTTATGAGAATCGTAATAATAAAGACGTAATATCCTATAATAAATATTCATATATGCTAATTGATTCTAATTGATCCTAATTATATTCTAACACATTGGAATTAAAACATATTCATGGAGAAGCTGTTTGGGTAATATGTTTCTGGATTAGATCTTTAAGTAGAAGCTTGGGGACGATTCTTGATGCACAGTACATGAGCATTAACCAACACATCTATGGTAGATAATACATGAGCAATAAACAACACCTACCTTAGCAACTGAGGTATGCACACGATAACTCCTGCCAGGTCTTCCGGAGACACTCACAACTACTGAACGATGGCTGCACCTTCGCTCAACATGCACGACCCTCTGCCCACCTAACACTCACGGTTGGCCTTCGAGAACTCAACCGTAGAAATACCCGGACACTAGTCCAGCTATCTTCCACTGCACAAGCTGCACGCGAGGAAGATGTTAGTGAGCAGATCTGAGCGCATCATTTCTGCTCTCAATGTCGAGCTACTAGTCTTTATGCTTTCCTATCCTTGCCACCAAGCGAGCCGAGCTGCCATCTTTGCTCTATCAGATTCAACGCTGTTCATAAGAGACTTTTTACTTAGTAAAATGGGGTTATAATTATCAATTAAGCTATGGTTAAAAGACAAAATCGGACTTAGAACTTAACCGTACTTGACTCACAGAAATACCATGAATATACAATGGCTCACATGAAACGCTTTCTATTTTTTATACATATCTCTTTCTTTCTTTTTTTTATACATATATGTACACTCTAATTATGTATCTGAACAAGCACCGATTTTAATATATATGTTGGTGATTTCAGATTTTTAGTTTTAGATGTTTTATCATAGAAATTGAACTTTGGGTATTCTTTTTAGTGAAATTTTAGTTTTTTTTATTAAGTTTTGAATATTTTGTTGGATAATTTGTGGATTTTTTTAATGTTTATTAGATATTATACTTTTTGATGATTTGATAATTTTTTAGTTTTAGTTCTAAGAATGTAACTAATGGAGTAATGGCCAATAAAAGGTCGCCAGAAAATGATGACTGGTATAATGGTTCCAACTAAGAAAAAAGAAGAGAGGGGTGAGAAGAGAATGTGAATGTAGACGAGTAAATATAAGATTCAAAAAGAGTAAAGTATTGTTTTTTGTCTTTAATGTTTGGGTAAGTTTTAAAGTTGTTCTTAACGTTTAAATCGTCCTATTTAAGTCTCTAACGTTTCCAAATTGACTCAATGTTGTCCTGCTATTAGGGATATGTTAACAGAATTGACAGTGAGATAAAATTGAGATGATTTTAAAACGTTAGAGACTTAAATATGACGAAAACGTTGGGAATAAAAACGATATATAAAAATAAATTTTAATTTTATCCTTTAATAATATCATTTTTTTACGGTGAATAGTTATTCAATTATTTTTTAATCACATCTAAGTATATTATACTTAATTACATTACTTTCATTCTAAATAAATTTATTTTTTATAATTTTACTCTTAGATACTTTTACTCATCATAAAATATTTGTAAAATGACTAGTACATAAATTTGCGAAAAAGAAAAAAATTATGCATATATAATAATATAAATTGTACATTTTGTCTTTAATATATCAAAATTCTTTTAATTTTATTCTTAATCACATTATTTATTTCTAAGTGAATTTATTTTTAATTAAGAGCAAAATTAAAAAATAAATTAAGTAATCATTTGTCGTAAAAAAAATTAAAATTATTGAAGAAAAGACTAATAAAAAATTGAAATTTTTTTCTTTTTCACAAGTTTATGTATCGTTTTTGTCTCCAACGTTTTTGTCCTATTTAAGTTTCTAACATTTTAAAATCGTCTCAATTTTCTTCCACCTTCAATTTTGTTAACAGATCTCTAACATCAGGATAACATTGAGTAAATTTTAAAACATTAGAAATTTAAATAGAACAATTTAAATATTAGGACAACTTTAAAACTTACTTTCAAACGTTGTGGATAAAAATAATATTTTATTCGTTTAAAAAAAACTAGTTAAAGTTGACTAATAATAATTAATTTTTTAATTGAACTCTATTAAATAAAAACATGATTTTCCTTCTAATTTATGTGTGCCCATTGTAAGGCACTTTCAAAGGGTCATCACAACTGGATAGCTTTCATTAGAAGGAAACAGACTTGCAAAATTAAATATTTTTCTATATAGTCCATATTGCTTTATAAGGCTCCACAAAACCTAAAGTTAAAGATGATGAATTCCTTGGAAAAATAAAAGATTCAATCAAACAAACAGTACAATCATGGAATTCGATCAATTTTGAAAAGTTGCTCCAGAACATACTTATCACTCTATAAGATGCAGAAACAGAACACGCAATAAATTCTTCCAGCTGATGAGAAGGATTGCTAAACCTTCTTCCAATCATGCAAGTTTCTCCTCATTATTTTTCATATGATGGATGAAAATGTATGATACACTAATAATTTTAAATTGGTGTATTTCACAAGTATGACACATAACACAGATTGTGAGTACCGATTTGTATAATAAAAGAATTCATAATTCACAATTTTATAAATTATAATCTTTTAAAATTAAAAAATTCAAATTATAAATTAAAATTTTTTATTATTTTTTATCCTGTTTAAGATCGTGATTTTAGTTACCTTTTTAATTTTTTTTTTGAAATCGTCATTCATAATTTCTTCTTATTTTACATATCTTTCATCATATTACACTAAAACATCATAATATAAATAAAAATTACCAATAATATTCTAACTCTTAGCTCCAAGCTTCAACCTCCAATTGTTCCAAGCGGCACACTTAAAAGTTAAAAGAATATATTTAAAATTTATCAATTCATAAAATTAAAACAAAACATATTAATTAACTTAATATCTATTCCAAAAAATAAATAAAAAGAAAGAAACACATAAGCAACTTAAAAAAAGAAAAATCACAACAAAAAAAAGTAAACAGATAAAAGACACTAAAAAATACTAGACTCGCCTTCTTGACTGAAAAAGAAAATAGTTACTTGTTTCTATCATTCAATGTATTTAATACACCATGTGTTAACACTAACGATATTTAAAGAAAAATATATATTGATAAAAATAGATATAATATGATTACAAATATAACATAAATAAATAAAATATATAGATAAATGCTAAACCAATATGCTTACTAATGTCTTTGTTAAATTTTGTAAATTAGAGAATAATTATGTATTCGGTTGTTTGGTGATCACATAGATGATCAAGTAATTAGATTGTAAATTGATATCATAGTGTGTATCTTATTTTTTTCTCATTTCTGAATGAAAGCGAGAATTAAGAAAAATAAGTAGTAATATATAAAGAAAAAAAAATTTTGCACTACAACACATAATTATTACCAAAAAAATATTCACATTAAAATATTAAAATTTTACATACGAACTGCAATTCATGAAGATCAATTACAATGTACTTATTACTTCTCCTTATTTCTTACCATGATATAGGTTTTTCTTTTTCAGTCAAGACTCAAGAGTCTAATAACATCTAATTGAATAAAAAAATTAAATTAAAAGTACCAAATTAAGAACAAATGAGTGAATAATATAAGAAATTATAAGAACAAATGAGTGAATAATATAAGAAATTAAATTCCGCTTGATTCTTCAATCTCAAAATTTGAGAAAACATAGGCCTTCCTTTATACTAATTCATTCTCAAATATTTTTGTCAATTAATTCTTGATTGAACAATGAATTTTATCGTTCTACAAAATAAAATAAATATAAAAGCTATTAGCTTCTACAAAGCTATAAAAAAGAATTATCTTTGACTTTTTCTTTGAACAAAGGAGATCAACACAATAAAGTGGAGCATAAAGAAACACAGTACGACAAAGCACAATACAGAAACAAAAACAAAAACAAAAATAAAATGGTCGTATCCGTTGTAATCTCCGGCATTGCCATCAACAACCAAATGGATCAACTCCACACCATTCCCTGTAGCTAAAAAATGATCTATTTTTTACTCCTTCAATACTTGTCTGTATACTCTGGAACACTCTGCTATTGTGCTCCAACCAAATGTTCCAAACAACCGCACAGAATCCTGTCAGCCATTTCCTTTGCTCAGACTTGCCACCTGGTACTTGGTGTACGAAATTGTGATCATCAATGGCGCCATCAACATGGTACGCTCAATTGCAATCTCAACTCTTTATCACAACTTCGCACAACTAACCAGCAACTGTACTGGGTCGTCCAAGTAATAAACTCCACCCCTTAATCTATGGTGTGTAGAAACTCCACCGTTAAAAATACATAAGTGATAATGGTGATCATTGGCTTCGGCCCCAGAGAGGGAACCAGAAGAACCAAGATGAAAATACAATAGCAAAAGGTCCTATTTGTAGAGAACTAGTAGCTTAGGGTTTACAAAGATGAGTAAATGACATAAAAATCCACTTCAGGGCCCACTTGGTGTGTGCTTGGGCTGAGCATTGAAGCTTTCATGTGTAGAGACTTTTCTTGGAGTTAAACGCCAGCTTTTGTGCCAGTTTGGGCGTTTAACTCCCATTCTTGTGCCAGTTCCGGCGTTAAACGCCAGAATTCTTGAGCTGAATTGGAACGCCTGTTTGGGCCATCAAATCTCAGGCAAAGTATGAACTATTATACATTTCTGGAAAGCCCAGGATGTCTACTTTCCAACGCAATTGAGAGCGCACCAATTGGTTTTCTGTAGCTCTAGAAAATTTATTTCGAGTGCAGGGAGGTCAGAATCCAACAGCATCTGCAGTCCTTTTTAGTCTCTGAATCAGATTTTTGCTCAGGTCCCTCAAATTCAGCCAGAAAATACCTGAAATCACAAAAAAATACACAAACTCATAGTAAAGTCCAGAAAAGTGAATTTTAACTAAAAACATACTAAAAACAATGTCAAAAAGCGTATAAATTATCCGCTCATCACAACACCAAACTTAAATTGTTGCTTGTCTCCAAGCAACTGAAAATCAAATAAGATAAAAAGAAGAGAATATCTAATGAATTCCAAAAACATCTATGAAGATCAGTATTAATTAGATGAGCGGGGCTTTTAGCTTTTTGCCTTTGAACAGTTTTGGCATCTCACTTTATCCTTTGAAATTCAGAATGATTGGCTTCTATAGGAACTTAGAGTCCAGATAATGTTATTGATTCTCCTAGTTAAGTATGATGATTCTTGAACACATCTATTTTATGAGTCTTGGCCGTGGCCCAAAGCACTCTGTCTTCCAGTTTTACCACCGGATACATACATGCCACAGACACATAACTGGGTGAACCTTTTCAGATTGTGACTCAGCTTTACTAGAGTCCCCAATTAGAGGTGTCTAGGGTTCTTAAGCACACTCTTTTTTTTCCCTTGGATCATGACTTTATTTATTTATTTATATATATATATTTTTTTTGTATTCACTGCTTTTTTCTTGCTTCAAGAATCATTTTTATGATTTTTTAGATCCTCAATAACACGTCTCCTTTTTTCATCATTCTTTCAAGAGCCAACATTCATGAACAACAAATTCAAAAGACATATGCACTGTTCAAGCATACATTCAGAATTCAAAGCCACCACATCAAAATAATTAATCTGTTATAAAATTCAAAATTCATGCAATTCTTCTCTTTTTTAATTAAGAACATTTTTCATTTAAGAAAGGTGATGGATTTATAGGACATTCATAACTTTAAGGCATAGACACTAAGACACTAATGATCATAAGACACAAACATAAATAAACATAAGCATGAAAATTCGAAAAACAGAAAAATAAAGAACAAGGAGATTAAAGAACGGGTCCACCTTAGTGATGGCGGCTTGTTCTTCCTCTTGAAGATCTTATGGAGTGTTTGAGCTCCTCAATGTCTCTTCCTTGCCTTTGTTGCTCCTTTCTCATGATTCTTTGATCTTCTCTAATTTCATGGAGGAGAATGGAATGTTCTTGGTACTCCACCCTTAGTTGTACCATGTTGGAACTCAATTCTCCTAGGGAGGTGTTGATTTGATCCCAATAGTTTTCTGGAGGAAAATGTATCCCTTGAGGCATCTCAAGGATTTCATGATGAGTGGGATCTCTTGTTTGCTTCATCCTTTTCTTAGTGATGGGCTTGTCCTCATCAATGAGGATGTCTCCCTCTATGTTAACTCCAACTGAATTACAGAGGTGACAAATGAGATGAGGGAAAGCTAACCTTGCCAAGGTAAAGGACTTGTCCGCCACCTTATAAAGTTCTTGGGATATAACCTCATGAACTTCTACTTCCTCTCCAATCATGATGCTATAAATCATGATAGCCCGGTCTATAGTAACTTCGGACCAGTTGCTAGTGGGAATGATTGAGCGTTGGATAAACTCCAACCATCCCCTAGCCACGGGCTTGAGGTCATGCCTTCTCAGTTGAACCGGCTTTCCTCTTGAATCTCTCTTCCATTGAGTGCCCTCTTCACAAATGTCTATGAGGACTTGGTCCAACCTTTGATCAAAGTTGACCCTTCTAGTGTAAGGGTGTTCATCTCCTTGCATCATGGGCAAGTAGAATTCCAACCTTACATTTTTCGGACTAAAATCCAAGCATTTCCCCCGAACCATTGTAAGCCAATTCTTTGGGTCCGGGTTCACACTTTGATCATGGTTCTTGGTGATCCATGCATTGGCATAGAACTCTTGAACCATTAAGATTCCGACTTATTGAATGGGGTTGGTAAGAACTTCCCAACCTCTTCTTTGGATCTCATGTCAGATCTCCGGATATTCACTCTTTTTGAGTTTCAAAGGGACCTCGGGGATCACCTTCTTCATGGCCACAACTTCATAGAAGTGGTCTTGATGCACCCTTGAGATGAATCTCTCCATCTCCCATGACTCGGAGGTGGAAGCTTTTGCCTTCCCTTTCTTCTTTCTAGAGGTTTCTTCGGCCTTAGATGTCATAAATGGTTATGGAAAAACAAAAAGCAATGCTTTTACCACACTAAACTTAGAAGGTTTGCTCGTCCTCGAGCAAAAGAAGAAAGAAGAGAGTAGAAGAAGAAGAAATAGAGGAGATGGAGGGGGCTTTGTGTTTCGGCCAAGGGGGAGAAGTAGTGTTTAGGTTGTGTGAAAATGAAAGAGTGAAGATGGGTTTATATAGGAGTGGAGAGGGGGTGTACGGTTCGGCCATTATGGGTGGGTTTGGGAGGGAAAGTGGTTTTATGGGGTTTGTGGGGTTTTATGAAGGATGGATGTGAGTGGTGAAGAGAATGGTGGGATTTGATAGGGGTGGGGTGAATGGGGGAAGAAGAGAGAGAGTGGTGGGGTAGGTGGGGATCTTGTGGGGTCCACAGATCCTGAGGTGTCAAGGATAGCTCATCCCTGCACCAAGTGGCAAGCAAAAATGCTCCTTTTGCCAATCCTGGTGTTAAACGCCGGGCTGCTGCCCTTTTCTGGCATTAAACGCCAGTCTGGTGCCCCTTTCTGGCGTTAAACGCCCAGAATGGTGCCAGACTGGGCGTTAAACGCCCATTTGCTGCCCTTACTGGTGTTTAAACGCCAGCAAGCTTTTCCTCTAGGGTGTGCTATTTTTCTTTCTGTTTTTCATTCTGATTTTGCTTTTTCAATTATTTTTGTTACTTCACATGATCATCAACCTACAGAAAACGTAAAATAACAATGGAAAATAGATAAATATAACATTGGGTTGCCTCCCAATAAGCGCTTCTTTAATGTCAGTAGCTTAACAGTGGGCTCTTATGGAGCCTCACAGATACTCAGAGCAATGTTGGAACCTCCCAACACCAAACTTAGAGTTTGAATGTGGGGGTTCAACACCAAACTTAGAATTTGGTTGTGGCCTCCCAACACGAAACTTAGAGTTTGACTGTGGAGGCTCTGTTTGACTCTGTTTTGAGGGAAGCTCTTCATGCTTCCTCTCCATGGTTACAGAGGGATATCCTTGAGCCTTAAACACAAAGGATTCTTCATTCACTTGAATGATCAATTCTCCTCTGTCAACATCAATCACAGCCTTTGCTGTGGCTAGGAAGGGTCTGCCAAGGATGATGGATTCATCCATGCACTTCCCAGTCTCTAGGACTATGAAATCAGCAGGGATGTAATGGTCTTCAACCTTTACCAAGCAGGGATGTAATGGTCTTCAATCCTTACCAAAACATCCTCTACTAGTCCATAAGCTTGTTTTCTTGAATTGTCTGCCATCTCTAGTGAGATTCTTGCAGCTTGTACCTCAAAGATCCCTAGCTTCTCCATTACAGAGAGAGGCATGAGGTTTATGCTTGACCCTAGGTCACACAGAGCCTTCTCGAAGGTCATGGTGCCTATGGTACAAGGTATTGAGAACTTCCGAGGGTCCTGTCTCTTTTGAGGTAATCTCTGCCTAGTCAAGTTATCCAGTTCTTTGGTGAGCAAAGGGGGTTCATCCTCCCAAGTCTCATTACCAAATAACTTGTCATTTAGCTTTATGATTGCTCCAAGGTACTTAGCAACTTTCTCTTCAGTGACATCTTCGTCCTCTTCAAAGGAAGAATAATCATCAGAGCTCATGAATGGCAGAAGTAAATCCAATGGAATCTCTATGGTCTCAGTGTGAGCCTTAGATTCCCATGGTTCCTCATTAGGGAACTCATTGGAGGCCAGTGGACGTCCATTGAGGTCTTCCTAAGTGGCGCTCACTGCCTCTTTCTCCTCTCCCAATTCGGCCATGTTGATGGCCTTGCACTCTCCTTTTGGATTCTCTTCTGTATTGCTTGGAAGAGTACTAGGAGGGAGTTCAGTAACTTTCTTGCTCAGCTGTCCCACTTGTGCCTCCAAGTTTCTAATGGAGGACCTTGTTTCAGTCTTGAAACTTTGAGTGGTTTTGATTAGATCAGAGACCATGGTTGCTAAGTCAGAGTGGCTCTGCTTAGAATTCTCTGTCTGTTGCTGAGAAGATGATGGAAAAGGCTTGCCATTGCCAAACCTATTTCTTCCATCATTATTTTTGTTGAAACCTTGTTGAGGTCTCTGTTCATCCTTCTATGAGAGATTTGGATGATTTCTCCATGAAGGATTGTAGGTGTTTCCATAGAGTTCTCCCATGTAATTCACCTCTTCCATTGAAGGGTTCTCAGGATCATAAGCTTCTTCTTCAGATGAAGCGTCCTTAGTACTGCCTGGTGCAGCTTGCATTCCAAACAGACTTTGAGAAATCATATTGACTTACTGAGTCAATATTTTGTTCTGAGCCAATATGGCATTCAGAGTATCAATCTCAAGAACTCCTTTCTTCTTATTTGTCCCATTGTTCACAGGATTACTTTCAGAAGTGTACATGAATTGGTTATTTGCAACCATTTCAATGAGTTCTTGAGCTTCTGCAGGCGTCTTCATCAGATGAAGAGATCCTCCAGCAGAGCTGTCCAATGACATCTTGGACAGTTCAGACAGACCATCATAGAAGATACCTATGATGCTCCATTCAGAAAGCATGTCAGAGGGACACTTTCTGATCAATTGTTTGTATCTTTCCCAAGCTTCATAGAGGGATTAACCTTCCTTCTGTCTGAAGGTTTGGACTTCCACTCTAAGCTTACTCAATTTTTGAGGTGGAAAGAACTTTGCCAAGAAGGCATTGACTAGCTTTTCCCAAGAATTCATGCTTTCTTTAGGTTGTGAGTCCAACCATATCCTAGCTATATCTCTTACAGCAAAAGGGAATAGCATAAGTCTGTAGACCTCAGGCTCAACCCCATTGGTCTTGACAGTGTCACAGATTTGTAGGAATTCAGCTAAAAACTGATGAGGATCTTCTAATGGAAGTCCATGGAACTTCCAATTCTGTTGCATTAGAGAAACTAATTGAGGCTTAAGCTCAAAGTTGTTTGCTCCAATGGCAGGGATAGAGATGCTTCTCCCATAGAAATCAGGAGTAGGTGCAGTAAAGTCACCCAGCACCTTCCTTGCATTGTTGGCATTGTTGTTGTTTTCGGCTGCCATGTCTTCTTCTTACTTGAAGATTTCTGTTAGGTCCTCTACAGAGAGTAGTGCTTTAGCTTCTATTAGCTTTCGCTTCAAGGTCCTTTCAGTTTCAGGTTCAGCCTCAACAAGAATGCTTTTGTCTTGTCTCCTGCTCATATGAAAGAGAAGAGAACAAGAAAATATGGAATCCTCTATGTCACAGTATAGAGATTCCTTGAGATGTCAGAGGAAAAGAAGAATAAAAGGAGGAGGTAGAAGAATTCGAACTTATCAAGAGAGATAGGGTTCGAATTGTGCATTGAGGAAGAGTGTTGGTCCATAAATAGAAGGATGTGAGAAGAGGGGAAGAAATTTTCGAAAATTAAAGTGAAAGATTTTAAAATAATTAAAAGAAATTTTGAAAATTTGATTGATGATTTTCGAAAATCAAGATTGAGAAAGAAATAAAGTGATTTTCGAAAAAGATTTTTGAAAGTGGAAATCAAAAAGATATGATTGAAGACTATTTTGAAAAAGATATGATTAAGAAGATATGATTGAAAAAATATGATTGAAAAACAATTTAAAAAGATTTGATTTTTAAAATTAATGACTTGGCTAACAAGAAATTTAAAAGATATGATTCAGACATTAAACCTTTCTCAACAGAAAAGGCAACATAATTGAAATGTTGAATCAAATCCTTAATTGTTAGCAAGTATTTTTGAAAATGGAAAGAAATTGATTTTGAAAACATATGATTGAAAAGATATGATTTGAAAAAGATTTGATTTTGAAAAATTATGAAAACTTGAAAAAAATTTGAATTAAAAACAAAATCTTCCCTCTTGTGCCATCCTGGCGTTAAACGCCCAGAATGGTATCCATTCTGGTGTTTAACGCCCAAAACTCTACCTTTTTGGGCGTTAAACGCCCAGCCAGGCACCCTGGCTGGCGTTTAAATGCCAGTTTTCCTTCCTCATTGGGTGTTTTGAACGCCCAGCTTTTTCTGTGTAATTCCTCTGCTGCATGTTCTGAATCTTCAATTCTCTGTTTATCGACTTGAAAAGACACAAATTAAAATATTTTTTGAATTTTTAATGATGAGGAATAATCAAAATGCAACTAAAATCAAATAAACAATGCATGCAAGACACCAAACTTAGAAGTTTGTATACTATTGACACTAACAAATTGAGAATGCATATGAGAAACAACAAAACACTCAAGACAAGAGAATTTAAAGATCAGAACAAGGAAATCATCAAGAACAACTTGAAGATCAATGAAGACACATGATTGAATTCGAAAAAATGTAAGAAGAATAGAAACATGCAATTGACACCAAATTTAATATGAGACACTAGACTCAACAAGAAACATAAAATATTTTTTGGTTTTTATGATTTTGTAATTTTTTTTGTTTTTTTTTTGAATTTTTCGAAAATAAGAAGTAAAAAGCTTAAACATAAAATAAAATTACCTAATCTGAGCAACAAGATGAACCGTCAGTTGTCCAAACTCGAACAATCCCCGGCAACGGCGCCAAAAGCTTGGTGCACGAAATTGTGATCATCAATGGCGCCATCAACATGGTACGCTCAATTGCAATCTCAACTCTTTATCACAACTTCGCACAACTAACCAGCAAGTGTACCGGGTCATCCAAGTAATAAACCTTACGCGAGTAAGGGTCGATCCCACGGAGATTGTTGGTATGAAGCAAGCTATGATCATCTTGTAAATCTCAGTCAGGCAGATTCACATGGTTATGGAGGATTAATGACTAAAAGATGCATAAAACATAAAGTAAAGATAGAGATACTTATGTAGTTCATTGATAAGAATTTCAGATAAGCGTATGGAGATGCTTTGTCCCTTCCGTCTCTCTGCTTTCCTACTGTCTTCATCCAATCCTTCTTACTCCTTTCCATGGCAAGCTGTATGCAAGGGTTTCACCGTTGTCAGTGGCTACCTCCCATCCTCTCAGTGAAAATGTTCAACGCGCTCTGTCACAGCACGGCTATTCATCTGTCGGTTCTCGATCATGTCGGAATAGAATCCAGTGATTCTTTTGCGTCTATCACTAACGCCCCACAATCGCGAGTTTAAAGCTCGTCACAGTTATTCAATCCTTGAATCCTACTCAGAATACCACAGACAAGGTTTAGTACTTCCAGATTCTCTTGAATGCCGCCATCAGTTCTAACTTATACCACGAAGATTCCGATTAAGGAATCCAAGAGATATCCACTCAATCTAATGTAGAACGGAGGTGGTTGTCAGGCACACGTTCATAGGTGAGAATGATGATGAGTGTCACGGATCATCATATTCATCAAGTTAAGGAACAAGTGATATCCTAGAACAAGAATAAGCTGAATTGAATAGAAGAACAATAGTAATTGCATTGATACTCGAGGTACAGCAGAGCTCCACACCTTAATCTATGGTGTGTAGAAACTCCACCGTTGAAAATACATAAGTGATAATGGTGATCATTGGCTTCGGACCCAGAGAGGGAACCAGAAGAACCAAGATGAAAATACAATAGCAAAAGGTCCTATTTGTAGAGAACTAGTAGCTTAGGGTTTACAAAGATGAGTAAATGACATAAAAATCCACTTCCGGACCCACTTGGTGTGTGATTGGGCTGAGAATTAAAGCTTTCATGTGTAGAGACTTTTTTTAGAGTTAAACGCCAGCCTTTGTGCCAGTTTGGGTGTTTAACTCCCATTCTTGTGCCAGTTCCGGCGTTAAACGCCAGAATTCTTGAGCTGACTTAAAACGCCTGTTTGGGCCATTAAATCTCGAGCAAAGTATAAACTATTATACATTGATGGAAAGTCCAGAATGTCTACTTTCCAAAGCAATTGAGAGCGCACCAATTGGGTTTCTGTAGCTCCAGAAAATCCACTTAGAGTGTAGGGAGGTCAGAATCCAACAGCATCTGCAGTCCTTTTCAGCCTCTGAATCAGATTTTTGCTCAAGTCCCTCAATTTCAGCCAGAAAATACCTGAAATCATAGAAAAACACACAAACTCATAGTAAAGTCCAGAAAAGTAAATTTTAACTAAAAACTAATAAAAATATAATAAAAACTAACTAAAACATACTAAAACCATACTAAAAGCAATGCCAAAAAGCGTATAAATTATCGCTCATCAGTACTCCAATCCAACTCTCAAAGAACTCTTTTCCGGTTCTCGAAATGGCCCAAGCTCTGTTAGCACCCATCAACCAAGCACAACATACCTGCCAAGTTAATTCACAAGCAAAAAATAAATGATGCACTGATTCTATGTTCTTTTTTGCACAACACACACACATTGTCATTATGATTAATAATGCCAAGTCTAGCCAGTCTCTCCTTCGTGTTGACCCTGCCTACTAAAACAAACCATGCAAATAGTTCAACCCTTGGAGGATCCAAGCGTCTCCAGATGGAACTAGTGAACTTGTAACTCGTGATGTCCTCTGAGAGGGTCTCTTTCTGTAATACCTACACAAACGATTTAGTAGAAAAATACCTTTTTTGTCAAATTTCCAAACAACTGAATCCTCTCTATCAACCGACAAACTTACAACCCGTAACCGGTCGTGGAGTTGATTGAGCAGCTCTAGCTCCCATTGGAAGAATTCTCTCCTCCACTGGAAGTTCCACACCCACTCTAGCCCATCCCAAAACCCACAGTCCCCTATTACTGACCCTTGCTGATTTGAAACAAAGAAGAGCCTAGGAAAACAATCTTTCAAATATCTACCTTGTAGCCAAGTATCCTCCCAAAACTGGGTGCTTCGGCCGTTTCCCACCTCCATGGACAAGCCACTGATCATCATATTTCTTATATGCTGCTTCTTAATATTAAGCTAGCATATATCTTTCCACGGGCCCCTTCCTTATGGCAACGGTTGGGTTGACAGTATTGTAGTTGGGTCCAGCTGATTACAGGAGCAAACCACCTTCTTCTAAAGCGGGTAGTCTTCCTTTGAGAAGCGCCACCACCACTTGAATAGGAGCGATGCATTTCTAATTAAAGCATCTCCCACCCCCAAACCACCTAGCTTTTTCGGGGCTTGAACTACCTCCCATCTCACCATTGGCATTCCGTTGTTCCCATCTTCTTTACTCCATAAGAACATTCTCTGCAGTCTAATTATCTTTTCTACAACTGCTTTTGGCATCTTATACAAGCTTAAGTAGTAGATTGGCAAGCTATTGATGACAGATTTTATGAGAACCAATTTACCCGCTTTGTTGAGAGTTCGCGCTTTCCATAGGCTCAGCTTGTCTTCTACCTTGTCTATGATTGGTTTCCATATCTTCACCAACCGAGGGTTAGCACCAAGAGAAATGCCTAAGTACCTGACAGGCAACGCCACTTCAGTACACCCCAACAAACCACACATATTCATCACACATTCCTTCTCACAGTTAACTGGGATTAGGCTCGACTTCTCAAAGTTGATGCTCAGACCAGACATCAACTCAAAGCAGCGCAGGAGTCTCTTATAATTCACCAGTGTGTCTGTTTCCTGTGGACAAAATAAAATTGTGTCATCTGCAAATTGTAGATGCGACAATTCTATATTTTTCCTTCCCACTAGTAGTGGAGAAATTCGGCCATTTCTTACCGCCTCTCTCACCATCCTGTGCAGCACGTCAACAACAAGCACAAACAAAAAAGGAGAGAGAAGGTCTCCTTGTCTGAGACCTCTCTCCATCTTGAACGGCTTAGATGGTGACCCATTAATCAACACTGACATAGATGCTGTAGTCACACATTCCTTCACCCAAGTCCTCCATCTAAGCCCAAAGCACATCTTTTGCAGTACTATATCCACAAAGCTCCATCTCACTCTGTCATAGGCTTTCTGAAAGTCTAGCTTGACAACTGCCGCCTTCTTCTTCCGCAGCTTCAGCCATTGGACCGTCTCACAAGCAATGAGGGCACCATCATGCATTTTTTGACCCTTTACAAATGCAGACTGAGTCTCCCCTACTAAATTTGGCATCATTGATCGCATTCTTCGTACCAGTACTTTGGATATCACCTTGTACACACAGCCAACCATACTAATCGGTCTTAAGTCCTTAATTTCCTTAGCTCCCACAAATTTTAGAGCTAACGCCACCCAAGTAATATTAGCATCTGTTGGTAGCTTCGCATTTTGGAAAAAACCCAACACAACTGCAGTGAACTCCTGACCCAGCTCCTCCCAACAATTCTTTATGAATTTCATGTTATAACCGTCACTACCTAGCGCTTTACTGAACTCACAGTCCCAAACTGCCTCTCGTACTTCCTCAGTTGATGGCATTGCCTCTAGTGCTTCTCCCTCCTCCTCAGTAATCATGTTGACTAGCTCATCACGGATCCCAATCAAAGGAGCATACTCCTGCCTATACAGCTCTTTATAAAACCCCCAAGATCGCAGTCTTTATTCTAGCCTGATTCTGTACCACTCTTCCATTAATCACTAGAGAGTCAATTCTGTTGTGCCTCCTTCTTATCGATGCCAGGTTATGGAAGTACTGATAAACCCATATTTTATGGTTTATCTTGTGCTTAATTGAGTAGATTTTATCAACTCTTTACCCACTTATTCATACAATTCGCATGCTTTACATTTGCCTTCCTAATTATGTGCTTTGATTGAAAACATGCTTCTTTGATCTTATATTTGCTTATTATTAATCCTCTCTTATGACCATTAGATGCCTTGATATATGTGTTAAGTATTTTCAGAGATTACAGGGTAGGAATGGCTCAGAGGATGGAAAGGAAGCATGCAAAAGTGGAAGGAATACAAGAAGTTGGAGAAACTGCTAAGCTGTCCAGCCTGACCTCTTCGCACTCAAATGGCTATAACTTTAGCTACAGAGATCCAAACGACGCGGTTTCAGTTGCGTTGGAAAGCTAACGTCTGGGGCTTCGATTTGATATATAATTTGCTATAGCTGCCCCGACGCCAGGTGACGCGAACGCGTGAATCACGCGGACGCGTGACCTGGCAGGAACGCAACCCGCGCGGCCGCGTGAGCCATGCGGCCACGTCACTTTTCCGCGACCTGTACGGACCAGAAAGCACTGAAAGTGACTTCTGGGCTGCTTTTGACCCAGTTTTCAGCCCAGAACACACAGATTAGAGGCTATAAAGTGGGGGAATGCATGTATTCATAATTATGCACTAATAATTCACTTTTTACAGTTTTAGATGTAGTTTTTAGTGAGAGAGGTTCTCTCCTCTCTCTTTAGGATTTAGGATTTAGGACTTCTCTTAGTTTTAGGAGTGACTCTCAATCCCAGGTTCAATATCCTTTTACTCTGTGTTGTTTCTTATTTTCAGACATTTGAATGCTTGCTTGTATTATTTATGTTGCCTATTTGGCCTATGCCACTTTCATGATGATTTTCTTATTTAATGATATTTGAGGTATTTCAGTTTAATATTGCTTTATTTACTTATGCCATTGATTCTTCCCAATCCGAAGACGCTTTTATTCCAGTAGATTTAATTTTCTTCCTTTACTTTGAATGAATTGAAGGTATTCCAGATATTTATGATTTTAATTTAGCTCTTTACATTCTTGGCTTTGGTTAAATAATTGGTGACTCTAGAGTTATCAAACTCATTGTTGATTGAAAATTGGATTTATTCGTTTCATTAATTCAAGTTCCAATAACTCTAGTCTTTCCCAAGGATAGACTAGGACCTGAGGAATCAAAATTAATTCATCCACTTAACTTACCTTCATAGTTAGAGGTTAACAAAGTGGGAGAAAAATCCAATTCTCATTACAATTGATAATGATAACCAGGATAGGACCTCCAGTTCCCATACCTTGCCAAGAGTTTATTTTATAGTTATTTATTTATTTTTCTTATTATTTTTTGTGCAACATACTACCCCCTTACCTCCTAAACCCCAATTTACAACTCATAACCAATAATAAGAACATACCTCCCTGCAATTCCTTGAGAAGACGACCCGAGGTTCAATACTCGGTTATCAATTTTAAAAAGGGGTTTGTTACTTGTGACAACCAAAACGTTTGTACGAAGGGATTTCTGTCGGTTTAGAGACTATATCTTGTACGAAGGGATTTTTGTCGGTTTAGAGACTATATCTACAACGCGACTGTTTTTATGAAATTCTTTACTGGCAAAAATCTTAACGTCAAGTACCTCGTGTTCTTGTCCATATCTCGAGCATGTTGGGATCAGGACATTTGTTTCTAATGAATCTCCTTTCTGACATACCACTTCGCACAGCAAGACACCAGAGCCTTCCGTCTAGCCTCCGTTGTTCCGTCATAACTACCAGTGCTAACCATATCATCAATTTTCTTAATCTTTTCCTCAAACTTCTTTATCCTGTTGTCCATGTCCCCAAACTTTTCCTTATGCCATCTTCTCAGCGGAACTGTTAATGCCTTGAGCTTGTTGGTGAAAAAATCATCTCCCAAGTTCCTCCACTCATCCTTTACCAACATCAGAAACCCTTCATGCGTAAACCAAGAATCCAAGCTGCAAAATGGTCTTGGTCCTGTACAATGTCTAGAATCTTCTAAAATCAATGGGCAGTGATCTGACAGGCTCTCGGTCCTCCTTTCAAATGAGTATCTGAGAACTCCTCAAGCCACTCCACACTGACAAGGACCCTATCAATGCGGCTACAAGACTGACCCCGGAACCATGTAAACTTCTGATCAGATAACGGTAAATCTACTAGTTGTAGGTCCTGTACCCATTCCTTGAAATCATCCGCAGATGCAGGTAAACTAACATCGCCTTTTCTTTCTTCCAGCCGTAGTATCTCGTTAAAGTCTCCCATGAAGCAAAACGGAACCTGACATAGACCCACAATATAGCTTAACTCCTCCCACATCACCAGTTTCTTACTTCGAACATGTGCACCATATACCAAGCAGAAAGCACAATTAAAATTATTTTTTGTCAGCACACCTTCAACACACAACCAGCCATCCCCTTTGTAGCAGTTCAACCGATTAAATAAAAAATTGTCCCATATTAACAACAAGCCGCCAGAAAAACCATCTGATTCCACAGAGTCCCAACCACCGTATCACTCCCCCACAAGCGTGCTACATCAAACTTGGTCACCACCTCCCTCTTAGTTTCAATTAGACCTAGCATATTTAACCTATATTTTTTCTTCAACTCTTTCACCATACTCCACTTTCCATACCCTCCTAGGCCTCTAATATTCCAACAACTGTAAATCATTTAAAAAACTTGCTACACACCTTGTTATGATGTTTGGGCCTGCTCCTCCTAGCTTTCTCTTTTTGTTTTGCCAACTTCTTTTTTGCTGCAATGGCTTCATTTTGACTCTGTAAAATTGCCATAATATCCTCTTCATCATCATAGACCACTCCTGACTCCACTGCTAGCTTCCATGTTTCCTTATTTTCTAATAACTGTTCAGTCTGCGTATCCCTATGATCAGAATCTGGTATTGCGCCTCCAAGTTCCGCTTCAGAGCTAGCATCCTTTGAAACCCGGCCATCCACATCGTGTGGACCCATACTTACATCTCCCCCTTTTATCGCTTCCAGACCGCTCACCTTCCCATCAGTTCTTAGAACCAGCATGCTTGGATATCCAACTTCAGCTTGGCCGCTTGGTTCGTCACCAAGCCCCACCACTTCCGGTTCATCCTCATAGTCACCCCTTTTTTTCGTTCCACCGTGCTCAATCCTTCGCGGTTGCTCTGCACCTGCCCGTGGCTCCGTTCCGCCGCTTCCCCGCCAGTCCCACCAACGGCGCCTTCCTTCCACGCACATGGATGCAGGTGTCCTTCCTCCTGCGCCTCGCAATTGCTCACGCCATCCGATGAAGGAGATGTTGCGCAGCACTCCTTGCGGTATGCCTCCAATAACAGACCACAGATCTCCTTTCCAGACCCGGATCCGCGTCCAAGCAGCCGACCCGGCCCGCACTCTCTTCCGCATTGCAGGTCCCCCCGCCCAGCTTGCCCTGAAGACCGCAGATATATTTCTTCTGGACTCGACCCAGCTGGCCCCCAAGCCCAATCCGTTCTACCGGCCCAGTTATTAGTTGCCCCACTTGGTGACTTGGTTTGTTTGAAACCTTGTGGGCCTCCCTCATTTGTGAATCCACAAGCAACATATTCCCACCGTGACAACTTGTCTCCACTTGTTTGGCCCCACATCTCTTTTCCAAGCATATCTGAGTAATGGTTCTCTCTGATTCCCTTTCTAAGCAATCATCAGATTCTCCAAAATCAGCCTTACCATTATACTCATTAATTTTGATTGGATCCGTTATCCATTGCGTCTTCAAAGCCAATAAATTATATTGATTGCATTCATTCAAAAAAATATCCGTTATGACCATTGTACCCTTGTTTTCACCACCATCGTTAGCTCGTGACTTGATTAGGTCAGCCACCGGATCCCAAGCTGCCGCCGTCGACACCATTTTGCCGGTAGGTGTGCTATTGTTTACACTTATTGACTTTTCGCTTACGTCTTCCGAAAAGCATTAATCTCCATATATTTCACGTCCTATTTCCTTCACAAATACATCAAAACCACTAGTCCCAACCGTGATATGAATCCATTCATTGATCACATCAAAGACACAGATATCGATTAACATGTAGCCAACACTGAAGGATATGACAGATTTCGTCATATCATCACACTAGAGTAGTTCTCCCTATAAACCGCCTATCATATTGAATGTCTCCACTGACCAAACATGTAAAGGCATTCCATGACATTCTAGCCAAACTCTCCTAGTCTCACTACGTTCAGATTCCTCCCATCTCCATACACTGTAGAAGAATTGTAAGAAACTATTCATTTTGAAGGTAAATGCTTCCTCTGCATTCTTCACAGAATCAAACACTAGGAGGGCTTTGTACGCTCCAAGCTCCCTGACTTCAACAAACTGAGGAAAGTTCTTAACAATAACTCTCCATAACGATTTGAAGTCAATAGGGCTTGTGGTTCCGCCTACTAGACTCTTCAATAACCACTCGAAGTTCTTTTTTGCTATCGGCACTTCAACCTTCCTCGTTCAGCCCTTGCCTTGACTGCTCTTGGAGGGTTCTATCTTCTTAGCTTCTTCCATTCTTGTAGAACTTTCACCCTTCTGGAGTTCCCTACTCTCTAACGCCGTTCTTACACGGTCTCCCTTACGTGTCTCCGTGTTCTCCTCTCCCATAGCCCTTCTATACTTGGCTTCACCTACGTAGATAATCTTGCCCCTTATTCTTGTATGATGCATTTCAGTTATAGCCTTCATCGCTCCTCCTTTTGTTGTATATCGTATAAACGCAAACACATACACAACTCCATTTTTCACCTTTCGAGCCAGATAAATGTCACTGATTCGTCCTGTCCAATGGAATAATTGAAATAATTCCTTCTACGAGATATTACTCGGCAGATTGTTGACAAAAACTGAAAAAGATACGTTTTCCAGGCGTTGGTACTCTTTTCGATTTCAAATCCTTGGATCTCTTGTCTGAAAATTCCTAGTTCTACCCCACTCAGTGTTCCCCCCACTCTCACTCTCTCTCGCTCTCTCACTCGCACTCATGTTGTCATTAGGATCACTTATATATTGCAAGTTGAGGTTGTTGTTGTGAACCGGCTAAATAGTAATACTAAAATTAAAGTTGTCTTTGACTTGTGGAATGGCATACTTATAAAATTAACTTAAAATATGAATTACAAATATTTTTAAGAATTTAATTTTGATGCATTGATAATGTAAAGTAGTTTTACACGTACATCCAATTATATAATAACACATCAGTAAAATAACTACTTTTCACATTGAATGCATGAATGGTCATTCAAAAGAACGAATGTGATTGCACGACTGTACTGTTAGTATATCAAAATTAAACTCTATTTATAAATTGAACTTATCATTACTTGAAAAAATTTAGTAAAAGAATAAACTAATTTAGTAAAAGAACTATTTCTATGTAAGCCATCTTGTTTTGGGACTTTCTATAGTCTTATAATTCTGGTCTTTATTTTTCATACTTTTTCTTCGTATAATTTACTATGGGTGATACTATTGATAGGATAGTAGACAGTAGCTATTAGATATGAAAAAGAAAAAAAAATAGAATACTATTAGATATGAAAAAGAAAAAAAATAGAATAAAGACTATGTCAAAATTATAAAACTTTTAAATAATAAATATGAGAGAAAATTTACTATTAATGTATGTATCAATTTTCTACTAATTATGCTTGATTAAAAATAATAATTGAAAAATAATAATTAAAAATATTAATGATCGACAATTATTATTATACAATTAATATAATAATTAGTATCAACTTGTATCAACGTATATATCAACTTGCATAATAATTGAGAATTAAAATTATATAAATTAATATAATAATTAGAATGATTAAAAATATTTAATGATTGACAATTATTATAATAATGTATTAAATTAGAATGATTAAAAATATTTAATGATTGACATTAGTATAATAATGTATTAAATATTAATTTTTATATAATTATAAAAAGATATTTTTTTAAAATAGATTGAAAAGATAGTAAATATAAATATATTGAAAGTAGTGCTTTTATTTTGGAATGAAAAAAGTTCATGAAAAATTGATATCTCATTTTCAATATTTCTAAAAATATACTAATATACCAATAATACTAATAGTTGAAAAATAATTGTGGAGACTTATTAATAATTAATATCTAAAATAAGTAAATTAACTAACAATAATTAGAAAGAAATCTTTAACAAACGTGAGAAATAAAAATAAAAGAAATTGATAAATAATAAATGTAAATATATTAAAGAATAATATTTTTATTTTAGAG
>NC_029775.3:80152128-80169330 GCF_000817695.3 Arachis duranensis | reverse complement strand
ATTATAATAAAAATATTTTTTAAATTATATAATTATGTCTTATTTATTAAATGCTAATTGTAGTATAATTATAATAAAGATATTTTTATAAAAGATTTAATTACTTTGTTGGTCCTTATAATTTTGTGAAATTTTTAATTAGGTCCCTATACTTTTTTTCTTTTTAATTGAGTCCCTACACTAATTTTTTTTTCAATTAAGTCCTTCTTAGTAATAATTGGCTTAATTTTATAGGGATCCAACTAAAAAAAAGAATTGGTATAGGAACCCAAATAAAAGGAAAAAAAAGTGTAGGGACCCAATTAAAAAAGTGTAGGGACCCAATTAAAAAAAGTGTAGGGACTCAATTAAAAGGAAAAAAAGTATAGGATCTAATTGAAAATTTCGTGAAACTATAGGGACCAACAGAATAATTAAACCTTTATAAAATAAAGTTCGAAGAGAAAATAGTGCATTCATTTTGGAGAAAAAAAACTCACAAGGAGATGACACCTCACCTTCATTAGTTGGGAGAAAAATCCAATTTTAATATATTAAGTAGATCAAATAAAAAAATAGATAGATAGATATAACAAATGCAAAAAATATTTAAATATATCAAAAATGATATTTCCCTAAAATATTTTATTAGTAGATATTTTTCTTCCTTAGGAATAAGATTATAAAATTCATATAATGTGTAAAATGCATAACATATATCGTTTAGTAATATATGAATAAAAATACCTGATTAAAATATTTGTTAAAATTAATAAATATCTTGATAAATATCTTTGGTATTTAATGTGGTTAAAATTATAATTATCACATGATATATTTTATAACCCGGTTATTTTTAATATATCATGAAAGGTTATATTTTAATTAAAGGTTTAAAATATATCACGTAAAAGATAAAAGGGTAAATGTTATATTTTATCAATATTATTATAATTTAAATACATTTTTTTAAATATTTTTGTATCAATATTTATTAGTATCACTTGATATTAATGATATAATTATTTTAGGTTAGAAATTTTAACATATTTCATTCAAAAGGTTATTAGTTTTTTATATCAATCGATTTTAGTAATCTACATTTTCAATAAATCAGAGATATTATCATTATTATTATTATTATTATAAATAAAATTATTAAAAATATTTTTAATTGATAATTAATAAATAATTTAATAATATATTAAATATTTAATTTGATATAATTATAATAAAAATAATTTCTTAAATTACAATGGCATTCCTTGATATTTAAGTAAATAATAATAGACTTAATTCATCGTTGTGTTTTATAAAAGAAAACACTTGGAATATTAGTACTTTGTTAATTTACTAATTATTTATTTGGTCAATGAGTCTCCCATGACATGTGAATATGTGTGTATCAATAGACATTAATACATGGAATGTCAACCACACCAATATAATTCCCAGTCAAAATTAATTCTCCTGGTCATGCTCCGTGCCTTAGATTTTCCCTCATCCGAGGAATAAGATATTATGATTATACGCAACATCTGATTATTTGTACAAGGAGAGCAACATCCTTAATCAGTTTACACATCCATATCTTTCTTTTATATCAATCCACCTAAGTTATCAAAATTGATAATTGATGTTTAACAATGTACAAAAATAATGATAATAATGATCCATTACATATATGGCCTCCTCTTCTAATTAAATACATGAATTTTGAATAATATCAATTCATTAGGAACAGGTAAAACAAAAATATTGAAAAAAAAAAATCAGTTCAAAATAATCCAAAATTATCTTATTTGCAATCTTTAACTATCATTTACTTTACTTTGTATTCTTTAAGTTTTGTCAAAATAATTGACTAATATGTAAATTACGGATAGGAGTTAAATAAAATATCTTGTCACCCTAATATAACCGAACACCAAAACACAGAGGAAAACAAAAATAGCTAACTGTATTTAGTGTATTATGAAATGATGGGTCAGAAACTAATTGGCATTGCAACTTCAATAATTCATTCATGTGATGAGGTACAAGACTGCGTATAATTGAGACACCATTGGGTGAAGACAAATCACATTTCTCTGAGATTGAAAAGAGAGAACAATGGAGGAGAAATGAATCACCTTGTTTCTCCTCTAGCTTGAGGAAGTGACTGAGGAGAATAACCAAAAGAAGTAAAACTATTATCCATGTCTCTATTTCCAATATAGGAGCCAGTATCAAATGACGAAGAAGCAAGTGAATGCAAGAACTCATCAAACCCTTCATGATTTGAACTTATATGCTTTCTCATCTCATCTGGCAACTCAACCTCTCCATCCAAATACCTCATAACTTGCCTTATGTTAGGCCTAGCATTTGGATTATCATTTGAACATATCAACCCTAATTTCAGCACCATAAGAATCTCATTTTCATCAAAATCCCCATTCAACCTTGGATCCACCATGTCAAGTATTCTCCCTTCTTTGAACTTCTCCCACAAGCAATCCACAAGAACCAACTCCTCTGGCAACGCCTTCGGCTCGATAGGCCTGCGCCCGCATGCTACCTCTAGCAGAAGCGCGCCGAACGCGAACACATCGGAGCTTGTGGTTGCCCTTCCTGTTCTAGGCAATTCTGGTGCCAAATACCCCAATGTACCAACAACTCTTGTTGTGCTTGGATTAGCACCATGTTCATACAATCTCGCTAACCCGAAATCGCCTAGTCTCCCATTCATTTCCGAATCAAGCATCACATTACTAGCCTTCACATCTCTATGTATAACTACTTGCTCATAGCCCTCATGAAGATACAAAAGGGCTGAAGCAACACCCTTTATGATCTTGAACCTTTGTTCCCAATTCAGGACAATCTTTGGCTCATCAAACAAGTACTTATCCAAACTCCCATTAGCCATAAAATCATAAACAAGCAAAAGATCTCCGCGGCGCCGGCACCATCCCAATAATTGAACCAAGTTCCGGTGCCTGAGTCGGCCTATACTCGCAATTTCCGATACAAATTCCCTCAACCCCTGCTTTGATTCATGTGAGATCCTCTTTACAGCCACTTGTATCTTCGAATTCGGCAATATCCCTTTGTAAACCCTTCCAAATCCACCCTGTCCAAGCAGCTCCTTGTCCCTGAATCCTCTGGTAGCTTTCTTCAGCTCTTGGTACGAGTACCTATGCGGCCCAATCTCGAGCTCCCACGCTTCGATTACATCTGCATTCTTCATCTTCCAGAAGAGGTAAACCCCAATTGCAACTCCAAACAAAACCAAAACCGAAATCGAAGTAGAAATCCCAATTATCAGAGAGTTATGCTTCTTCTTTGGACCTGGAAGTTGCGGTAGATTAGCAAGATCAAGAACTGGTGCTGTACCATTGATTTTAAAGCTCCAACCCAATATATAATGAGAACTAGCAAGCAACCCTGTTGAAGAAGAGAATCCAACATACATAGTATCAAGAAAAATGGGTGAGAGATCCACATCAAATGACAAAGTTACCCTTTTAGGCTTAGAAGAAGTTGGAGACATTGCCACACTCAGAACATTCTTCACAGAATCATAATCAACCCAAACCATGATGGGTTTCCCACTCTTAAGATTCAAATCCTGCAATTTCCCTGACCCATTATCATCAAGATAGTAACTTGCATTAACAGAAGCATTGGATTGCAAGCTATTGATATCAATCCCAACATGGTTATCATTTATATCACCGAACTCAAAGTCTTGAACAGTGTCAAACTCAACAGCAAAACGATGGTTAGTTAAGTTACCAACATCGTCTGGGTTGAAGAGACCCAAGTACTGGCTTGGGTGAGCTTTGAAATCTTTCGAAGTGGCTATGGTGAAGGCTAAGCCATGGCCACCGAGCTTGGGATACTCAGGAACAATAGCAAGAGCGAAGGAAGTTGAAAAAGAAAGAACTTTACCACTGGTTTTGTCTTTGACCTGAAATGGTGACGGGTAGAAAGCGTGACCCATTAATCTGCTTGTTTCGTTTGTTAATCTTAGCAAACCGTTTTTCTCGATTTCTGCTATGCCGTTTAAGGATATGTTGGTTGCATCACAGTTCTTGAATCCGGAATAGAGAAGCTGATCCGGCTGAGATGATGAAACTGGGATAAGAAGGAACAGCAACACAGAGAAGAGTTGTTGGTTCATGTTTCTGGCCATGACAAACTACAGAAGGTTATTGAAAGAGATCCGGGAAAAGGGTGCAGATTTGAAAAGGTTGGTGGTGGTAGAACAAAACAAACAGTAGAATAATTAATCAGAAAAACGAACATATATAATAATAATAAATAATAATAAGATATCGTTTGGTTTGGAGAATAAATGCATATGGGAGGAAAGTGGAAAGCATAGAGAAGACAGAAGAGAGATTAAATTTTGGTCACATGGAAGGGTCAGATTATACGAGACAAGAGAAGAGAGCGATGCATAAAGAAAGGGAAATGCTTGTTTGGGTTTTTTGGGTGTTGCAGCTCACAAAGGTGTAGTACAGTGTAAGTCAACAACTGGAAGGAAAAAACAGAGGTCTAAGGATAAAGATTAGAGTGGGATGGGGGAATTGAATGATGGTGCTTTTTCTGAGAGTTGAGAGTGACGCGTGCAGTACGGTGATGGAGACGTCGCATTGTTCTACTTCTACAGTAACAGCTTTGTCTAAGATTTTTTCAATTACGATAGAAAAAAGCACTTATTCATGGCATTAGAATTTTCAGAAATTGTTTTTAAGGATAAATCACCTCAACAAAGTGAATGGGTTTCAATTTTGCGTTCCAACCTTCTTAGATATCTAACAAGGATGTAACTAATAACAACTCAATAAGTATTTTTAAATTATATTCTATAATAATTAGAAAGAGTGCTAAAAGGTTAGTAAATTTTATAATTTATAACCATCAATTAGTTATTATTGGTATTTTTAATGGTGTGAAATTTTATTCAATAGTGTAAAATTACTTAATTCTCTTTTACTGGTTAAAAGTGTTGGCCTCTTAAACTTTCTCATATTAAATACAATTGTTTAAAATTAGTTGGGTAGAAATTATTTACTTGTACTTTTCTTTTACATAAATGTCCTAAATGCAATAAGTTTATATGCATATTTCGTTTTGACTATAAAACTATGTAAATCGAATCTATATGATTCGAATTAGCTAGATGTAACAACAAACCAATGTAAATTGAATCCACTAGATTCGATTTACTAAAAAATAATATAACGTATATTAAATCGAAACAACCTGTTTCGATTTATAGCATTTTATAAATCATGGTAAATCGAATCTAATTGATCGATTTACTAGTACAGGTATGCATTTTAATTAAATCGAATTTATTTAATTTGATTTATTAAGGAGTATGTGCTATATAAATAGGATCAGAACGTGGAGTATTCAATAGAATGGAATTGACAATGGGTAGTGAAAATAGCTTTTTAGTTCTAGTATACTACAGAGGGACGATTAAAAAAATGCGAGAGGGATAAAATTTTTTGATAAAAATTCATTGAGTGTCTTTATCAAATCTTCTAAGAGTTTTGTTGATTTTCAAAATACTACACTCCAGAAATTGGGATTGCATGGAATGAAACGGGTAGAGAAGTTATTTTATAGAATTTTGATTTTTGTTGATCACGATGGAGTGAAGTACGACTCGTTTGTGATAGACAATTGATGCGTAAGCATCTTTCCTGTCTTTTCCTAGTGACTTTGCATTTAAATTGTTGAGTTTAATCAAGAATTAATTATCTTTTAGCTACTATGAATGCTACTTTGAGTCTTGTGCAATTCTGTTTATTTTAGGTAGTATTTGGCTGAATTTGATGGAGTTTCTGTAGAAGAAGAGATGAAGGCGAATGATGCTGTCAACCCTGACCTCTCTACACTCAAACTTGGAAAGCTAACTTCCAGAGCTTTCCAACCCTGACCTCTCTGCACTCAAACTTGACTTCTCTTCCATCAACTCTGCCAAGGCTGCGCCTAACTTGAGAAATACCAAGTTAGGCGGAATGCACAACAACAACACACAAGATTGGTTCTGCCCACTTCAAGTTAGCAGTGTTGTAAAAATCGGATCGGACCAGCCGGTTTGACTGAAAAATCAGTGAACCGGACTCTAAACCGGTCCGATCCGATAGTTAAACCAAACAAAAAAGCGAACTGGTGTGAACCGATTAAACCCGGAATGAACCGGTAAAAACCGGTCAAACTCGGTAAAATCGATCCAACCGAACCACTGGAAATTAAAATTTTCAAAATGGGTGGGGTAAACCCATGTCCTCAATGAAAAAAGAGCAAGTCACAACCACCAAGCTGTCACAATTCTAATTAATATGTTTACAAATTATTATTATTATTATTATTATTATTATTATTATTATTATTATAAAAACAAAATAAAAATATTTATGATAGAGTAAAATTAACAAAATACTTATTATTTCTGTTTCATATTATTTTAGAATAGCTGAATATTCTTAAAATGTTAGTAAAAATATGTATTTTAAATTTTAATTTTAAATTTTTTACTATTTTTTATTTATATAGGACCGGGTTAATGATGCGTGAGTATCTTTTCTATCTTTTTCTAGTGAATTTGCATGGATTTTGTTGAGTTTAATCAATAATTAATTATATTTTAGCCACTATGGATGCTATTTTGAGTTTTGTGCAATACTTTTTATTTTAGGTAGCATTCGGCGAAATTTGATGGAGTTTCTACAGCACAAGAATCAAAGGAGATGGCTGCGAGGAGCGACGCGCACGCGTGCCTGACGCGTGCGCGTGAATTGGAGGTATCCATGGCGACGCGTGCGTGTGACTGACGCGCACGCGTGAATTGAAGATTTGCTCAGTGATGCGTCCATGTGACTTGCAAAGAAGACCAGCGATGCGTACGCGTGACGTGCACGATCTGCAGAATTTACAGAAATCACTGGCGTGGATTTTAGGTTGCGTTTTGACCCGGTTTCCAGCTCAGAAAACACAGATTGGAAGGTGTAGAATGGACAAACAAGTGGTCCCCACCCATCAGCTAAAGACTTGTTAATTAATTCGAATTTAAATTCAAATCTTATTTTTAGGAAAAGATATTATTTTTAATTTTAGATAATTAGATTTTAAATTTATTAGGATTAGTTATAAATAGGAATTCAGATGCCATCAGGAAAGGAGTACATTTTTACCAGAACCCTTATTTTTCTTCTCTGAACCATGAGCAACTAATCCTCCATTGTTAAGGTTAGGAGCTCTGTCTATTTGTATGGATTTATTCGTTTGATCTTTCTAATTTAATCCATGTTTAGATTTATATTTCAATAATTATTTTCGTTCTTTAATCTATGAATATTGGGTGGAACGGAAGTATGACCCATGTTCTAATTGAGTTCTTGTAAAACTTGGAAAAGCTCTTTACTTGAACAACAGCTTGAAAACATATTATACTGAATTTCTAATTGTTTGTATTTAATGGGATACGTGATATATAATCTCCTTATTTTTAGATAATTAGGATTCTTTTAGCATATAAACTAGAAATTGATCATCACCCTCTAATTGGAATTAATTGACCAAGGAATTGGCAGTTAATGAGTTTTAGAGGAGACTATGAAGGTCTAAGGAATTAGGATTTAGTCACATATAGTTTTCCATGAATTAAACCTTGCATGATTAAATTAGTTAGTAAGAAAAGTTAATCCGAAAAAATAGATAACTCTGAAACCTTAACTGTTTTCTCAATATTTTATTCCCAACTTATTTATCTACCTGTCTTTAATATTTTCCGAATTTACTGTTAATGCTTTTGAACTTCCAAACAATATTTTCTACTTGTCTAACTAATCCTATCAAACGCCATTGTTATTTAATCAATCAATCCTCGTGGGATTGACCCTTACTCACGTAAGGTATTACTTGGTACGACCCGGTACACTTGTCGGTTAGTTTGTGGGTTGTAAAATACCGCATCAAGTTTTTGGCGCCGTTGCCGGGGATTGACTGTGATTAACAACTATTAGTTGTTAGATTGCTTAGCTTAGGCGTTTTATTTTTTTATTTTGTTAAAATCTATTTTAAAAAAATTTCGAAAAAAATATTTTAAATAAATAAATAGCACTATTATCTTTCTTAATTTCTGAAATTAAGTTTGGTGTTACCTAGTTATTTTTATTTTAACTTCTTTCTATTTATTTATTTATTTTATTTAGTATTTTTTATTTCTTTACACAGGTTACTCATTGGGAATTCTCTGCACTCTGACGTAGAGATTCCCATTCTTTCTTGTTTTCTGTTTGTTTATGCGCAGGAACAGAGACAAAGAACATCTCTTAGACTTTGATCCTGAACCTGAAAGGACTTTCAGGTGGCGTTTACAACAAGCAAGATTTTACAAGGCTGCAGAATCCACTATGGATCTGAATAATACTGATAATGCCAATGTGGCAAACCCGAATGGGAATGAACAACAAAGGAGAGTACTTGGTTCTTTCTCCGCTCCTACAGCAGATCTGTATGGAAAGAGCATTGTGGTGCCTCCTATTGCTACAAACAACTTTGAGTTGAAGCCTCAACTGGTCACTCTGGTGCAACAAAACTGCCAGTATCATGGTCTTCCCCACGAAGACCCAAATCAATTTATTTCTAGTTTTCTACAAATTTGTGATACTGTGAAGACAAATGGAGTAAACCCAGATGTGTACAAACTCATGCTCTTCCCATTTTCTCTGAGGGATGGAGCAAAGCTATGGCTAGATTCCCAACCTAAGGAGAGTTTGGATACTTGGAACAAGGTGATTACTGACTTTCTCACGAAATTTTTTCCACCAAAGAAGCAGACTAAGCTTAGGGTGGAGGTTCAGACCTTCAGGCAGAAGGATGGTGAGACTCTGTATGAAGCTTGGGAGAGATACAAGCTACTGATTATGCAATGCCCTCCAGACATGTTTTCCAAATGGACTCAACTAGATATCTTTTATGAAGGCTTGGGTGAAATGTCCAAGATGTGCTTAGACAATTCTGCAGGAGGTTCATTGCACAAGAAGAAGACACCGGAAGAGACTATTGAGCTTATTAAATTGGTTGCTAGCAACCAATATTTATACTTATCTAACAGGAATCCTGTGAACTCTGAGGCTCCTCAGAAGAAGGGCGTCATGGAAGTGGAAGCTCTTAATGCTATTCTTGCTCAGAACAAGCTTATGTCTCAACAAATAAATCTACTTACTCAACACATGGGTGGCATGCAAGTCTCAGCTATCAACACCCAAAATCCACCTCAAGAGATCTCATATGACATGGGAGGAAATTTAGTGCAAATAATAATTATGATTATGCTCAATCCTCTTCTGAACAGGTCAATTACATGGGGAGTGATTCTAGAAATCCCAATAATGACCCATATTCTCAGACCTACAACCAAGGGTGGAGAAATCACCCAAATTTTGGGTAGAGAGACCAACCTCAGAGACCTCAGAACTTCAATAATAATTCTCAGGGCAGCTTCTAACAGAACAATTATAATAACCGCCAATTTCAATCTTATCAACAATAACCACCTCCACAGGCAAATTCTAAATCCCAAGAAGATTCTAATTGGAAAATAATGAAGAGTTTTGCGCAGGAAACCAGAGTATCAATCAAGAATTTGGAGATTCAGATGGGTCAAGTAGCAACAAAAGTTAATGAGATTGATAAGAGGACCACTAATAGCCTTCCGGGTAACACAATTCCAAATCCAAGAGAGGAATGCAAGGCTATCACCTTGATAAGTGGACAAGTGGACGTACGGAAGCACAAGTTATGCAGGAAACCAGAGCCTCCATTAGAAATTTAGAGGTGTTAGTGGGCCAACTGAGCAAGTAATTACTTGAGAGGTCTGCAAGTACATTTCAAGGTGATACAGTAGTGAACCCAGGAGAAGATTGCAAGGTTATTCAATTGAGAAGTGGTAAAGTAGCTGGCTCTGAGACCAAGGCCAATAAAGAGCTAGTTGAAAAGGAAGCTCCAGAAGAGAAGAAGGGAGATGTGCACGCCCCTCCAAAGCATGCAGACAACCCATTTCCAGACTCTCTTGACACTTATCCTACATTGCCAAAGGCTCCTGAGTACAAGCATAAGATGCCATATCCTCAGAGACTTCAAAAGGAGACCAAGGATAAGCAGTTCTCAAAGTTCTTGGAAATCTTCAGAAAGTTACAAATCAATATTCCTTTTGCCGAGGTTTTGGAGCAAATGCCTATCTATGTCATATTCATGAAGGAGCTGTTGTCAAAGAAAAAGCGTTTAAAGGGAGATGAGACAGTAGTCCTGACTAAGAAATGTAGTGTTGTAATTCAGAATAACTTGCCAAAGAAGATGCCAGATCCAGGGAGCTTTCAAATTCCATACACCATTGGGAGCATAACCTTTGAGAAAGCCCTTTGTGATCTGGGGGCAAGCATAAATCTAATGCCCTTTTCTGTGATGAAGAAGCTACAAATCCAAGAGGCATAACCCACAAAGATAGCATTAAAGATGACAGACAAATCTATGAAGCCTGCATACGGATTAGTGGAGAATATCTTGGTCAAAGTGGGTAAGTTCTTCCTCCTAGTAGACTTTGTGATTCTTGACACGGAGGAGGATGAGAATGCCTCTATAATTCTAGGAAGACCATTTCTAGCCACGAGAAGAGCTCTAATTGATGTAGAAGTGGGTGAATTAGTACTTAGAGTGCATAATGAGCAGCTAGTCTTTCATGTCTTCAAAGATATACATTCAACATGTGAAGAAGAGAGGTGCATGCAGACTGAGCTTATTGATCCAACCCTTCAAAAACCCCCTGATGATACACAGCAAAATCTATAGCTCAAATCTCCCTTGGCAACAATCAATAAAATTTCTCCTGATATCAAACCTAAGTTTGGTGTTGGGAATGCATCATCTACCAAGGAGTAGGTTCCCAAAAAGAAGAAAGTACCCAGATGATGGAGAAACAAAAAGATCCTCACTGAAGGTTTCTCCCCAAGAATGAAGGTGGTGTTGACCAGCAATCTAGCATGGGTTTATATTGTAATCAGAATCCTCTCTCTGGAGCATATTGAGCTATGTTATGGAGACACAGGAAAGAAGTTCAAAGTAAGGGGTGAAGAGCTGAGCCCCTATGATCCTCCTCCTTAGAGGAGCTGACCGTCAAGTTAGTGACGATAAAGAAGTGCTTGTCGGGAGGCAACCCGATAATTTCGTATCCTTAGCTATTTTTATTTTTTCGTAGTAGTAGTTTTCTTATTTATTTTATTTTTATTGAGTTCTTACTAATTTTCTGATCATGAAGCTATGTTATTCTAGGAACCGAACACCTCAAGTAAAAAAAAAAGAGAGCACACGACGCGCACGCGTCACTGACGCGAACGCGTCAATCATGTGTGCGTGAAAAACAAAATTGACAGAGAGTTACACGGGAGTGGTGCTGAACCCATGCTTGGCGCACAAACATGACCGTGCGTACGCGTACTCAACGCGTGCGCGTCATTTGCACTTATCGCCATTCACACGTGCGCGTCATTGATGCGTATGCGTGACCTGCGAAATCGATGTACAGGAGAGTTTGGGCAGAGAACTGTGCTGCCTTGGGGCTGGAAGCATGCTAGAGGCACAAATTTATTCACGCGAACGCGTCCCTGACGCGTGCGCATCATTTGACCAAACGGCCATCCACGCGTGCGCGTGCACGATGCGAACGCGTCGTATGCCAATATTGGTTCCCAAAGCCACGCGAACAGAGAGTTGTGCATGCACGCGGATGTCTTCGTGCGAATTGAACAAAACCAAGGGCACGCGGATGCGTGCCTGACACTTACGCGTCATTAAGAAAATTCCGCAACTCACGCGTACGCATGCTGCACGCGTACGTGTGGCCTGTGCCGCACAATTATACTAGTTCGCTGCTCAGTTTTGATTTTCTGTCCCCCTCTCCCAATCCTAATTCTCTCTTGTTCTTTTATCTTTTTCTTTTTCGTTCATCATAATATTTATCTCTTTCTATTTTCAGTTCTTCTTTGCTTGAGGACAAGTAAACCTTTAAGTTTGGTATTGACGCTTTGCTTAAGGGTTTTCTGTTTATTCCTATGGCACCAAAAGGGAGGCGAATCATCTTCACTGAGGAGCACAACCTGAAGAATAAAGCGACCGCTAGGATAAATAAGGTGGTTGAGTACATTTCATTTTTTTTATTCCTCCCCTCTTTTTCTATGTTATGTTCCGGTTTTCTACTATTTTGCTTTGTCTGTTGCATGATCCTTTATTAGTTAGAATCCTAGGACTAGTTTAGCTTTCTCTTAATTGCTTTAATTCTGAAAAGATGTCTCATGTATTACCCACTGAACTTGAATTCAAAAAAAAAAAAAAATACAAAAGTGATGTATTGCCTGAGACAGTGAGTTTATATTGAAGAATAGTCTTATTTACTTAGATGTGGTGGTATTAATTGTAATTCTGAATGCATGATATGAACAGTGCATATTTGAATTTGAATCAAGGGACGTTGATGTAGAAGAAACAGGAATTTAGAGAATTATTATGACTTCTCTGAAATAAATAAAAATTTAATCCTTGAAGCAAAAGAAACAGCAAGAGAAAAAAAAGGAAAATAATAAATAAATAAATAATAATAAAAGCAAGGTCCAAGGCTCTGAGCATCAATGACTAGGGAGGTCAGACATGATTAAAAGCTCAAAGAGTTGTTTCCCTAGTCATATGCTTGTGGTGTGATTGTGTCAAGTAATCCTTAAGACAGAACACTTAGAGTCGAGACCAAGTGCATTTAATAGAGTATGCCAAAGGCTTTGAGCACCACTGTCTGGGAGTAACAGAAAGAAGAATCAAGACTCAAAGAGAGTCCCCCAGTTAAGTGCTAGTGGTGTTTCTGTGTCAAGTAATCCTTGAGACAAAACATTTAAAGTCACGGTTAGGCTCAAGGTACAAAGCACCAAAGAAAAAGATAAATTAAAGTCAATTTTGCTGTGTTCAAGGATTAAACTGAAATGTAAAGATCAGAGAATTCATAATATTATCCGGATTCTAATTCCGAATGACAATGACATCCTCCTGATTCAAAGGAGAGTGAGATGCCAAACCTATCTAGGATTACAGTTATAAATCCCACTATAAAAAGAGTCATGAGCTTAATCGAACTCTCAGTCTCACGCAAATTCACATCCTAAGCCTATGTTAGTTTTGGTTGCTTGAGGACAAGCAACGGTTTAAGTTTGGTGTTGTGATGCGTGAGCATCTTTTCTATCTTTTCCTAGTGAATTTGCATGGATTTTGTTGAGTTTAATCAAGTAATTATATTTTAGCCACTATGGATGCTATTTTGAGTTTTGTGCAATACTGTTTATTTTAGGTAGCATTCGGCAAAATTTGATGGAGTTTTTGCAGCACAAGAATCAAAGGAGATGGCTGCGAGGAGCGACGCGCACGCGTGCCTAACGCGTGCGCGTGAATTGGAGGTATCCATGGCAATGCGTGCGCGTGACTGACGTGCACGCGTGAATTGAAGATTTGCTCAGCGACACGTCCGCGTGACCGACGCGTCCGCGTGACTTGCGAAGAAGACTAGCGACGTGTACGCGTGACTGACGCGTACGCATGACGTGCGCAATCTGCAGAATTTACAGAAATCACTGGCGTGGATTTTGGGCCGCATTTTGACCCAGTTTTCAGCCCAGAAAACACAGATTGGAAGCTGTAGAATGGACAAACAAGTGGTCCCCACCCATTAGCTGAAGGCTTGTTAATTTAAATTCAAATCTTATTTTTAGGAAAAGATATTATTTTTAATTTTTGATAATTAGATTTTAAATTTATTAGGATTAGTTATAAATAGGAATTCAGATGCCATCAGAAAAGGAGTACATTTTTACCAGAACCCTTATTTTTCTTCTCTGAACCATGAGCAACTAATCCTCCATTATTAAGGTTAGGAGCTCTGTCTATTTGTATGGATTTATTCGTTTGATCTTTCTAATTTAATCCATGTTTAGATTTATATTTCAATAATTGTTTTCGCTCTTTATTTTATGAATATGGGTGGAACGGAAGTATGACCCATGTTCTAATTGAGTTCTTGTAAAACTTGGTAAAGCTCTTTACTTGAACATCAGCTTGAAAACATATTATACTGAATTTCTAATTGTTTGTATTTAACAGAATACGTGACATATAATCCCCTTATTTTGGATAATTAGGATTCTTTTGGCATATAAACTAGAAATTGATCATCACCCTCTAATTGGAATTAATTGACCAAGAAATTGGTAGTTAATAAATTTTAGAGGAGACTAGGAAGGTCTAAGGAATTAGGGTCTAGTCACATATAGTTTGCCATGAATTAAATCTTGCATGATTAAATTAGTTAGTAAGAAAAGTTAATCTAGAAAAATAGATAACTCTGAAACCTTAACTGTTTTCTCAATATTTTATTTCCAACTTATTTATCTGCCTGTCTTAATATTCTGAATTTACTTTTAATGCTTTTGAACTTCCAAACACTATTTTTTGCTTGTCTAACTAATCATATCAAATGCCATTGTTGCTTAATCCATCAATCCTCGTGGGATCAACCCTTACTCACGTAAGGTATTACTTGGTACGACCCGGTACACTTGCCGGTTAGTTTGTGGGTTGTAAAATACCACATCAGTTGACCGGTTCAACCAATAACCCACCGGTTGAACCAATGACCCAGTAACCCAGTAACTTGACCGGTTCGATCACCTGTTCGATTATGACAACTATGCAAGTTAAGCGCACTAAAGCCCAAGTTAGGCGCACTAAAGCCCAAGTTAGGCGCATCTTCACTCAACTAAACTCCAATTCATCCTGCCAAGCCCAAGTTAGGCGTGGATCCTAGTGAGGCCAAGTGGTCCCCACATTACAATGCGAAGATCTTTAATTAATTCTTATTTAAATTTAAATTTTATTTTTAATATAGAAAAAGATATTATTTTTATTTTAGAAATTAGATTTTAAATTAATTAGGATTAGATATAAAAGAGAAAAGAAATTTCTCTTCGGGGGATTCCATTTTTTTTTCATAATGTAAATTACATTTTACCTGAATCCTAGTTTTCCTCTTTGAACCATGAGCAACTAAACCTCCACTGTTAAGGTTAGGAGCTCTGTCTATTTGTATGGATTGATTCTATTATTTTTCTATTTTAATTCATGTACTGATTTATAATTTAAGAATTGTTTTCGTTCTTTATCTTATGAATTTGGGTGGAACGGAAGTATGACCCTCTTTCTAATTGAGTTCTTGTATAACTTGGAAAAGCTCTTTACTTGAACAACAGCTTGAAAACAAATTATACTGAATTTCTAATTGTTTGTATTTAACGGGATACGTTCTAAATTCTAATTATCTGGATTTAATGGGATATGTGATATATAATCCTCTTATATTTGGATAATTAGGATTTCTGTGGCAAAATAACTAGAATTGAACTTCACCCTCTAATTGGAATTAATTGACCAAGGAATTGGCGATTGATGAATTGTAGAGGAGACTAAAAAGGTCTAAGGAATTAGGGTTTAGTCATATATAGTTTGCCGTGAATCAAATCTTGCATGATTAAAATAAATTAATAAGAAAAGTCAATCTGGAAAATAGATAACTCTGAAGCCTTAACTGCTTTATCCATATTTTATTCCCAACTTATTTATTGCCTGTCTTCTGATATTCTGAATTTACTGTTTAATGTTTTTTTGAACTCTCAAACACTATTTTTTGTTTGTCTGACTAAGCCAAGCACTCAATCATTATTGCTTGATCCATCAATCCTCGTGGGATCGACCCTCACTCACCTGAGGTATTACATGGTACGACCCGGTGCACTTGCCAGTTAGTTTGTGGGTTATAAATTCTGCACCAAGTTTTTGCTTGAATTATTGCTTGTCCTCAAGCAACCAAAACTAATATAAGCTTAAGATGTGAATTCGCATGAGAGTGAGAGTTCGATTAAACTCATGTCTCTTCTTGAAGTGGGGTTTATAACTGCAATCCTGAATAGGTTTGGCATCGCACTATCCTTTGAATCAGAAGAATGTTACTGTCATTCGGAATTAGAATCCGAATAATATTATGAATTCTCTAGTCTTTTATATTTCAGTTTAATCCTTGAACACAACAAATTTCTTTTTGGTGCTTTGCACCTTGAGCCTAACTGTGACTTTAAATATTTTATCTCAAGCTTCACTTGATACAAAAACACCACAAGCACTTAACTAGGGAACTCTCTTTAAGTTCAGTATTTTTTTTCGGTTACTCCCAGACAGTGGTGCTCAAAGCCTTTGGCATACTCTGTTAAATGGATTTGATCTCAACTCTTAGTGTTCTGTCTCAAGGATTACTTGACACGATCACACCACAAGTATATGACTAGGGAAGCAACTCTTTGAGCTTTTAATCATGTCTGACCTCCCTAGTCATTGATGCTCAGAGCCTTGGACCTTGCTTTTATTTTTTCTTTTGCTGTTTCTTTTGCTTCAATGATTAAACTTTTACTTATTTTAGAGAATTCATAATAACTTTCTAAATTCCTGTTCCTTATACATCAACATCTTTTGATTTAAATTCAAATATGTACTATTCATGTCATGCATTCAGAGTCACAGAGAATACCACCACATTTGGATAAATGAGACTACTATTAAGAATAAACTCAATTTCTCATGCATTACATCCTCTTTTTCTTCTTCTTTCTCTTTTTTTTTATTTCAAGCTCAGTGAGCAATACATAAGATACTTTCCAGACTCAAGGCAAATAACAGAAATTTTGAAAATAGCTAAACTAAAACCTAGGAACTTAAATAATAAAGGATCATGCAGAAACCAAGTAAAATAACAGAAAAACAGGAATATAATAAGAACGGGAGAAAATATAGAATGAAAGAAACTCAACCACCTCAGTTATTCTAGTGGCCATCTCATTCTTCAGGTTGTGCTCCTCCGTGAAGATGATTCACCTTCCTTTGGTGCCATTAAAAGAAACAGAAAAGTCACAAGCAAAGCGACAACACCAAACTTAAGAATTTGCTTGTCCTCAAGCAAAGAAAAATTAAAAATAGGGAGGAATATAAGAAGACGTACGGAGGAGTAAAAATAAATATTAATGTAAAAGAAACCAAAACTAAAAAAGATAAGAAAAATAAAAATTAAAACTTATTATATAT
>NC_029775.3:80143715-80151803 GCF_000817695.3 Arachis duranensis | reverse complement strand
TAAAATAGCTGCATGATCAAAACACACGTAAAACGAAAGAAAAACAGTAAAAACTCAATAAAAATCAAATAAATAAGAAAACCACTACTACAAAAAATAACTAAGGATACGAAATTATTGGATTGCCTCCTGACAAGCATTTTTTTACCATCACTAGCTTGACGGTCAGCTCTTCACCCCCTTACTTTGAACTTCTTTCCTGTATCTCCATAAAGTAGCTCAATATGCTCTAGAGAGAGGATTCTATTTACTGTATAAATCCACACAGGATTGCTAGTCAACACCACTTTCATTCCTGGGGAGAAACCTTCAGTGGGAATCTTTTTGTTTCTCCATCCTCTGGGTACTTTTTTCTTTTTGGGAACCTCATCCTTGGTGGATGATGCATTTCCGACACCAAACTTAGGTTTGATGTCAGGAGGAATTTTATTGATTGTCACCAAAGGAGGTTTGAGTTGCAGATTTTGTTGTGCATTATTGAGGGGTTCTTGAAGGTTTGGATCAATAAGCTCAGTCCGCATGCACCTCTCTTCTTCACCTGCTGAATGTATGTCTTTGAAGACACGAAAGACTAGTTGCTCATTATGCACTCTAAGCACTAGTTCACCTTCTTCCACATCAATCAGAGCTCTTCCAGTGGCTAGGAATGGTCTTCCTAGAATTATAGAGGCATTCTCATCCTCCTCTGTGTCAAGAATCACAAAATCTGTTGGGAGGAAGAACTTACCCACTTTGACCAAGACATTCTCCACTAATCTGTATGCAGGCTTTATAGATTTGTCTACCATCTGTAATGCTATCCTTGTGGGTCGTGCCTCTTGGATTTGCAGCTTCTTCATCACAGAAAAGGGCATCAAATTGATGCTTGCTCCCAGATCACATAACGCTTTCTCAAAGGTTGTGCTCCCAATGGTGCATGGAATTTGAAAGCTCCTTGGATCTGGCATCTTCCTTGGTAAGTTATTCTTAATGATGGCACTACATTCCTTAGTCAGGACCACTGTCTCATCTCTCTTTAAAGGCTTCTTCTTTGACAACAACTCCTTCATGAATTTGACATAGAGAGGCATTTGCTCCAAAACCTCAGCAAAAAGAATATTGATTTGCAACTTTCTGAAGACTTCCAAGAACTTTGAAAACTGCTTGTCCTTGGTCACCTTTTGAAGTCTCTGAAGATATGGCATTTTAGACTTGTACTCAGGAGCCTTTGGCAATGTAAGATAAGTGTCAAGAGAGTCTGGGAATGGATTGTCCACACGCTTTGGAAGGACATGCTCTGCTTCTTCCTTCTTCTCCTTTGGAGCTTCTTTTTCAACTGGCTCCTCATTAACTTGTGCTTCCATAGTTGCCACTTGTCCACTTATCAAGGTGAGCCTTGCATTCCTCTCTAGGATTTGGAATTGTGTTACCAAAATGGCTATTAATGGTCCTCTTATAAATTTCATTAACTTTTGTGGCTAATTGACCCATCTGAATCTCCAAGTTTTGAATTGTATTTACAGACCTCTCAGGTATTTTCTTGCTCAGTTGGCCCATTTGCACCTCCAAGTTTCTAATGGAGGCTCTGGTTTCCTGCATAAAACTCCTCATCATCTCCCAATTAGAATCTTGTTGGGATTGAGAATTTGCCTACTGAGGTGGTTGTTGTTGATGAGACTGAAATTGGCGGTTATTATGATTGTTCTGTTGGAAACCACCCTAAGAATTATTGTTGAAATTCAGAGATCTCTGATGTTGGTCCATCCACCCAAGATTGTATGTCTTAGAGTATGGATCTTTATTGGGGTTTCTAGGACCATTCCCCATGTAATTTACCTGTTCAGAAAAAGATTGACCATAATCATAATTCTCATTTTGTATAAAATTACATGTCATGTCATAAGGGACCTCTTGAGGTGGATTTTGGGTGTTGATAGCTGAGACTTGCATGCCACCCATCTGCTGAGTAAGTAAATTTATTTGCTGAGACATAAGCTTGTTCTGAGCAAGAATAGCATTTCAGCTTCCATTTCCAACACACCTCTCTTTTGAGAAGTCTCAGAGTTCACATGATTCCTGTTAGATGAGTATAAATATTGGTCGCTAGCAACCAACTCAATAAGCTCAATAGTCTCCTCCGGTGTCTTCTTCTTGTGTAATGAACCACCTGCAGAATTATCTAAGCACATCTTGGACATTTTACCTAAACCTTCATAAAAAATATCTAGTTGGGTCCATTTGGAGAACATGTCCGGAGGGCATTGCCTAGTCAGTAGCTTGTATCTCTCCCAAGCTTCATAAAGAGTTTCACCATCCATCTGCCTGAAGCTCTGAACCTCCACCCTAAGCTTAGTCAGCTTCTTTGGTGAGAAAAATTTAGTAAGAAACTCAGTAACAACCTTGTCCCAAGTATCTAAACTCTCCTTGGTTTGGGAATCTAGCCATGCCTTTGCTCCATCCCTCAGAGCAAACGGGAAGAGCATGAGTTTATACACCTCTAGGTTCACTCCATTTGTCTTCATAGTATCACAAATCTGTAGAAAATTAGAAATAAATTGATTTGGATCTTCGTAGAGAAGACCATGATACTGGCAGTTTTGTTGCACTAGGGTGACCAATTGTGGCTTCAACTCAAAGTTGTTCGCAGCTATAGGAGGCACCACAATGCTTTTTTCATAAAGATCTGCAGTAGGAGGAGAGTAAGAGCCAAGCACTCTCCTTTGTTGCTTATTCCCATTCGAATTTGCCACATTGGCATTAGCAACATTGTTAGGATCCATAGTGGATTCTGCAGCCTTGTAAAGTCTTGTTTGTTGCAAACATCACCTAAAAGTCCTTTCAGGTTCAGGATAGTCTAAGAGAATTTTCTTGTCTCTGTTCCTGCACATAAATAGACAGAAGACAAGAAAGGATGGAACTCTCTACGTCAGAGTATAGAGAATTCTCAGTGAGGTAACCTGTGTAAAGAGATAAAAGTATTGAATAAAACAAGCACTAAAATTTAAAATTACTATTAAAATTAAGACTAAAATTTTTTGAAATTATTAAGAAAATTAAATAAGAAAAAATTAAAATAAGACTAACTAGGGAACACAAAACTTAATTTCAGAAATTAAGAAAAATAAATATATGATGCAATAAATAGGGGTACTAACGAAAAAAAAGGGAAAGAATTAAAGGAACATAACAAAAGATTAAAAGAGTTAAAAATTAATAATACTAAGATAAAACTAATTAAAAAAAAATTATCTAATTTAAGGAATCAAACAACGAGTAATTGTCAATTTTAATCAATCTTCGGCAACGGCGCCAAAAATTTTGTGCGGAATTTATAACCCACAAACTAACCGGCAAGTGCATCGGATCGTACCAAGTAATACCTCAGGTGAGTGAGGGTCGATCCCACGAGGATTGATGGATCAAGCAACAATGATTGAGTGATTTGCTTAGTCAGACAAACAAAAAATAGTGTTTGAGAGTTCAAAAAACATTAAACAGTAAATTCATAATATCAGAAGACAGGCAATAAATAAGTTGGGAATAAAATATGGAGAAAGCAGTTAAGGCTTCAGAGTTATCTATTTTTCGGATTGACTTTTCTTATTAATTTATTTCAATCATGCAAGATTTAATTCATGGCAAACTATATATGACTAAACCCTAATTCCTTAGACCTTTTTAGTCTCCTCTAAAATTCATCAATCGCCAATTCCTTGGTCAATTAATTCCAATTAGAGGGTGAAGTTCAATTCTAGTTATTATGCCACAGAAATCCTAATTATCCAAATATAAGAGGATTATATGTCACGTATCCCATTAAATCCAGATAATTAGAATTTAGGAGAAATTGTTTTCAAGTTGTTGTTCAAGTAAAGAGCTTTTCCAAGTTATACAAGAACTCAATTAGAAAGAGGGTCATACTTCCGTTCCACCCAAATTCATAAGATAAAGAACAAAAACAATTCTTAAATTATAAATCAGTACATGAATTAAAATAGAAAAATAATAGAATCAATCCATACAAATAGACAGAGCTCCTAACCTTAACAGTGCAGGTTTAGTTGCTCATGGTTCAGAGAGGAAAACTAGGATTCAGGTAAACTATAATTTACATTATGAACAAAATGGAATCTCCCGAAGAGAAGTTTCTTTTCTCTTTTATATCTAATCCTAATTAATTTAAAATCTAATTTCTAAAATTAAAATAATATCTTTTCCTATTAAAAATAAAATTTAAATTTAAATCAGAATTAATTAAAGATATTCGCATTGTAACGTGGGGACCACTTGGCCTCACTAGGATCCACGCCTAACTTAGGTTTGGCAGCATGAATTGGATTTTAGTTGAGTGAAGCTGCGCCTAACTTGGGCTTTAGTGCACCTAACTTGAAGTGGGCAGAACCAATCTTGCATGTTGTTGTTGTGCATTGCTCCTAACTTGGTATTCTCAAGTTAGGCGCAGTCTTGGCAGAGTTGATGGAAGAAAAGTATGGACTATTATACATTGTTGGAAAGCTCTGAAAGTTATCTTTCCAACGCCATTGAAATCACGTCCATTGGACCTCTGTAGCTCGAGTTATTCAGGTTTGAGTGCAGATAGGTCAGGGTTGACAGCATCATTCGCCTGCATCTCTTCTTCTACAGAAACTCCATCAAATCCAGCCAAATGCTACCTAAAATAAATAGAATTTTATAAGAATCAAAGTAGCATCTATAGTGGCTAAAAGATAATTAATTCTTGATTAAACTCAACAATTTAAATGCAAATTCACTAGGAAAAGATAGGAAAGATGCTCACGCATCAATAATGACGATGATTTGCAAGTTTTATTCCACTATCGTTGTTAGTTTTCCAAGGTAAGAACCCATAAACTATTGGCCAAGTTTGGAGATGTAGGTTTTAGCTTGAGAGGATCGGGCCAGAATTATCAATCACTGGCAATGGCGACAACCTCTAGTTCAACCTCTGTTGTTGCGTCTTCATCGCCGTCTTTCGCTGCTGATCTAAACTGTGATGACAATGCAGAAATAGGTGATAACATGATTACTCCTGTTATGATCCTGATTTCTAGGGAGGTTGGAGAACCAGATGCCGTGGAAGATGTAACATGAGATGACGAAGATGTGGAGCCCGCCATGATTGATAATAATAGCGATGATGATATAGGGAGGAATGTTCTTGTTGGGGCTGGTGGAGTATCAAGCTCGGAAACTTAGCAGTACCTCGGCACTTTTTGAGTTTAGACTTAGAGGTCATGAGACAACAGGGGGTCTCGGATGTAGAATCCAGATTTGGGGCCAGAAATTCACAGCACACAGTATAACAGACCTCATATATGTCTGGCCACGTCGATCTCCAGTGATCACATGAAGCTTGATTATCATGTTATATCTGCTTTCATCCTTTCTATGATCCGAGCTGATGTTGTGTCCATCAAGGTACTACAGAATGTGATAGAGGCATATTTTGGATTTAGACTGGCTTATAAGAGGGTTTGGTAAGTTAAGCAGAAGGTTGTTGCACAGATTTATGGGGATTAAGAAGAGGTCTACAATGAGTTACCAAGATGGGTACTAGGTGTGCAAATAACGATGCTCGGTAGTATTGCAGTACTAAAGACGAGTCCTCTGTGACTTAGAGGCCAAGTTGATGAGTCATTAGTGTTTTTTCACCAATTTTTTTGGTCGTTCCCACCGTGCATCGATGCATTCAAGTATTGTAAGTCATTGATTAGTATTGAGGGGACCCACTTGTATAACAAATATGGGGGAACATTGCGGGTTGCTATTGCTCAAGATGGAAATCATAATATCATTCCTATTACTTTTGCCCTAGTGGAGGGTGAAATTGCGGAGTCATGGTCATTTTTCTTGTCTCACCTATGGCACATCATATGACTCTTTATCCTGGCATTCTCGTGATATTAGATAGGCCCAACGGAGTTAAGGCTGCCTTGGAGGCTCCTGATGGTGGTTGGCTTCCGCCTACTGCTTATCGTGCATTATGTGTTAGGCACGTTGTAGCGAATTTTGCATTAAGTTTCAAGGGAAAGGATGCAAAGAGGCTTCTAGTCAATGCTGTATTTTCAAGGGTTACCTGAAACATTGATTTGGGCCTGAACGTGAGGTCTAGATCCCTTTGTATGGTAGCGTTTGACTTGTCGATGCCGAAGTGCTGTCTGTCCGAGTTTCTCGTGAGAAGGTGGGGGTTTGTACCTATAAAAAACTCTGATGCTTAAGATAGCAAGGACTTTAGGCAGGTTTTTAGTAGATTAGAATGTGTCTTATGCCTGAGGAATGTCAGTATATTTATAGTAGAGTTAGTAACCACCTTTGTTGGAGTAGTTTCATCTTTATTGATGGATAACCATTTCCTCTTATCTTAGGACTTTGTTGAGCTCTATCTTTTGGAGTAGTTTCCTCTTATCTTTTGTTGAGCTCTATCTTTGTTGAGCTCTGTATGTAAAAGAGTTACGAAACTGTGTTGATTGGTTTTGTTTACTTTTACACGACCTGTTTTAGACGATGCTTAAGCTCTTTTAGTAACAGATTCTCTACTTTGTATTTGTAGGTGTAGTTTTTATGTCACACTCTGTTGTTCTTAGTATGTCGACTAAGGTTCCCCCTAGTCTCCTTAATTGGGTAAATACCTCTATTTTGTCTTGTGTTCCCATAGTTGATAAACAATATTGTAAGGATTTCCGTAGACACCATAAAATTTGTGAGAATAGGGAGGATGAGAGAAGTTACGAGCTAGCAGTGCCTAATCTCGAAGAGAGAATATGTTTTCCTCCTCTAGATAGTTCAGAGCGTCCTTTCTTTTACGCCTACGATTGCTTTTTCCCGAAGTTGGGTATTTCACTCCTTTTTACTAATTTTGGGTCAAATATTTTTTGGACTTGCAATGTTGCCCCTTCTCAACTTCACCTGAATTCCTAGGCCTTTTTAAAGATTTTCCAACTCCTCTCCCGAGAGCTTGATGTCCGACCTTCTACTAGGGTCTTCTTTTACCTATTTGTCTTGACCAAGCCCTAAACATTGAAGGGGAAAGCTTCTTGGTTTTTCTTTTGCGCCGTTCAGGACAGAAAAGTTTTTTTTATATTTTTGATGAGTCTTTTCACAACTTCAAAAATTATTTCTTTAAAATTCGGTCAGTAGATGGTGTCAGACCTTTGTATCTAGACGAGAATGATGAATCTTCCTTTCTCCTGTAATGGCAAGAGGAGTCCGTGATAACCAAATTTATTGTAGATAAGTTAGATGAAGTTGAAAAATGTTTTGTGGACGTGTTGCAAGAGTGCTGGAGCTAAGCTCCTCACTTAGACACAAAAAGGTTCTTTGGTGATCCCAGTCAGCTTCAGTTCGAGCTAGGTAATCTTCTGACCTCTAGCCTTTATAACTTCTTAAGTTGTATTTTGTTGTTCTAATGTGCTTTTCATTTTTGCAGTGATCATGGCTTCCAAGACTTTGTCTATGAAATACTTGCGTTAGACCCAGAAAACAGTTATTACTCAGGGCCTTCAAGATAAGGAGGCTGAGGGGCTTCTTCCCATCACTTTTAGGGCTTCTTCCCAAAAAACAAAAAACTTTTGGGGAGTTAAGCATCAACGACAAAGAATTTGACAGTTTTGGTTGGAAAGAGAAGAATATCTTGCCTCATAGCCACATAGACATGGATAATGTGGCTATCCAAAATCATCTCAGCTATATGGCCCTCAATGGTATTCGGATGGCAAGAGTGTGCCTTGTTCTGGCTATGGAGCTGAGGAAGACTCCTATTGGTTCCACCCAGAGTTTTCTTGACTCGGCTTGAGCTGATGTGAAGAGACTGAAAGGTTTGAAGGAGGAGGTGGAGGAGGAGAATGCTAGGATGAAAATCGACCTGGAAAAGGCTCGTGCTTAGGGGAAGACAGCTGAGGCTATGGCAACTATGGCCGAAGGGGTGAAACAAATGGCTAAGGAGAGTTATACTCGGGTCTGTGGAGAAAAACTCGACCTTTAAGAGGAACTAAAAAATGTCTGGGAGGAGCACGCCCCCTTCAGGAGCACGTGGTCAGAGGGATGGACGAGATGTTCAATAATTTGAAGGCTCAAGTCCAAGTCCTCGCC
>NC_029775.3:80136689-80143685 GCF_000817695.3 Arachis duranensis | reverse complement strand
TGTTGTTGACGAAAAGATCATGCCAGCCACTAATGATGATGAGAAGCCTCCAGTTGAGCCAAAGTCCCAGGGCAGCCAACCTCCTCAATCTCCAAGTCGAGGTCGCAAATGCTGCAACTCCTTTCTCGCCTCCGGCTCCTATCCCGGCGGTCCCGATTTTTGTGCATCCTCCGACTCCTTCTGTTAGAGGAAAAGACATTCAAACTGAAGAGGACCTCAACCCTCTTCTTGGCAAGACTTCTTAAATTCTCTGTTGTTTAGGGAATGACCTAACTTGTGGTTCTTATGACATTTTATTTTTTGTAATTGTTAGTAGCTTTTTTGAACACTTTACTTTTAGTAAGAAGTGATAAATAACTCACCTTGCTTTGTGCTGAACAAATCCATTCCAAGTTTAGCGATCCAAAATTGAAGGTTGTGGTAGGCTTAGAGAAGGGGGGGTTGAATCTATGTCTTCCTTTTAAGTTGCTGTTATGACCTTTTAAATCAAACTTTCAATTCTGATTCTGTTTGTACTTAGCAGCGGAAATTTATGAGACAATTTATTTTTGTCTCATGAATATCAGAAAATAGAACAGAGCAGAGAAGAGAAAAGCTAACACTAGCATATATCCTGGTTCAGTTGCCTTGTGCTATGCAACCTACGTCCAGTCTCATCCACAACAATGGAGGAATTTCCACTATAGTTAAAAGTATTACATACACCAATTTCACACTCAAGTTCTAACCTAACTTGACATTGGCTATGCTAACACCTAACTATTCACTCTTAGTGCTAACCCAACCAAGAAAGGGATACCTAACAGGTACAAGATACAAGACACTTAACCAACCAAAAGAAATCAGAAAATAACTCTAGGCTTTTCACTTAAGTGTATCACTCAGCCTTTTTTCACTCATGGCTTTTACTTGAGCTTTCTCACAATGCCTTTTCTCACAAGAAATTACAGAAAAATAAACATAGAAAAGTACATCACAATCTGTAAAACATGAAGGAGATTGACTTCAGCAACAGCCTCTCAGCTATGTGCATAACCAGATTCACAAACCTCAGATTGAGTTCTTCAGTATTGGCCGAATGCTTCTTTGAAAGAAAGCATTATCCAAGTAGAGTAACTTCTCTTCAGAACATAAGTCACAAACTATGATTTTCTCTCCTTGCTTCTGAATAAGCAGAAAGTCTTCTTTTATCTCCTTGCATGTTGTTGGGCTACTCTCCCTAGGTCAACTTCTTGAGCTGTGTGCTTCCAGCTTACCACGTCACTTTTTCAGTTAATCCCCAAATTAGAAATTTGAGTTTGACTTTTTCTTGCTTGACCAAAAGCCTCAGGGAAGCAAAGAAAATTATTTTCAATGGTGAACCTAGATCTGAACCCTTGAGATACTTCTTGGTCCCCAAGAAACAATCTTGACCGTGGATACACAACAGATTAGAGCAGAAATCAACTTTTTTCTTGTAAAACCCATTTTTGGAATGGCAGAGTGTTGGGAAGAAGATAAGAAAATGAGATGCATGTAGAAGGAAATGAAAATCACCTTTAACTTCTGACCTCTTCTTGATATAGATTGATGATGGGTGATTAGACTTCTATCATTTGCTTAATCTTCTCTTTCTTGCTTCTTTAGTAAATAGCTTAGGAAAGAAGCTCTCTCTTTCTTTTTCTGAGTTCTGACCAAGAGGGGACATGTTAATGTTGCTTTTGGGTGAGAGTAAGATGGAAGAGTTTGAATGAGAGAGGAAACGAACTGGGCTTGGATCGGATCTTTTTCATTCAGCCCGTTGCCTTGTATTCTTTGTTTCTTTTGGGCTTCATTTGAATTTTAGCCCACCAGCCTTATTTATATGTTTCTCTCATTCACTTGGGCTGTTGCTGCATTATATTTATTTTTGGCCTGCAACATATCATCATAAATAATCAGCAGCATATAATTATAAATAATTAATATTTAATTATTTATTTTGCTCAATAAAATAATGTTTGTCATCACTAATTAATTTAGTTAATTTCTTAACTCAACAATCTCCCCCTTGATGACAAACATATTTAAGCAATAACCAAAAGGAATTGAATTTTAGAAAAGTTAGAAAACTTTCCTTTGATTGATGTTTCTTGCTTTAGTGTTGCTCCTCCCTTTCTTTTTCAAAGTTAACTCCCCCTGGATTTGTACTCTTCTTTTCTTTCCTGTTTGCATTTACTTATAAAGAGTACCATAAAGAGATACACAAAAATATTTTGACTAAGGGAATTTAAATAATCAACACTACAAATTTAGCCCAATACTCAACATATTATGTCAGCAGCAAAATCAAAGTATCAAGATTAATCAAGGGCAAGCCAACAACATATGAAAGCAAGTTTCAATTGTTAGTGGGGATACATTCCATGTAGCAGCTCAGTTGCAAAATAAAATTTATATGCTCAACACTATCATCAGCAACAATCAAAAGTTCACAATTCAAATCACAGAAAATTCAGTAGCAGCAAAAGTAGCATTCAGCAGCTATTTACTCCCCCTTTTGTCATCAAGGGCGGACAATAAGCAAGATCAACAAAAAACTGCGGCTTAATCCTTACAAGAAAGTGTCAAAGACTTTCCTTTGATGATAGCTGATTAGCTTGATGTGCTCTCATTTTCTTTCATATGAGTTGCTCCCCCTTAATGTATGCTTATCGCTTAACCTGAGGACACAAACAATAATGTCAACACAACAATTAACCAGCACAACATAAAGTTCAAATGACTTAAATTCATCAAAGTTCAGTTCACAAACAAATCAAACAGATTTCAGCTCATAAACACAAGTCAATTAACAAACACAAGACTAGTCAAAACTAATATCCAATAATCTCAGAAAGTCTTATGTCTTATCAAGCCTCATATATGCATTTTTCTCTCCCTTTAGTCATCAAGGTGGGAAAAATAAAACAAAACAGGACCTGCAAAAAAGTGTGTTAGAGACATGTTAAAGCTAAATGTTGCGTTTTGAAATACTAAGAAAAATTTGGAAGAGAAATAAAGATCATATTTCAACCCGTAACACCATAGTTATATAATAAAACTCACAATGTGCAAAGACCAATTCTTGGTTAAGACTCATTAGAACCAAAAAGAGAGTTTCATATCACTTGAAGGTTTCAAAGAACATAAAGAGACCACATGTGTAATAAGATTTAAGCTTGGTCCATGTCCATTTTTACATTACAAAATCCAGATCTCTCATTTCTTATTTAGTAAATGTCTCTATAACCTGCAAAATAGAATTCTCAAACAAAATATTAGCACAATTAAAACAGAATTTTCAGTTTTTCAAAAATTGAAATGATGATAATGAGAAATTTCAAAAATACATGCGCAATACATGAATGGGTTTGCAATAGAAAGTTCAGAATCCTATTCCAAGAAAGTTCAGAGCCCAGAAGATTAAATTCAAAATGATGGTTCTTCTTCTGCCCAAAATTGTCTCATCCGAACCTATGAAACAAAATCTTCAACAAACACATCAGCAATCTTCAAATAATGAATCATAACTTAAAATTCCTAGACTAGTCCTAAGCATGTAGAATCTGTCCTCAGGCAGTGGTTTAGTGAAAATGTCTGCCAATTGCTCTTCTGATTTAACAAATTGAATGATAATAGCCCCCTTTTTGAACATTTTTTCTTATGGAATGAAATTTCACTTCAATATGTTTAGTCCTAGAGTGCAAAACTGGATTTTTAGAAATATTAATGGCACTCATATTATCACACAATAAGGGAATATTTTTAGCATTTAACTTGTAATCAGCAAGCTGTTTTTTAACCATAAAAGCTGAGAACAACATGAAGAAGCAGCTATATACTCAGCCTCAGTAGTGGATAACGCCTCTGTTGGTTGTTTCTTACTTGACCAAATATTCAAGGACTTTCCAAGGAAGCAACATAAGCCTGAAGTGCTCCTTTTATCAACTCTATCACCAGCAAAATCTACATCACAATAACCAACTGCAGAAAAATCATCAATCTTAGGATACCATAGACCAAAATTAGATGTGTCATGAACATATCTAATGATCCTTTTAACTGCTGAAAGATATGACTCTTTAGGTTTGGATTGGAACCTTGAACACCATCCAACACTTTGCACAATATCGGGTCTAGAGGAAGTTAAGTACATAAGAGAACCAATCATACCTCTATACCTAGTCTCATCTACATCTTTTTCAGTTTCTCCCTTATCTAATTTTGAATTAGGGTGCATGGGAGTTCCCATGGGTTTGGCATTTTCGATACCAAATTTCTTAACTAATTCCTTGGCATACTTCTCTTGATGAATGAAAATACCATTTTCAATTTGTTTAATTTGTAGCCCAAGGAAAAAATTAAGTTCACCCATCATACTCATGTCAAATTCACTTGTCATGATTTTTCCAAATTCAGAACAAAGGGATTCATTGCCTGATCCAAAAATAATGTCATCAACATATATTTGGACTAGAATAAAAGAATCATTAGAATTTTTGATAAATAGAGTTGTGTCTGTGGTGCCTCTTTAAAAACCATTTTTCAAAAGAAAAGAGCTAAGTCTTTCATACCAAGCCCTAGGAGCTTGTCTCAAACCATAGAGAGTTTTAGATAATTTAAAAACATGATTAGAATGTTCTTTATTTTTAAAACCAGGTGGCTGCTCCACATACACTTATCTATGTATCACACCATTCAAAAATACACATTTCACATCCATTTGATAAAGTTTAAAACCACAAAATGCAGCATAAGTGATGAGCGGATACTTTATACGCTTTTTGGCATTCTTTTCATATAGTTTTTAGTATGATTTAGTTAGTTTTTAGTATATTTTTATTAGTTTTTAAGCAAAATTCACATTTCTGGACTTTACTATGAGTTTTTGTGTTTTTCTATGATTTCAAGTATTTTCTGGCTGAAATTGAGGGACCAGAGCAAAAATCTGATTCAGAGGCTGACAAAGGACTGCTGATGCTGTTGGATTCTGACCTCCCTGCACTCGAAATATAATATTTGGAGATACAGAAGTCCAAATGGCGCGCTCTCAATTGCGTTAAAAAGTAGACATCTAGGGCTTTCCATCAATATATAATAGTCCATACTTTACACGAGTTTAAATGATGAAAACTAGCGTTTAACGCCAGCTTTCTGCCCTATTGTGGTGTTAAACGCCAGAAACAAGTTGCAAAGCGGAGTCAAATGCCAGAAACAAGTTACAAACTAGCGTTCAACTCCAAGGAAGACCTCTACATGTGAAAGCTTCAATGCTCAGGCCAAGCACACACCAAGTGGGCCCGAAAGTGGATTTCTGCTTCATTTACTCATTTCTGTACCCCTAGTAACGAGTCTAGTATAAATAGGACTTTTTACTATTGTATTTTCATCTTGGTATCTATCTTCGATCAGTTTATGCGATCTTAGACATTGGGGGTTGGCCTCACGGCCATGTCTGGACCTTCATCACTTATGTATTTTCAACGGTGGAGTTTCTACACACCACAGACTAAGGGTGTGGAGCTCTGCTGTTCCTCGAGTATTAATGCAATTACTACTGTTCTCTATTCAATTCATGCTTATTCTTATTCTAAGATATTCATTCGCACTTCAACTTGATGAATGTGATGATCCATGACACTCATCACCATTCTCACTTATGAACAGGTGCCTGATAAACACTTCTGTTCTACCTGCGAAAGCTAGAGTGTGTATCTCTTGGATTCCTGGTCCACGACGCATGGTTGTCTCTCCTGACAACAGAGCCTTCTATTCCGTGAGATCAGAGTCTTCGTGGTATAAGCTAGAATCCATTGGCAGCATTCTTGAGATCCAGAAAGTCTAAACCTTGTCTGTGGTATTCCGAGTAGGATCTGGGATGGGATGACTGTGACGAGCTTCAAACTTGCGACTGTAGGGCGTGGTGACAGACGCAAAAGGATAGTAAATCCTATTCCTACACGATCGAGAACCAACAGCTGATTAGCCATGCGGGAAACCGTAGAGGACCTTTTTCACTGAGAGGACGGGAAGTAGCCATTGACAACGGTGATACCCAACATACAGCTTGCCATAGAAAGGAGTCTAAAGGATTGGATGAAGGAAGTAGGAAAGCAGAGATTCAAAAGGGATAGAGCATCTCCATACACTTATCTGAAATTCCCACCAATGATTTACATAAGTATCTCTATCTTTATTTTACGTTTTATTTATCTTATAATTATCAAAACTCCATAACCCATTTGAATCCGCCTGACTGAGATTTACAAGGTGACCATAGCTTGCTTCAAGCCGACAATCTCCGTGGGATCGACCCTTACTCACGTAAGGTTTATTACTAGGACAACACAGTGCACTTGCTGGTTAGTTGTGCGAAGTTGTGAAAAAGAGTGATATTACAATTGTGCGTACCAAGTTTTTGGCGCCATTGAGATCACAATTTCGTGCACCAAGTTTTTGGCGCCGTTGTCGGGAATTGTTCGAGTTTGGACAACTGATGGTTCATCTTGTTGCTCAGATTAGGTAATTTTCTTTTCAAAAAGTTTTCAAAAATCTTTCAAAAATTTTTTATTTGTTTGCGTTTTTCCAAAATTAATTTTCAAAAAATCCAAAAAATTAATAAAATAATAAAAACCAAAAATATTTTGTATTTCTTGTTTGAGTCTAGTGTCAATTTTTAAGTTGGTGTCAATTGCATGTTTTTAAAATTTGTGCATTATTTCGAAAACTCATGCATGTGTTCTTCATGATCTTCAAGTTGTTCTTGAGGATTTTCTTTGTTTGATCTTGATATTTTCTTGTTTTGTGTCTTTTGTTGTTTTTCATGTGCATTTTTAAATTCTTAGTGTCTAAATATTAAAAATTTCTAAGTTTGGTGTCTTTCATGTTTTTTCTTTTCTTGAAAATTTTCCAAAAATAAGTTCTTGATGTTCATCATGATCTTCAAAGTGTTCTTAGTGTTCATCTTGACATTCATAGTGTTCTTGCATGCATCAT
>NC_029775.3:80126928-80131029 GCF_000817695.3 Arachis duranensis | reverse complement strand
CTCTATTCAATTCATGCTTATTCTTATTCTAAGATATTCATTCGCACTTCAACTTGATGAATGTGATGATCCGTGACACTCATCACCATTCTCACTTATGAACAGGTGCCTGATAAACACTTCTGTTCTACCTGCGAAAGCTAGAGTGTGTATCTCTTGGATTCCTGGTCCACGACGCATGGTTGTCTCTCCTGACAACAGAGCCTTCTATTCCGTGAGATCAGAGTCTTCGTGGTATAAGCTAGAATCCATTGGCAGCATTCTTGAGATCCAGAAAGTCTAAACCTTGTCTGTGGTATTCCGAGTAGGATCTGGGAAGGGATGACTGTGAGGAGCTTCACTCTCGCGAATGTTGGGCATAGTGACAGTGTGCAAAAGGATCAATGGATCTTATTCCGACACAAGTGAGAACCGACATATGATTAGCCCTGTGGTAGCTGTGCCTGGTATTTTTCATCCGAGACGAGAAATCTGACAGTTGATTAGCCATACAGAAACTGTAGCCAGAGTGATACCCAACATACAGCTTGCCATAGAAAGGAGTCTAAAGGATTGGATGAAGGAAGTAGGAAAGCAGAGATTCAAAAGGGATAGAGCATCTCCATACACTTATCTGAAATTCCCACCAATGATTTACATAAGTATCTCTATCTTTATTTTACGTTTTATTTATCTTATAATTATCAAAACTCCATAACCCATTTGAATCCGCCTGACTGAGATTTACAAGGTGACCATAGCTTGCTTCAAGCCGACAATCTCCGTGGGATCGACCCTTACTCACGTAAGGTTTATTACTAGGACAACACAGTGCACTTGCTGGTTAGTTGTGCGAAGTTGTGAAAAAGAGTGATATTACAATTGTGCGTACCAAGTTTTTGGCGCCATTGAGATCACAATTTCGTGCACCAAGTTTTTGGCGCCGTTGTCGGGAATTGTTCGAGTTTGGACAACTGATGGTTCATCTTGTTGCTCAGATTAGGTAATTTTCTTTTCAAAAAGTTTTCAAAAATCTTTCAAAAATTTTTTATTTGTTTGCGTTTTTCCAAAATTAATTTTCAAAAAATCCAAAAAATTAATAAAATAATAAAAACCAAAAATATTTTGTATTTCTTGTTTGAGTCTAGTGTCAATTTTTAAGTTGGTGTCAATTGCATGTTTTTAAAATTTGTGCATTATTTCGAAAACTCATGCATGTGTTCTTCATGATCTTCAAGTTGTTCTTGAGGATTTTCTTTGTTTGATCTTGATATTTTCTTGTTTTGTGTCTTTTGTTGTTTTTCATGTGCATTTTTAAATTCTTAGTGTCTAAATATTAAAAATTTCTAAGTTTGGTGTCTTTCATGTTTTTTCTTTTCTTGAAAATTTTCCAAAAATAAGTTCTTGATGTTCATCATGATCTTCAAAGTGTTCTTAGTGTTCATCTTGACATTCATAGTGTTCTTGCATGCATCATTGGTTTTGATCCAAAATTTTCATGTTTTAGGTCATATTTATGTTTTTCTCTCTCCTCATTAAAAATTCAAAAAATCAAAAAAATATCTTTTTCTTAATTTACTCCTAATTTTCGAAATCTTTGGGTTGACTTAGTCAAAAAATTTTAAAATTAATTGTTTCTTGTTAGTCAAGTCAAGATTTCAATTTTAAAAATCTTATCTTTTCAAAACTTTTTCAAAAATAAAATCTTTTTCATTTTTTTTATTATTTTCAAAAATTTTAAAAATTGATTTTCAAAATCTTTTTCTTAATTTTATTCCATAATTTTCGAAAACTTTACTAACAATTAATGTGATTGATTCAAAAATTTGAAGTTTGTTACTTTCTTGTTAAGAAAGGTTCAATCTTTAAATTCTAGAATCATATCTTTTAGTTTCTTGTTAGTCAAGAAATCAATTTTAATTTCAAAAATCAAATCTTTTCAAATCTTTATCTTTTCAACGATATCTTTTTAATCATATCTTTTTCAAATCATATCTTTTTCAAAATCAATTTCAAAATCTTTTCTGACTTATCTTTTCAAAATTGATTTTCAAATCTTTTTCAACTAACTAATTGACTTTTTGTTTGTTTCTTATCTTTTTCAAAATCACCTAACTACTTTTCTATCTCTAATTTTCAAAAATCACTAACCATTTTTCAAAAATAATTTTTGAAAACTCCTCTCTCTCATCTCCTTCTATTTATTTATTCATTTACTAACACTTCTCTTCATCTAAAAATTCGAACCCTCTCTTCTCCTCTGTGTTCAAATTTTTCTCCTCCTTCTTCTATTCTTTTCTTCTTCTACTCACATAAAGGAATCTCTATACTGTGACATAGAGGATTCCTCTTCCTTTTCTGTCATCTTCTTTTTCATATGAGCAGGAGCAAGGACAAGGACATTCTTGTTGAAGCAGATCCTGAACCTGAAAGGACTCTGAAGAAGAAGCTAAGAGAAGCTAAAGCACAACAATTCAGAGAAAACCTTACAGAGAATCTCGAAAAAGAAAAAGACATGGCCGAACCCAACAACAATGCAAGGAAGATGCTTGGTGACTTTACTGCACCAAATTCCAACTTACATGGAAGAAGCATCTCAATCCCTGTCATTGGAGCAAACAATTTTGAGCTAAAGCCTCAATTAGTTTCTCTGAGGCAATAGAATTGCAAGTTTTATGGACTTCCATCAAAAGATCTTTTTCAGTTCATAACTAAATTCTTGCAGATCTGTGATACTGTTAAGACCAATGAGGTTGATCCCGAGGTCTACAGGCTTATACTTTTCCCTTTTGCTGTAAGAGACAGAGCTAGAGTATGGTTGGACTCTCAACCTAAAGATAGCCTGAACTCTTGGGATAAGTTGGTCATGGTTTTCTTAGCCAAGTTCTTTCCTCCTCAAAAGCTGAGTAAGCTTAGAATGAATGTTCAAACTTTCAGACAGAAAGAAGGTGAATCCCTCTATGAAGCTTGGGAGCGATACAAGCAACTGACCAAAAAGTGTCATTCTGACATGCTTTCAGAATGGACCATCCTGGATATATTCTATGATGGTCTGTCTAAATTGTCTAAGATGTCATTGGACCATTCTGCAGGTGAATCTATTCACCTGAAGAAAACACCTGCAAAAGCTCATGAACTTATTGACATGGTTGCAAATAACCAGTTCATGTACACTTCTGAAAAGAATGCTTTGAGTAATGGGATGCCTCAGAGGAAGGGAGTTCTTGAAATTGATGCTTTGAATGCCATATTGGCTCAGAATAAAATGTTGACTCAATAAGTCAATTTAATTTCTCAGAGTCTGAATGGATTGCAAAATGCATCCAACAGTACTAAAGAAGCATCTTCTGAAGAAGAAGCCTATGATCCTGAGAACCCTGCAATGGTAGAGGTGAATTACATAGGTGAAGCCTATGGAAACACCTATAATCCCTCATGGAGAAATCATCCGAATTTCTCATGGAAGGATCAACAAAAGCCTCAACAAGGCTTTAATAATGGTGGAAGAAATAGGTTTAGCAATAGCAAGCCTTTTTCATCATCCTCTCAGCAACAGACAGAGAATTCTGAGCAGAGCCTCTCTAGCTTAGCAAACATAGTCTCTGATATATCTAAGGCTACTCTAAGTTTTATGAATTAAATAAGGTAGCAGAATGGGCGTTTAACACCCAGTCTGGCACCATTCTGGGCGTTAAACACCAGAAACAAGCACCAGACTGGCGTTAAACACCAGAAACAGGCTACAATCTAGCGTTAAACGCCAGAAACAGGTTGTAGCCTGGCATTTCACGCCAGGAAAGGAATAAAAGATGGCATTTAACGCCAGAAACAAGCAGCAGCCTGGCGTTAAACACCAGAATTGCACAGCAAGGGCATTTTGTACTCCTAATAGGAGCAGGGATGATACATCCTTGACCCCTCAGGATCTGTGGACCCCATAGGATCCCCACCTACCCTCCCACAACACTCTTCCCCAAATACCCCTCACCAATCAACTCATTCACTCTTCCCCATCACCTCTTCACCAATCACCTCCATACTTCTTCCCCAAAACCCCACCCACCTCAATTTAAAAATTCAAATACTTTTCCCTCCCAAACCCAACCCTAATGACCGAAACCC
>NC_029775.3:80116595-80126830 GCF_000817695.3 Arachis duranensis | reverse complement strand
CAAAGTATGAACCCGAATCCAAAGAATTGGCTTACAATGGTTCAGGGGAAATACTTAGATTTCAGTCCGGAAAATGTAAGGTTGGCATTCCACTTGCCAATTATGCAAGAAAATGCACGCCCCTACACTAGAAGGGTCAACTTTGATCAAAGGTTGGACCAAGTCCTCATGGACATATGTGTGGAAGGAGCTCAACAGAAAAGAGACTCAAGGGGTAATCCGGTTCAATTAAGAAGACCGGACCTTAAGCCTATGGTTAGAGGATGGTTGGAGTTCATCCAACGCTCCATCATTCCTACTAGCAACCAATCTGAAGTGACTGTGGATCGGGCCATCATGATCCATAGTATCATGATTGGGGAGGAAGTAGAAGTTCATGAGATCATACCTCTAGAACTCTACAAGGTGGCTGACAAGTCATCTACTTTGGCAAGGTTAGCCTTTCCTCATCTCATTTGTCATCTATGCAATTTAGCTGGGATTAACATAGAAGGAGACATCATCATTGAAGAGGACAAGCCCATCACTAAGAAAAGGATAGAGCAAACAAGAGAGCTCATTCATGGACCTCAACAAGAGCATGAGGAGGATCCTCATCAAGAAATCCCTGAGATGCCTCAAGGGATGTAATTTCCTCCACACAACTATTGGGAACAACTCAGCACCTCCTTGGAAGGCTTGAGTTACAACATGGACCAACTAAGAAGCAGTGAAAAAAAAAGAGCTTGCGAAAAAAAAAGTGGCAAAAATTAAAAGAAAGAAAAAGAAAAAGCAAGCAGAAAAAGCCAATAGCCTTTAAAACCAAAAGGCAAGGGTAAAAAGGATCCAAGGCTTTGAGCATTAATGGATATGAGGGCCTAAGGAAATAAAATCCAGGTCTAAGCGGCTAAATCAAGCTGTCCCTAACCATGTGCTTGTGTCATGAAGGTCCAAGTGAAAAGCTTGAGACTGAGTGGTTAAAGTCGTGATCCAAAGCAAAAAGAGTGTGCTTAAGAACTCTGGACACCTCTAACTGGGGACTTTAGCAAAGCTGAGTCACAATCTGAAAAGGTTCACCTAGTTATGTGTCTATGGCATTTATGTATCCGGTGGTAATACTGGAAAACAAAGTGCTTAGGGCCATGGCTAAGACTTATAAAGTAGCTGTGTTCAAGAATCAACATACTGAGCTAGGAAAATCAATAACACTATTCGGAAGGATAAAGTGAGATGCCAAAACTATTCGGAAGCAAAAAGCTACTAGCCCCACTCATCTAATTGAGACTATGTTTCATTGATATTGTGGGATTCATTGAATATTCTCTTCTTTTTATCCTATTTTGTTTTCAGTTGCTTGGGGACAAGCAACAATTTAAGTTTGGTGCTATGATGAGCGGATAATTTATACGTTTTTTGGCATTGTTTTCATATAGTTTTTAGTATAATTTAGTTAGTTTTTAGTATATTTTTATTATTTTTTTAAGAAAAATCATATTTCTGGACTTTACTATGAGTTTGTGTATTTTTCTGTGATTTCAGATATTTTCTGGCTAAAATTGAGGGACGTGAGCAAAAATCTGATTCAGAGGCTGACAAAGGACTGCTGATGCTGTTGGATTCTGACCTCCCTGCACTCGAAATAAAATTTTTGGAGCTACAGAGGTCGAAATGATGCGATCTCAATTGCGTTGGAAAGTAGACATTCAGGGCTTTCCAGAAATATATAATAGTCCATACTTTGCTCGAGTTTAGATGATGCAAACTGGCGTTTAATGCCAGCTTTTTGCCCTATTCTAGTGTTAAACGCCAAAAACAAGTTGCAAAACAGAGTCAAACGCCATAAACAATTTACAAACTGGCGTTCAACTCCAAGGAAGACCTCTACATGTAAAAGCTTCAATGCTCAGCTCAAGCACACACCAAGTGGGCCCGGAAGTAGATTTCTGCGTCATTTACTTATTTTTGTACCCCTAGTAACTAGTCTAGTATAAATATGACTTTTTACTATTGTATTTTCATCTTGGTATCTATCTTCGATCAGTTTATGTGATCTTAGACATTGGGGGCTGGCCTCACGGCCATGTCTGGACCTTCATCACTTATGTATTTTCAATGGTGGAGTTTCTACACACCATAGACTAAGGGTGTGGAGCTCTGCTGTTCCTCGAGTATTAATGCAATTACTACTGTTTTCTATTCAATTCATGCTTATTCTTATTCTAAGATATTCATTCTCACTTTAACCTGATGAATATGATGATCCGTGACACTCATCACCATTCTCACTTATGAACACGCGCCTGACAAACACTTTTGTTCTACCTGCGAAAGCTAGAGTGTGTATCTCTTGGATTCCTAGTCCACGATGCATGGTTGCCTCTCCTGACAACAGAGCCTTCCATTCCGTAAGATCAAAGTCTTCGTGGTATAAGCTAGAATCCATTGGCAGCATTCTTGAGATCCAGAAAGTATAAACCTTGTCTGTGGTATTCCGAGTAGGATCTAGGATGGGATGACTGTGACAAGCTTCAAACTCGCGACTGTAGGGTGTGGTGACAGATGCAAAAGGATAGTAAATCCTATTCCTACACGATCGAGAACCAACAGCTGATTAGCCATGTGGGAAACTGTAGAGGACCTTTTTCACTGAGAGGACGGGAAGTAGCCATTGACAACGGTGATACCCAACATACAACTTGCCATAGAAAGGTGTCTGAAGGATTGGATGAAGGCAGTAGGAAAGCAGACATTCAAAAGGGATAAAGCATCTCCATACACTTATCTGAAATTCCCACCAATGATTTACATAAGTATCTCTATCTTTATTTTATGTTTTATTTATCTTTTAATTATCAAAACTCCGTAACCCATTTGAATCTGCCTGACTGAGATTTACAAGGTGACCATAGCTTTCTTCAAGCCGACAATCTCCGTGGGATTGACCCTTACTCACGTAAGGTTTATTACTTGGACGACCCAGTGCACTTGCTAGTTAGTTGTGCGAAGTTGTGAAAAAGAGTGATATTACAATTGTGCGTACCAAGTTGTTGGCGTCATTGATATCACAATTTTGTGCACCAATAAGCTAAGATAAGTCTTATTGCTTCCATTCGGGCAACAGTGGCAAAGGATTCATTAAAGTCTATTCCTTCTTCTTGGTCATATCCTTGTGCCACCAGCCTTGCTTTGTTTCTTGCAATGCTGCCATCTTCTCCTAACTTGTTCCGAAATATCCACTTGATGCCGGTCACTTTCTTTCCACTTGGCCTTGGAACCAACGTCCACACTTGGTTCTTCTCAAACTCAAGAAGCTCATCCTCCATAGCTTTAACCCAAGAGGGGTCACTAAGGGCTTCCTTGACGTTTTGAGGCTCTATTTGTGAAAGAATGGTAATGTTTGATCCCTCATTTGCCTTTCTAGTGGAAGACCGTGTTTGCACTCCATGAGAAACGTCCCCAATGACAAATTCTTCAGGATAATTCTTCAAGAATCTCCATTCACGAGGTTTGGTGGATTTGGAGGCGGATTCAGATACCAAGGGATTCTGGGTGCTGCTGGCTTCAGGATTTCCTTCAGATTCATGAGACAAAATGGAATTATCTCTTGAATTTTCAGTAGTTGCAGTTTCTGGTTCAGTTTGACCAGAATTTTCTTTTTCATGGTTTTGAGTAGTTTCATCTTCCTTTTGAGCTTGATTTCTTGCATCACAATCTTCCAAAATGCTTTGCACCAAATTAGTATCACAAAATGTAACATGTATGGATTCCTCAATAATCCTAGCATCTTGATGATAAACCCTATAGGCTTTACTAGTTGTAGAATATCCTACAAACAAACACTCATACGCCTTTGGATCAAACTTACCCAGATTTTCTTTGTTATTTAAGACAAAACATTTGCATCCAAAGATGTGCAAGTAATCTAAGTTTGGTGGGTAACCTTTCCAAAGTTCATAAGGGATTTTCTTCAAAAATTTCCTTATGATAGTTCTATTCAAAATGTGGCAAGTCGTGTTAACCGCTTCAGCCCAAAGAAATTTTGGAACATTACTCTCACATAGCAGAGCTCTTGTCATCTCTTGTATGCTTCTATTTCTTCTTTCCACAACTCCATTTTGTTGTGGTGTTTTTGGACAAGAGAAGTTGTGAGATATTCCAAATTCCTCACAAAAGGATTCAAATAAATTATTTTCAAATTCAGTTCCATGATCACTTCTTATAGAAGAGATTTTCAAATCCTTTTTATTTTGAATTTTCTTGCAAAAAGGTTCAACGGCCGAAAAGGCTTCATTTTTGTGTGCAAGAAAAAAAAACCCAACCAAACCTAGTATAGTCATCCACAATTACTAAACCATAATGTTTACCACCTATACTTTGAGTTCTTGTTGGACCAAATAAATCAATGTGTAGCAACTCAAGTGGTCTTTTAGTAGAGATGTCTTCCTTTGGTTTAAAAGAACTTTTTGTTTGTTTCCCTATTTGGCAGGCATTACAAGTGATGTCTTTGTCAAACTTTATCAAAGCAAGACCTCTTACTAATCCTTTCTTTACAAGTTTGTCTATTTGAAACATACTTGCATGGCCCAATCTCTTGTGCCATAACCACTTTTCAGATTCTTTAGAGTGAAGACAAGCTACATTTTGATCCTTTAGTTCATCAAGAGTAAGTCCATACATATTATTAAAACGCTTGGTAACAAACATCACTTCATTTGTCTTTTCATTAACAACACAGCATTCAAGTCTTTTGAAAGTCACTAAATATCCTAAATCACACAGTTGACTTATACTCAAAAGATTGTGCTTCAAACCACATACCAAAAGTACATCATCAATGAAAGTAGATTGCTCATTACCTATTTTTTCAACAGCAATAATTTTACCTTTACCATCATCTCCAAAGGTCACAAAACCTCCATCATACTTATTTAGTTTGATGAAGTAAGTTGACCTTCCAGTCATGTACCACATGTCCTTTTTGTTCTTGGATGCTAGGCAAATCTGCATGAAGAGTTTCAAGTAGCCTTAGGTATCCAAATTAATTTGGATCCTTTGAAGTTAATCCATCTTCGTTGTCCAAGTGCATTGAAATCACAAACAACATTGTAAACTTTGTTTCCTACAAATCTTTTTTCAATGAAACATTGTGCATATGAGTGACCAAATTTCTTGCAATTAACACAATGATTTTCTGATGTATGTCGCTGAAATTGAGGTGAGTTATATTGCTTGAGATGATTAAAGTGTTGAAATTTTCTGGTTTTTGGAGGAGATGCATTTCTTCTGACAAACTGATTTTTATTAAAATTATTCCTCTTTGCAAAAGCATTTTCACCAGAATTTCTTTGAACATTTGGACTTTTCGAATATGAGGTTTTGTTGTAAAATTGTGGTTTCTTGAAAACAACCTCATTTTTCGAAATGTATCCCAAACCTGGCCTGTTTGAACTCGGTTCGGTTCTTGGTGAAGGCTCAGTTTCACTTGTGTATACTTCATCAAAATTTTCTTCAAATGTTGGAACATAACCAATACCAGATTTGTTTGGTATGGATTTGGTATTTGATGAAGAAGCCACAAACTTTATAGAAGAAATATTGAAAACTGTATCTTCCTTGGATATGTAACCTAAACCAGATTTTTTAAATAATGGTCTTTGACTTGCAAGTAGTTTGTCCAAGTTACTAGAACTTTGAGCAAATTTTTCTAAGTCACCATTCAGCCTTTTGATCATATCATTTAATCTTTTATTTTCAGCAATTAACTCATGAGAAGGATCCACAATGTGCTTTTCTTTTAATTTTTCAAGTTCAGATTTTAGAAATCTGTTTTCTTCAATAATGTCCAAAGCACACTACAAAAAAAGGCCTATGGCCACGGTAAAAAATCGTGACCATAGCAAGTAAAAAGGGTGACTATAGATCTATGGTTACGGTTTTGGACCTATGGTCACGGTTTTTTACCCTGGTCTATTCTCTCGTGGCCATAGGTCTATGGTCACAGTTTTTTGAGCTATGGTCACGGTTTTTTGAGCTATGGTCACAGTTTCAATTTTCAAAATCTGACACTTTAGGCCACGTTTTTTTACCGTGACCATAGGTTAATCTATGGTCACAGTAAAAAACCGTGACCATACCCTTATCTATGGTTACGATTTAGCCTCTATGGTCACCCCTCCTTAAAACCGTGACCATAGATAGGGTTATGGTCACGGTTTTCACCGTGGCCATAGCCTCTATGGTCACCCTTCCTTAAAACCGTGACCATAACCCTTTCTATGGTCACAGTTTTCACCGTGGCCATAGACTCTATGGTCACCCCACCTAAAATCGTGACCATAGCTCTATCTATGGTCACGGTTTTTCACCGTGGCCATAGACTCTATGGTCACCCTCCTTAAAACTGTGATCATAGCCTATCTATAATCACGGTTTTTCACCGTGACCATAGCCTCTAGGGTCACCCCTCCTTAAAACCGTGACCATAGCCCTATCTATGGTCACGATTTTTCACCGTGGCCATAAACTTTATGGTCACCCTCCTTAAAACCGTAACCATAGCCCTATCTATGGTCACAGTTTTTCGCCGTGACTATATCCTTATCTATAGTCACCCTATTTTAAAACCGTGATCATAATTTATTTTGTTTTTTAGATTTATTTTTTTAAAGCATAATCAAATCCCAAAATTATGATAATCACAAAATAAGTCTAAAAAGAAGAAATTTAATAAATCTAAATCATAAAATTTACATTATAAACTATATATGTTTTTAGTCCAAACAAGACAAATCAAAATATGGTATAATTTATCCATTACATGTAATACCAGGTAGAAGCTATTAAAAAAATTACAAAAGACATCAAAATATTATACTGTGAAAACAAAAATATTCTCTAATATAGTACATATTCTTCTCATCCTTTGAAAACCAAAAAAAATTCTTCTCTAATTTGTTCGCTCATCTTGTAATGTTTTTCACCTGAAACTAAAAAAAAATTGAACAATTGAATAATTGATTAGAAATTAGTTAGAAAATGACAAATTACATTAAAAAAACACACAAACACATTAGAGTATTGGACACACAAGATCTAGAAAATCTGAAATAGTTGATCGCTTTGTTTGACTTTGAAGTAGACAGCAGATTCAATGCCCGTTTGATTTTTGTGAACTAATTAATTAAGACTATATAAGAACCTTTATAATTGTTAATAAAATATATATCAAGATAGAGATAGTGTTAAATTATACTCAGTTATGCTTACAATAAAAGACCAAGAATTTAATACATGTTCAAGGGAAAACTCGAACACAATTATTAATGTTGCAGTAACATGTCCATGAGTCCACAGGTTTAACATTTCTCAAATAACTAATCACCTATTAGCTAAGTACAAGTTCAAATTGATCTAAACCTCATGCAATTTCTAAAGTGCAGACTTAACTCCCAACGAATAATTGCTTACTTCCCTATACATCGCTCGGATTATTTTCTTTAACACCTAAAAATATAGAAAACTTGCAAATATAATAAATAATAAAATATATTCAATTTAACCAATTTTCTACTCAGAAGAAAATCGAATATACTTAACCAATACAACACAACCATTGAAGCTAAAGACTTCGATTAATTAAAGGAAAAGGGCTAGAAAAAGAGAACAGAGAATGATACCTTCACTTTCAGAGCAAGGTCAGCTACTATCTTGAAGAATTCCAAGCCTTTGGTGAAAGTCTTTACTTTCCATGTCCGCTTCGATTTTATTACATTCAAGGTTCCAGTAATGCAAAGCACAAAGTGACACTAATGTTTTTTGACCCCCCAACAAAGTGTTAACAAATTTAAAAAGAAAGAAGGAAAAAAAAAGAAAACAGAAGGATGCGACGAAATTTATATGAAGAATTAGCCCCCTAGCATTATGCTTTCTCTTGTAATGTTCATCTTATGTCGAAAAGGCATTCTAGAATGTATAAACTAACAACGAAAAAAGTGGGTTAAAAGGTTGCTTTTAAGCAATGGAGAAATCCCTCACCTGAACATAACAGGGTCTCACCCTTCTCCTTCATTTTATCTTCATATTCCTAGTTAAGAAAGAAATCAGTTTTAGATCATTACATCATAATAAGTAATAATTTACAGAAACTATTTATAAAAAAAGATTAGCATACAATTGTGTGGAGTGACTTCTGAATGTAAATTTAATTAAGGTCAGAGATAAAATCAACTTGGAAATTGGGCTCAGAGTGCCAGAGATCAACTATCACAGTTATATGTTCTCCATTATTGTTTTTCATAAAAAGGAAATAATTGTGTGCAGTTATATACAAGTGAACATAATTCCTCCATTGAGAATCAAACAACGTTCCCAAGATAACCACTAATTTGGAGGCAATTTGAAAGAATTTATGCTCACAAACTTACTGACCTCTATTTTCTTTAACTTCATGTAAATCTTATCCTGTTAACTAGTTCTAATTATCAGAAGATGATCATGATTCTTGAAGAAATCTCAATTTTCGGCACTTAGCAAATATTGCAAGTCACTACAAATTGGTTTTCACTATTCCACATGATAAGAGATTCATGCATTCTATAGCAAAACACATGATCAATTAATACTTTCATGATGACAACAATAACAATAATAATGAAACAATAACAACAACAACGAATAAATAAAAGAAAGTGGTGTGAGAAACAAGACTTGACATACTCATCATTTCCAAGTTCTCAATCTGTTTCTTCAGCTGTTCAGGATCTTTCTTAAGAATTTCCACTTCCCTCACCTTCTTCCTTTCCTTCTTATTCTGTTAAGCAAAAACAAAAGAACAAATAATTATAACTAAATTAAAATAAATAAGTAAGCAAGAACTTCGTAATAACAAAAATCTCAGTAGATAAAGCTGGGTTTCATTGAAGCAGCTACTAGGGTTAGAAAGAAATACCCCTATGTCTATCATCATGACTTCCCCTTCAATTTGTACAGCAGCTACTTGCATTATAGTTTTTCAACTAATTAGGGTACATATTGAAAAAAAATATGAGAAAAGAGTGAAGAATTACCCTTTTCAATTCCTTCTTGCGAAGCTCTTTTCGATAAGAATCTTAAAAATTAATTGGAAAAAAAGTTACCTAAAATCAGAGGAGCAGAGACCACCCAGCAGTGAAGCCGGAAAGCAACAGCAACGACGCGAAAGAAGGGAAGCAACAACAAGCCTGGCGAGGAGGCAAAGAAGCAGCGACGACCCACAGCAAGAAGCGGAGCAACGACGACCCATGACCAGGAGCAAAGAAGCAGCCACGGCGCACACAGTGAAGAGAGACTGAGTTGAGATACGCAGTGAATAGAGTGGGGGTTTCTGCCTTCGGCGATGGTGGAGGCTGGGAGGAAGGAAAGTGAGCTCGGAAGAAGAAGAAGAAGAAGAAGAAGAAAGAAACGGGCTAGGGTTATCTTCTTTTTTTTTCTTTCAAAGTTACGAGGGAATGAGAATTATGGGAGGGAGGAGGATTTTGGGAAGGATGGGGAAACGACCACGTTTCGGGGAGGGATAATTAAAAAAATGAAAAAAATAGAGATTTTGAGAGAGGGAAATGACGCCATTTTGGGGATGAAATTAAAAAAAATGAAAAAATTGTGATCATGCATAGACCACTTTAGGCCACTTCTAATAACAGTGATCATAGACTCTTTTAGGTTACCTCCCAAAATCGTGACCATAAATACCTTTAGGTCACCTCCCAAAATCGTGATCATAGACTCTTTTAGGCCACCTCCCAAAACTGTGACCATAAACCCTTTTAGGTCACCCTTTTTTGAAAAATCATGACTATAGACCCTTTTTGGTCACTGTAAAAAACTGTGACCATAGACCCTGATGAGCGGATAATTTATACGCTTTTTGGCATTGTTTTTAGTATGTTTTTAGTATGATCTAGTTAGTTTTTTGTATATTTTTATTAGTTTTTAATTAAAATTCACTTTTCTGGACTTTACTATGAGTTTGTGTGTTTTTCTGTGATTTCAGGTATTTTCTGGCTGAAATTGAGGGACCTGAGCAAAAATCTGATTCAGAGACTGAAAAGGACTACAGATGCTGTTGGATTCTGACCTCCCTGCACTCGAAGCAGATTTTCTGGAGCTACAGAAGCCCAATTGGCGCGCTCTCAACGGCGTTGGAAAGTAGACATCCTGGGCTTTCCAGAAATATATGATAGTCCATACTTTGCCCAAGATTTGATGGCCCAAACCGGCGT
>NC_029775.3:80115084-80115397 GCF_000817695.3 Arachis duranensis | reverse complement strand
TTGAAAAGTAGTGATCACAATTTCGTGCACCATGTTTTTGGCGCCGTTGCCGGGGATTGTTGAGTTTGGACAACTGACGGTTCATCTTGTTGCTTAGATTAGGTATTTTTTTTTTCAGAATTCTTGAAGATGAATTCTAGAGTTTCATGATGATTTGTTGAAATCTGGCTGGCTGTGAAGCCATGTCTAATTCCATTGGACCGAGGTTTCAACATATCATCACAAGAGCTTATTGATTTCTATCAATCTTGCTTTTGGAGCAGTGATCTGCTAAGGCTTGGCTGGCCATTGGCCATGTCTAGTGTTTTGGACC
>NC_029775.3:80113916-80114905 GCF_000817695.3 Arachis duranensis | reverse complement strand
TCACAAAAAAAATTTACAAAATCATAAAATCCAAAAATATTGTATGTTTCTTGTTTGAGTTTAGTGTTTCATTTTAAGTTTGGTGTCAATTGCATGCATTCATTCATGTGTCTTAAGGATCTTCAAATAATTCTTGATGATTTCTTACTCTGATCTTTGAATTCTCTTGACTTGAGTGTTTTATGTGTCTCATATGCATTTTTCATTAGTGTCAGTAGTATACAAACTGCTAAGTTTGGTGTCTTGCATGCATTGTTACTTGATTTTAGTTGCATTTTGATTATTAAAAATCCAAAAATATTTTTTTTTATTTGTGTCTTCTCAAGTCAATAATACAGAGAATTGAAGATTCAGAACATACAGCAGAGGAATTGCACAGAAAAGCAACCCAGTCATTAGTAGGTTGTATGATTTGTTCTTACAGAGGCAAGTATCAAAAATGAAGGGATTCACAGAGTTACAGAAGGATTCAGCTCAAAAAGCAGAGAAAAAGAGCTTACTGGCGAAAAAATGCCAGTAAGGGGCATTTTGGGCGTTAAACGCCAGAATGTGTATCATTCTGGGCGTTTAACGCCAGGATGGCACAAGAGGGAAGATTCTGTTTTCAATGCAAATTTTTTTCAAGTTTTCAAAGTTTTTCAAAATCAAATCTTTTTCAAATCATATCTTTCCAATCATATGTTTTCAAAATCAATTTCTTTCTATTTTTAAAAATACTTGCTATCAATTAATGATTTGATTCAACATTTCAAGTATGTTGCCTTTTCTATTGAGAAAGGTTTAATGTTTGAATCATATCTTTTCTTGTTAGTCAAGTTTTTAATTTTCAAAATCAAATCTTTTTTTTAAAAAAAATATTTTTCAAATCATATCTTCTCAATCACATCTTTTTAAAACTAATCATATCTTCTTAACCACATCTTTTTCAAAATAGTTTTCAATCAAATCTTTTTGATTTCTAATTTCAAAATCTTTTTCAAAAATCACTT
>NC_029775.3:80112557-80113233 GCF_000817695.3 Arachis duranensis | reverse complement strand
ACGAATAACCAATTCATGTACACTTCTGAAAGGAATCCTGTGAACAATGGGACTGGTCAGAAGAAAGGAGTTCTTGAGATTGACACTCTGAATGCAATATTGGCTCAGAACAAAATATTGACTCAACAAGTCAATATGATTTCTCAAAGTCTGTCTGGAATGCAAAATGCACCAAGCAGTACTAAGGAGGCTTCATCTGAGGAAGAAGCTTATAATCCTGAGAACCCTTCAATGGAAGAGGTGAATTACATGGGAGAACCCTATGGAAACACCTATAATCCTTCATGGAAAAATCATTCAAATTTCTCATGGAAGGATCAACAGAGACCTCAACAAGGTTTCAACAACAATAATGGTGGAAGAAACAGGTTTAGCAATAGCAAGCCTTTTCCATCATCTTCTCAGCAACAGACAGACAGAGAGTTCTAAGCAGAATACCTCTGACTTAGCAACCATGGTCTCTGATCTAATCAAAACCACTCAAAGTTTCATGACTGAAACAAGATCCTCCATTAGAAATTTGGAGGCACAAGTGGGTCAGCTGAGCAAGAAAATTACTGAACTCCCCCTAGTACTCTCCCAAGCAATACAGAAGAAAATCCAAAAGGAGAGTGCAAAGCCATCAACATGGCCGAATTTAGAGAGGAGGAAGAGGCAGTGAACGCCACTGAGGAAG
>NC_029775.3:80110009-80110560 GCF_000817695.3 Arachis duranensis | reverse complement strand
GTTAAGCGCCAGTAAAGGGCAAGAACCTGGCGTTAAACGCCAGGAATGGGCACCAGCCCGGCGTTTAACGCCAGAAATGGCTCAAAACGTGGATTTTGATGCCATTTGGTGCAAGGATGCCTTTTCCTTGACACCACAGGATCTGTGGACCCCACAGGACCCTACCATCACTCTCTCTCTTCTTCCCCCATTCACCAATCACCTCAACACCTCTTACCCAAAAACCCCTCACCTATCAAATCCCACTATTCTCTTCACCACTCACATTCATCCTTCATAAAACCCCACATACCTCACCATTCAAATTCAAACCACTTTTCCACCCAAACCCACCCTCACTTGACCGAATCCTACCCTTCCCCCTCTCCTATATAAACCCTCCTTCACCCCTTCATTTTCACACAACAAACACACCACTTCTCCCCCTTTTGGCCGAACACAAAGCCATTCCCTTCTTCCTCATTTCTTCTTCTTCTACTCTCTTCTTTCTTCTTTTGCTCGAGGACGAGCAAACCTTTTAAGTTTGGTGTGGTAAAAGCATTGCTTTTTGT
>NC_029775.3:80108384-80108635 GCF_000817695.3 Arachis duranensis | reverse complement strand
ATGCTTAAACAGTGCATATGTATCTTGAATTTGTGGTTCATGAATGTTGGCTCTTGAAAGAATGATGAAAAAGGAGACATGTTACTGAGGATCTGAAAAATCATTAAAATGATTCTTGAAGCAAGAAAAAGCAATGAAAAAAAAAAAGAAGAAGAAAACGAAAAAAAAAGAGGGGAGAAAAAGAAAGAAATAAAGTTGTGATCCAAGGCAAAAAGAGTGTGCTTAAGAACCCTGGACACCTCTAATTGGGG
>NC_029775.3:80107647-80107971 GCF_000817695.3 Arachis duranensis | reverse complement strand
TTTTCTGGCTGAAATTGAGGGACCTGAGCAAAAATCTGATTCAGAGACTAAAAAGGACTGCAGATGCTGTTGGATTCTGACCTCCCTGCACTTAAAGCGGATTTTCTGGAGCTACAGAAGCTCAATTGGCGCGCTCTCAACGGCGTTGGAAAGTAGACATCCTGGGCTTTCCAGCAATATATGATAGTCTATACTTTGCCCAAGATTTGATGGCCCAAACCCGCGTACAAAGTCACCCTCAAAAATCCCAGCGTTAAACGCCAGAACTGGCACCAAAATGGGAGTTAAACGCCCAAACTGGCACTAAAGCTGGCGTTTAACTCC